>NC_141674.1:134821020-135301020 GCF_028749965.1 Puma concolor
GTGAGGAAATAGTGTTGTTTTCATTCCTGATGGGAGAGTGAAGCAGTAAAGCAACTTTGGAGAAGAATTTGGCAATATCTGCTAACACTGAAAACATACTTACACTGTGACTCAGCAATTCTAATTTTAAATATCTCAGAAAAAGCAAATTCACATATGCATATGGAGATGAACTAAAGTGCTTTATGAAGAACTGTTTCCCCAAATTAAAACCTAAAATAACTACAGTTCCCCAAATAGGAAAATAGTTAGGTCTAGTTTGTTCATTTGATGGAATAATATATAGCAGCTGTAAGGACTCAACTAGACATACATGAGTTAGCACAGACAAGCTGAAAACATATTTGAATGACAAAAGCAAATTGCAAAACGTGTACACTGTGGAATTGTTCATGTAAAACTAAAAACCTACACGAAAAATTTTATATGCTTTTTTCTAATGTATTTGAATATATAAACAGTCTTTTAAGTTTCTGCTGGAAGGATACACCAAATTCCAGTAAGGAGGGGGAGAAAGAAGGATGGTGATCAAAAGAGATTTAAGCTTGGGGCACCTGGGTGGCTTAGTCAGTTAAGTGTCCAACTCTTGATTTTGTTTCAGGTCATGATCTCACAGTTTGTGAGTTTGAGCTCTGCACTGACAGTGTGGAGCCTGCTTGAGATTCTCTCTCTCTCTCTCTCTCTCTCTCTCTCTCTGTCTCTTTCACTCTCCCCTCCCCCCCCTCAAAATAAGTAAGTAAACTTAAAAAAATAGATTAAAGCTTCAAATGGAATATTTATACACTCATATGAAGAGACTAATGCAATAATATGTTACTTGCATAATTAAAATTTTTTAAGCAAAAATGAAATTAAATAAGATAAAAGACGTACTTTCAGGGAAGTGGAAGTCTGAATAACACATTCAACCTGGACTCTAAATATAATACATATTATATCTCCATGGAAATCGTAACATGAAACATTCAAATAATTGTTCTTCCTTTGAGTCTGTATTCACCTAGTACCTTACAGTTTTGATAATTATCTCAAAGCAAAGAATATACTTCACTTGACAATAAATTCCTGTGTTCACTGAGTTTTGGATGTCTACCATGCACTAGTCATTGTTCTGCATAACGGTCCATAACGGTCAACAAAATAAGCCACAATCCTTGCGCTGTGGAGTTTATTTAGTAGTGTTATATACAAACATGTTAGATGGTAGTAAATTATGTGGAGAAAAATAAAGCAAAGAGTAAGCCACAAAATTTGAGGAGGGATTAATTGGGAATGAGAGGTGGGCAATAGGATCGTTAAGTTGCTGTAGGTTATCCTCAAGATTTTGAATCTCACTCTGTTAGAAAAAATTGGTGAGTTTTAACCAAAGGAGATTTTATTAGGATCTGTCTTGGTGCTGTGTTAAGAATACACTAGCACACAGCAAGGGGTGAAATAATAAGACTTTTTAGTAAGTTACTACAATAATCCAGGCAAGAGAAGATGGTGATCTGGACTGGTGTGGTAACAGGGAAATGGAAAGAAATGGCCAAATGGTAGATGTGTTTTGAATATAAAGTCTACAGGATTTGTTATAGGATGGTTGTAAAGGCTTACAGAATGAGGAAGTCAGAGACGAGTCTAAAGTTTTTGGTTTAAGTTATAAAAATCCAGTGACAATTAAGTTGGTGGGTCTGTAGAAGGAGCAAATTTGGATGGATAAAAAGGAGCTATGTTGAACATGATAAAACTGAGTTATACATATCTTAATATATGACTACTTCTCCTTGTAAATTAATAACAAAAAATCTGGTTATTATATCTTTGCTTCTGAGTGTGGTTGGTATCTCTTTCGCTGTAAGATTGCACAACTATCAATGCACAGGTATGATCATGAATGTAAATTATAATGAAGAGAAAAAGACTGGATTCTGAGGAGAATCTCTTGGCAGCCAGAAAGCCAGTCTACCATGTAACGTTTTCTAGGGACACCTATGCTTCAGTATCTACCTGCTTTCAAACATCAAGACAATGACGAGGGAAAAACAAAACAAAATGTGTAACTGTGACTTGACACACCTAATCTACTATTTAGCTTGGAAGAGAAAGGGGGGTGGGCAGGGGAAGGCATGGACTGTACCTTTCAAAGATATTTATTTAGATGTACTAAGCAGGAAGAGGAAAGTAGCAAAAAAGGAACTGTGTGTTTGAACTTGGATTTGACTGTGGTTAACCACTTTTCACATACATCTCCCTAAGGGTTGAAGCACAAGGGAGTAGTTTAATCAAATTCTGTTGCCTTCAGTTTAATTTCCATTCACCCTAGAACACTTCTTTATCTTTTCCTGCTTCAAAAGCTTTAAGCAAAAAACAAGCTAGACAAAGTTTATTTTTCCAAGGAAGCTCATCTCAGATTGAAATGTAGTTAGCTATCACAGTTGCTACTGAGAATTTTGTTTTCTAGAGTTTTCACAGATCTTGCAAAAAAGAAAAAAGGGATAGGGAAGATGTAGATTTCACAAGTTGAGTTTATTCAGGGAATGTGAGTGTATTAGGACAAATCAACAATTTGCTATTTTAGAGATAAGCATTAGGTTAATTTAACTTATGAAACAAGAGGGAAAACGAGCATACTGAAATTTTTACTTTGTTCCTTTTCAACCAGTGATACTTGAATACGCTCACTAGACTACTCTGTTTCATCAGTCACGACACACTGATATTCCCCCCACATGTTAACATCTTTAATGGATGTGTATTGAAATAAATAATGTCTCAAAGCAGCCATCACCCTGGCTGCAGCTTTGGCATCATCGCCATTAGCTGTGCATGGACAACCATCACAATACCAGAGGAAAAATTGCAGGAAGGTGGCAGTAGCTTGTATGAGAGTCCAGAGGTAATACAGAAAGTGTTTTTCGGAAACTCTTCGACACCATCAGAAAAGACACCGTTTAACAAAAATTCCTGACATGGTTTTCTAAATTAAGCCAGATTTTCATAATGTGAAGTTGGCTCGGAGCCCATTACTAAAGAAGTTTAATTATTCTGTGTAAGATTTTAAGGAATGCTATCTCCTCAGTACCTTTGAAGATGATATTAATGGCTGAATTGAAAAATTTCTCAGAAAACTTGTAGTCTGTGTAAAGTTTTCAGAAACAATTTACTTTGAATGTTCTTTCCTTATATGAATGCATTAGATTGATAATAGATAAAACTCTATGTCTACTTAAGTCTAAAAGAGCTCTTTCAGGTTAAAGTAAAAATATGAGTCTAAGTGACTATAACCATTCAGTTATAGTTTAATTGACATTTTCTTTTTCAAGATAACAGTGCATCTTATTACACTCAATGATACCTTAAAGTCAAGGAAATACAGTGATGGCTTTTTATGAGAAGTAAGATCAAGTTAGCTTTAGAAACTATGATATAGCAGGAAATCAAGAGGTCTAGTTATGACACTAACTTGCTGGGAGACATAAGGTGGTAAATATAAAATTTTGCTTTATTTTACCAGTTACTATGGCAAAAATGGAAGCAATTGGTTAGGAAATAAATGATCTTTTAAAAGTAATTGTGCCAATTCACTTAGAACCCCAAAAGTTTTGTTTTTTTTTTTTTTTTTTTGGCCTGGCTCCTTGTATACAAAACAGTAATCCACATGCCACATATTTATAGTAATCCTTTTACCAAAAATATGTCAGTGTAGCTCAATAACAACTTCCAACTTATGTATCTATAAAAGCTCAAATATAGCATCAACTGTTAAGTTGGTGAAGTTACCTCTTCAGGGACCAGAACTAAGATGATCCTTTTAGAAAAAAAAAAAATGTGTCCATTTGTTGCTTTGATGATAGAAAAATAAAAATTATTACAGTTAAATAGACACTGCATGTCAAGTTGTTTCTCTGACTACCACACGTAAAATAGCATCCTAGTCACTCTCTGTCACCTGCTTCTGCATTATTTCATTAGCATTTTATATTATTACTGTATTTTTTATGGTCCTTCTTGTCAAAAGTATAATCTCTAATAAGGGCAAAATACTGGTCAGGCTTCTTTACTGCTATGCCTTTGTCTCCTAGGAAGTGTCTGAAATACAGGAAGTTTTCAATAAATATTTGTGGAATGAAAGGAAATAGTAGATATTTGGAAAGATCTCTGAGCAAAATAACAAGTACTGTGAAAACACAATGTATCATTGAGAATGAGACTAAAGATAGAATGATCCTTACCCTGTATTCTCATAGACAGGTGTTCAACAGTTGTGTTTATTTGGGGGTGAGTCTGTGACACCAGGGAGAGGTGTTTTCAATCTAAAGGATAAGGCAAGGGTTAAGAAAATCAAACTTGATCTTTTCTTTATTCTCTGGTTTCCCTTGTTTCCCATCACATCCTGACATAGTTTAAGAGAAATTTTAATGTCATATGTTCTATGACATGGAACAATTTGGTGATGGCTTTAGAAGAATTTTGAAAGTAATTTTTATATCATACTTACTGAAACTTAAATTACTCTGTTTTCTTTTGAATTGCTATGGTTATATGTTTCTATTATAATCTCTCAGAGTTTTTTACTGCTTTACAGTTTTGCCTTTTGCTTAAATTTGGATTATGTGTTTTAGTTATTAAATTATGAAAATTACTAATCTATTTTCTAAAAAAATTTAATTTGACCAAATTGCTGTTTAACTTTTTTATTTAGATTTAGATCTCTGTATCATCCATTTATGGAATAATTGTTAATAATTTTATATGTTTTTTGTGTTTTTAGTACACATTTGACCTTAAGCTAAATGATTTTGCAAAAATCGGTTAGTGAGTAAATAATATGCACATATGGAGATTTAGAGAAATTTAGTCTTTGAAGTTTGTTTTTCTTGTTTTTTTTTTAATACAATAAATACTGGATATATTTCATTTGTGGATATGAACCTAATCACAGTTATAGAATTGATCACATTTTTAAATTGTCAACCATTTCTCATAATTTTGTTCCTGATTGAACAATCTAATGCAGAGGAAACATTAAAGAAGGCCTAAGTTAATCTCTGGAATTTTCAAAATCTAGCATCATCTCAAGATCTAAGATCACTTCTTCTGAGATAAATATTAATAGTCTAAGCATCATCTAAATGATTTAACAAAAGTTAAATGCTCTCTTTCCTGTCTCTCTCTAGATCTAAACTATTCTGGCCATAGTAATAATAATACTAACAACAACTAACATTTTTATGTCCTAACTATTTGTTACTAAGCACTAGTGTGACTATGCATAATTAAAGCACTCAGTAGTCTACACATATTACCTCATTTAATCTCAAAACAAGCCCACAAAGTAGGTAATATTTTAGAGTCTAGGAAAGACAATATGGAGAGGTGAATTGTAAAAACCTGCAGTTCTTATCCTGTGTGTTTCTCCTTTACTTTTACACAGAACACTTTACTACTGACACTTCTTGTCACCAAATGTGTGTAGGTTTTTCCACACACCAAACAATTCTCCATGACACTCACTGGGTCTCCTACAATTTAATGTAGGTCTGACACTATGGATCTGGAGATAGCGTAAGACCCATAAAACTGATCCCCACCCTCTTCAGGTGCCAATTGCAAGTAGTAGTTCCCAGTTCTGTCAGATTTGGCTACAAGTTAGATGTTCCTATGACCCCCCTCCTTGGGTTCGAATAATTTGCTAACACTGCTCACAAGAGATACTTCTAATGTTCATATTATCATTTATTATATATCTTCTATTATCTCACAAGAGATAAAGAGACTCACCTCATATTAAAGAGCTTTAAACACAGGTCGTTCCAATTCTAGATCCCAGGTCTTGACATGGGAGTATAAAGAACTACTATGTAATAATTAATTGTCTTACATGATACAGCTTTGTCAGTTATAGAAAACTTTTTATTACGATGGAATGTGGCTGATAAAAACTAATAGTCCTAAGCCTCAAACATCTGACTTGAGAAGATTTAAACTGATCTATAATTGAGAAAATACCAAGATATACTAGCTACTACAATAAACAGATCTCCGAGTTGAATAAGGAGACTGTCAATATATCTCCCTTTGTTATTCTAAGTAAAATAGCACATCGTATCTTTAATACAACATATTTTGGCTCAAAACTTTTAGTATAGGTGATTTCTTTGACCCAGATGGGTTGTTTTATAAATTACTATCCATCTGTCTTACAACCTTTCATACTAGCCAAACATATTTGAGTGTAAGTTTATTCAAAGAAGCTGCCGAACATATTCATATCTTTACCTTTAGATTATAACATTTGCCTGTAATAAATACTAAGTAAATATTTTTGATAAATAAACAGCAGTATTAACATAAGTATCAGAAAAATAATTAATCAGAAAAATAGAAGGCATATGTGCCTATAAAATATTCACTTAATAGCTCTGCAGTTGTCTTAAAACAAATTTGATATGTGTGGTAAACTGAATAATGGCCCCTCAAGGATGCCCTTGTCTTTAATTCCTGCAATCTGTAAATGTGTCTCCTTACAGTGAGACTGACTTAGATCCTATAGAGGGCAGCCTAGAAAGTAATGGAGTGGAGCAGAGGGAAACTAAAGAATAGGTATTGAAGGTCTTCATATTAATCTACATGGAGACGCAGTCACCCATATCAAAGGAGATTGCATGATTCTCAGAAAAAAGACACAAACACATTAAGAAGAGTAAGGCAGTGTTAAATATATGCAAGTCTCAGAAAGTGAGATGCCACTTATAAGAGTATTGAGTAGGGGCGCCTGGGTGGCGCAGTCGGTTAGGCGTCCGACTTCAGCCAGGTCACGATCTCGCGGTCCGTGAGTTCGAGCCCCGCGTCAGGCTCTGGGCTGATGGCTCAGAGCCTGGAGCCTGTTTCCGATTCTGTGTCTCCCTCTCTCTCTCTGCCCCTCCCCCGTTCATGCTCTGTCTCTCTCTGTCCCAAAAATAAATAAACGTTGGGAAAAAAAAAAAAAAAAGAGTATTGAGTAGTAAGAACTTCCCTGCTTCCCTCTTCTCCATTCCGTCCACAGTCCACATATGTCTTCCTCCCCTCCTTGCTCCCTCAAGCATCAGAAACCACTTTTAGCCAGCTCAGGAAGGGAGGATGTGAAAGGGCCAGATGGTGAAGCTAGCCACACCCTCTTTCTTATTGTGTCTTTCTGCTGAAATAGATCTCAGCCAGGATGGTGGGAAAAGATCTTATGTAATTAAAGTCAGTTTCCATTGTTAAATAGAATTGGACTACTTTCTTAGTTGAGATGGTGTTGTTTTCATTCAAAGAAGCCAACAAACTATTTATATTGTATGGAAACATATTGAAACTGGCCAAAATCTCGGATTGATGATCTAGCACCTATGGAATATATATGGAGATGGTGGAAGATGAATTTCTTTATGATTGTACAACATTAATCATCACTTATAAAATATTATGATTCATTTAATAAATAAGAGCTTGCTGATAAATCATTCAAGACACTTAAATTACTTACTTTTTGACACAGAATTTCAGAAATAGCAATATGAATAAGGTCAAGTAGTATACAATTCATCAATTCCATATTTTTTTTAATGTTTTTTTTTTCGACGTTTATTCATTTTTTGGGGGACAGAGAGAGACAGAGCATGAACGGGGGAGGGGCAGAAAGAGAGGGAGATACAGAATCGGAAACAGGCTCCAGGCTCTGAGCCATCAGCCCAGAGCCTGATGCGGGGCTCGAACTCACGGACCGCGAGATCGTGACCTGGCTGAAGTCGGACGCTTAACCGACTGCGCCACCCAGGCGCCCCAATTCCATATTTTTATAATCCTTGTAAAAGAGCTTTCAAAATGTTCCCTTGAACACGAAGTCACTGATAATAGAGCTCCTGGTGATAATGGGACTGTGAATGCATTTCTGTGTTTAACCAAGAACCTTGTGTCAGAATGACCTTTGAATATTATGAATATTTATAATAGGAAATGTTATACTTCTTCGTAAGTATAATTGAAAAGACTTCAGTTCTTTCCATCTGCAAATAAACACCATGCCTCTGTTGGCAGATTTATTAGTATTACTCAAGTGATGTTTTTATAAGTGCCCCCCATGAGAACCCTGGACTGGATACCAGCAACTCTGGATTCTTTTTGGCCCTGTTGCTAGCTTAACACATTACTCCAGAAATACTATCTAACTTCTCCATCCTCTTGTTCCACATTAAGACAACAACAACAACAACAGCAACGACAACATATTATAGCTACCTCAGAAAATGATTTTCAAGTACCAGGCATGTATATAAGACATGGTTTTCTCAGTATCTGCAACTGGGCTTTACCTTGTGCACAGTTGAGGCTTATTTGAAGATTTAAAATTGCCTAGAAATAAGCAATCAAAAATGAAGTTTAAAAAATGCCATTTACAATACCTTCAGAGAACAAAAATAAAAAATACATTTAGTGAGAAATGTACATATTCTCTACATCTATGCAAAAATGCAAAAATTTACAGAGAAAAATTAGAGACGACCTCAGTAAGAGATTTACCCTGTTTATAGATTGGAAGTCTCAATGCTTTTCAATTATCCTCAAATTGGTCTATAGATTCAATGCCATTTCAGCCAAAAATCCCAACAGGCACCTTTTAGTAAAAATTGGCAAGGTGGAAGGTGCTCAAATAACTAACTATTCATATGGGGAAAAAAACCAAACCCTGTCTTCTATCTCACATCATACATAAAACATAATTCAATAGGTAAATTCTTAGAGACAGAAAATAGGACAGTGGTTACCAAGGAAAAAGGAATGATGAGTTATTATTTAATGGGTATGGACTTTCCGTTTGGGGTGATGAAAAATTCTGGAGATGGGTAGTAGTGATTGCACAACAGTGTGAATGTAGTTAATGCCAATAAACTGTTCCCTTAAAAATGGTCACAGTGAATGATCAATTTTATGTTGTGTGTGTGTGTGTGTGTGTGTGTGTGTGTGTGTGTGTGTTTTAAAACCACAATTATAAAGAAAAAGTAATAGAATCTTTGAAAAGCAGTGTGGCCCTCATAGCAACCTCTGTTCCTAACTTATTTGTGGCTTAATAAGTAGAATGGGATGAAACCACTTTGCCTCACTCATAGGCTTTGGATAAAGGACCACATAAAATGATGCTTTAAGACTTGAAAGTATACATCATACTGGTGGGATTAAAAAAGGGCATGGCAGGTACATGTTGAAAATGTGTGCTTAGAACTCTGAGAAAGTGAAATAACATAAATTCCATTAGACTGAAGTGCTAGACTCCCTTGAGATGCCATACGTGGCTTCTTCCATGATATGTGCAGTTAATGTATGCCAATTATGCTTCAATAAAGCTCTGAAGAAAATAGTGCGGGGTGAATGATGGAAAGAAATGTAAAAGTTAAAAATATTAAACTTGTAGCATAAAAGAGAAGAACATCTTTGTAATGTGGAGTAAACAAATATTTCTACAGACCACAGACACAGAGTTCTAACAATAACAGAAAAGAATCAGTAAGACCAACAGTGACAAAATAATGTCTGCTCATCAAAAGGGATCATTAAGAAAATAAAAAAAGTAAACCACAAACTTGGATATTTGTATTTACAATGCATATATATGATGAACAACTTGTTTCTAGAATATAGATTTTAAAAATTCCTAACTCAGTAATATAAAGACAAATACACAAAAAAATGGGCAAAAAGAATATCAAATTATAAACACATAAAAGGTGTTCAATGTTATTATTCGTCATGGAAATGCAAGTAAAACCACATCAAGAAATCATTTAACTAGGGTCACCTGCATCCCTCAGTGGGTTAAGCATCTGCCTCTTGATTTCTGCTCAGGTCATGATCTCACGGTTTGTGAGTTTGAGCCAGTGGCACAGGGTTCTGCGCTGGCAGAGTGAGCACACATTCTCTCCCTGTCAAAATAAATAAATAAACTTAAATCAAAAAAAAAAAATTACTTCACTAGAATGACAAGAACTAAAAAGAATGAGGATACCAAGTATCAGCAGGCATGTGGAAAAAGGGACTGGTACCATCACTTGAAAATCTGTTTCGCATGGGACACCTTGGTGACTCAGTTAAGCGTCCAACTTCGGCTCAGGTCTGATCTCTCCATTCCTGAGTTCGAGCCCTGCGTCAGACTCTGTGCTGTGACAGCTCAGAGCCTGGAGCCTGCTTCAGATTCTGTGTGTGTTTCTCTCTCTGACCCTTTCCCACGCACACTCTATCTCTGTCTCTCTCTCAAAAATAAATAAACATCTTTAAAAATTTTTAAAGAAAAGAAAAACTATTTGGCAGTTCACTATAAAGTGTAGTGATCCAGCACATTCACTCCTAAATATCTTCCCAAGAAAAATCAAAAGCTATGCTCCCCAAAATACTCATACAAGAATGCTTTATACAGTTTAATTTCTAATTTTAAAAATTGGAAACAAAGTAAAATATGAATGAACACTGTGGATATTTATATAGGGAACCCTGCTCAGAAATTTAAATAAAAGCACAATCAAGGCATGCAAGAGCATGAAGGAGTCTCACAGAAATCATATTGGGGAAAAAAACAAAAAAGGAACAAACAAAAACCACCCAGTTATTTAAAGTTCTGTTTACATAGAGCTACAGACCAGGAAAAACTGGTAATAGAACTCAGATCAATGATTGCCTGGCATGGGAAGAGATTGAATGGAGGGTGCATGAGAAAACATTCCTGTGGTGATGGAAATACTTTCAATGGTGGTGTGATTACCCAGGAGCATATACTTGTCAAAATTCATTGCATTAAACACTTAACATCTTTGCATTTTATTCATATTATACCTTGTGATGGTTAATTTTGTGTCAACATGGAGGGTATTTTGAGATGAGATTAACATTCAACTTGGTGAATTTTGAGTAAAGCTAATTGCTCTCCATAATGTGGGTAGGCCTCATTCAGTCAAGTGAAGGTCTGAATAGAACAAAAAGATTGCCCTCCCCAGCAAGAGAGAATTCTACAGCTGACTATCCTCAGAGTTACCTGCTGCATCACCTTTCCTGGGGCTCCAGACTGCTGGCCTATACAGTAGTTTTGGCCTTGTCAGCTTCCATAACCATGTAAGCCAGATCTTTATAATAAATCTTCTGTACATACACATTCTATTGGTTTTGTTTCTCTGGTAAACACTAATACATACCTCAAATTCAGAAAACAGTATTGAGTAAATTCATTAAGAACAATATACTAGTTCTTCAAGGAAATCCTTCCAAGATTTCATCCCAAGATTCAGAGTTCAAACTTCAGAGATAGATAAAAATACTGTGTTTTTGTTTTTGTTTTAATGAAACTTGAATGTTCCTACTATTAGGAAAATCAAATTTGAGATTTGATTCAGTCAATCCCATCAATTTCCTCAATCCAACTTCCTCCTTCTTGAAGGTTCTAAGTCACTATCATCCATGAAAACTATTTCTAAGATGCTATTTAAATTTGTCCCTAATCTTAGACCATAGTCCTATGGCTATACCACTGCCACAGGGTCTTACTGTTAGGTCTCAGCTGCAGTGCTTAGAGTTTAACAAGGCCCATCCATCTTGGGAGAATCTAAATGTCACCCTGGAATCAATGATCCAAATGAGCACTTATTAGAACCTGAGACCATTCTTTACCAAAGTTTGTTTTGTTTTTCACTTAATATTATATTGTAAGCCAGTTTCCAAAGCAATAAATACACACTAATACTGTGATGTTTAGAGGCTGCATTTAACCATCCCATATGGAGGACATTCCAGGTTGGTTCTAAAATATGACTACTATGACTAAGGGTTCTTGAACACCTGAGAGAGGCATTTTGTGCATTCCTCTGATTATTTTTTGAAGACTTGATTCTGAGAAATTGAAATTTCTGATTTAAAGAATATGTACATTTTTGAGGTGCCTGTGTGCCTCAGTCAGTTAAGCATCCGACTTTGACTCAGGTCATGATCTCACAGTTTGTGTGTTCGAGCCCTGCACTGGGCTCTGTGCTGACAGCTCAAAGCCTGGAGCCTGCTTCAGATTCTGTGTCTCCTTCTCTCTCTGCCCCTCCCCCACTCATGCTCTATCTCTCCCTCTCAAAAATAAATATTTAAAAAAACATGTTAAAGAATATGTACGTTTTTAAGGTTTAATATTCTTATTGTCAAGATACATGTTTATGCATGTAAGAATATATGAATATTTATTAACTCAGCGCATCACACACACCGATACACACGCATGCACACACACACCTGTATCTAGGCATTTGCCCTGCTTCATTGATATATCCATTAACTTTTATAATAGTACTTCTTATTTGTTAAAATACATATTGTATTGGTCATTAAATTTTCACTTGCTATTCGCTTAGTAACCAAATGAAATAATTCACTGTAGTGTATAACATCTCAACTTTACATATCTATTTTATTTTTTTTCTCAACGTTTTTATTTATTTTTTTTGGGACAGAGAGAGACAGAGCATGAATGGGGGAGGGGCAGAGAGAGAGGGAGACACAGAATCAGAAACAGGCTCCAGGCTCCGAGCCATCAGCCCAGAGCCTGACGCGGGGCTCGAACTCACGGACCGCGAGATCATGACCTGGCTGAAGTCGGATGCTCAACCGACTGCGCCACCCAGTCGCCTCTACATATCTATTTTAGTATAAGACAAAGCACTATTCATTATTTTGGCTTTCAAAAGTTATTTAATGTTTTAGTTTATTTTTTAAATGGTAAAATGATAAATGATTTTCTCTAACCACATTACAAAAATAATCACATTTGATGCAAGAAGAGAGTCATCTAGAGATTGGAATAAATATAGACAGAAAATGTTTTCTATAGAACTGGGATAAAACTAGATTCCAAGGATTTGCTCAACCCTATTATCATTCATCCAGTGCCTTACTGAGTATACAGAAACCTTTCAGTAAATATTTATTGATTGACTGAAAAACACATTCGAAGGCATTTGAAATGTGAACTATTTGTCCAAGCTGTATAAATAAAATTACACAAATAAAAAATTCCCCTTTATACTTTTATGAGACATGAGTTTGAATCAACAATTAATATGGGTTTATTGGCTAGTTGTAAAAATCTCAATTGTTTTATAGTATATACAACGAAGTAGAAGATTCAATGAGTCTCAAAGAGTTTGCAGTAAAATCAGATGTAATGTGCATTTAATCATTAGGAGGAAATTAAGGATTCTGAGAAGGAAGTTCATAAGGTCTGGAATCTCACAGGTTCCCCTAACAAAGGCTAAAGAATGATGGCCTTTCTCCTGAGGTCCATAACAGTAGGCAGGGAAAATGTCAGCACTGCAGAGAATCTCCCCTCCTGTACTCAGGTCTCCTAAGGAGAGAGCTTTGATGACCTATTCCATAGAAGCTACTAGACTCCTAATGTCTATAATAGTTATTGTAGATGGGATCCTTTTTGAAAATATTGACTGGGTTAATATTTTTAATTAATGTGGGTGTGTGCATTTCCTACCTCCCCCACACCGCCTGCCTTTTAAGATTTTTTTTTGCTTTCTCCTCTTTTTAAAATTTCATTTCCAGGTAGGAAACTTAGGTTCATGATAGAGGAAATCAACATAAGTATTCATTTCTGTAGTCCACAGTTCTTAGCACTGCCCAGCTGTTGTTATCTATTTTCTACATATTTATTTTCCTTAAACATAGTAACACTAAAAGCACAGCATATGCTACCAAAAGAAATAAGGAATAACCTATGAAACATATTTAAGCTCACTGTGTGTTATGCTTGTAGATGTGATGTCAGGATCTTCATGGGAATATAGAGTTGGACCTTGAATAGGTTTGGCTTTCGGGGCTCAGGACACCTGAGAGAAAAAAACAGAACAGTGAACAACCTGATGAAAAAAGTCTATCAAGATTAAAACCTAAAATTAGATGCAACTTGGTGGTGTTGTTCTCAATGTGCATGTATCATATATCCTTAAAAATCTCCATAATATTTTATATTTGTTTAGAGAATTGAGTTCAAAATAAAATGCTTCACAACAGATATGTCAACTTGAGCCTTGCATTTCATATTTTATCCTGGGATACTTATGAATTCTCTGCTCCATTAAGTCTTCACTCCAATAACCTTAGAAGTTCCCTTGAGATTCCAATTTTAGTGCCTGCTGGTTGATAGTTATACCTTTCAGAAACAAATACTTTTATTTTGAAATTACTTATGAAGGGGTTAAAGTAGTTCACCACATGCAGAAAATAAACACATTTTTTCCTCATAAAATACCAAGAAAATGAAAATAAATAGATGGATTTATGGATGTATACCAAAACACCACTAAAGCTTAGTGGATTTTGTATACAAAGCCACCTTAATAATCAGTGGAGATCACTGCCAAATCCATCGACAATAACAGTTGAAGTCAATAGTAAAGACAGAATCATGCCTCCAACTCCATTGTATCCTAGCTCAGTTATCTAGCCCCAGCAGTTATGGTTCCAGGTACTGAACCTTTTGTGTCACTATCATTCTCTTTCATTCTTCCTCTTTTATCTACAAATATTCTGTAGAAAATAAATTTATGTGACCCAGTTTTAACACTAGAGTTTCAGCATAAAAGTGAAATATTCTCTCCCTCCTTCTTTCTTAAACCAATTGAAAAAAGAGGAAGCTCAAGTGTCCTCAGTAACTTCTTTTTGGTTTTGATATGTGGTAGTGACTGAAAATGGCATAACCAGTGAATCTAGCCCCTATTTCCTCTTAGACTCAGGATGAATTGATCAGCAAGGTACATACTTCCCAGGAAGGCCTTGTGCACTAATAGATAATAATTTGCTGGTGCAAATAATTTCACAATAATTTAATTATTGTTATTAGTTGTGCATTGATAATTATTCTTCTGAGCATTTCACAAAGAAGCTCCTGGGAGAATGGGAGGTACAGAGTATTTTGCAACTAATACTGGGTTGTAAAGTCTTAGTTGTAAGACTAAGTTAACCCTTTGAAAAACTGATATTCTAATCCAAGTAGATAATTCACAAGACTTAGTATTGATAGCAGCTCTTTCCATGATTTTCTTTTCCAGTCTACCCTTGCCTGTAAGCTCTCCTAAAGAATGCTCACCAATAGGAAGTGTGATGATCATGATCAACTAATGAGAATTAACTTAATTGTGTTTTATCTATTAATAATGAGTGATGACTCAGCCACAGTTAGAGTGGCAACTGCTCTGGTGTTTTTCCCTCTCCAGTCATGATTGGCATGTTAACAACAGTACTAGTTCATAGTACTGGGGTCATTAAATGAATTGGTACATTATATTAGAGTAAACAGTCAATAGACATTAATAGTTTTACTCTTTTGCTTTTTGCTATGGCTGCCATTGCTGTGATTAGCAGTGTTGGACACCAGACTGCATGACTGCCTCACCATTCTGCTCCCTCTCCAGGATCCCCTGTACTTCAGCCCATTGCAGCTATGAACTTGAAAGCATGTGGGATGCTTTCCTCAGGAAGGCTCAGACCTCACTTTACCATTTCGGTACCAGAGGTAAATAGGTCCTACCCTAAATTTCCTTCTACAGGAATCACAACTTTTAAAAAGATTTAACTGAAGGTCCATAGTTAACAAGGGAGTTGCAACCAGCAATTATTTACAACTGCTAATCCATGTAGTTTATTTCAAAGTTCACTGGCCCAAGATTACCCTCAAGTATTCCCTAACAATGTAACACTCTAGCTGACAATTTGCTTACAAATGAGCAAAGTCAGTTTACTGCTCATCATCAGAAAACCTGTGGAGCAGTCTCTTCTAGGTTCAATTATTATGAGGCCCACAGAGAAAAACTCTCCCAACTAAGGCTCTTCAATTCTCATTTTTTTTTTGGTCCCATAATCTGCCTTTTCCTCTGAGTCCTTTTCAATAAAAATTCTGATCTCTGTAATATAACAATACAGTTTAATGTAGTCTAATCTGTTCTAAGTATTCTAAAGACAAGAAACATTTCTACCATCTGTCTCTTTCTGCCTTCTCATCCAGTCAAAAAATAACAACAAAGTCAGCATACATAGAAAGTTCAGCCTCCATCAAATGTACACAATTTTATATTGCAAAACTGAATATTTAGTTTCTTTATCTAAATCATCTGCATTTAGGTTAATGGACACTTTAGTTCCTCTATAGTACAATGGTTAGGTACATTATAATAGCACATTACAACATTTACAGATGCACTCATTAATTTTTTTTTCAAAAACTGCTTAATTGCCCATGATAATGCTTGGCACTGGTAAATAAAAACAAATAAGCAAATTTTTTAAAAAATGAACCTGTTTTCTGAAACTAAAAATATGCTTTTAGAGAAAAAAGTAGTTAAAAACAGAATATTCTGATGGCTTGCTATGTTTTATGACAGACACAGGGAACAGCACAGAATAACAATAGATGACAATATTGGTGGTGTGGTAGGCATCCTTTTGGTCACTGTGTTGTTTGTCCAGTGATGGTATGTTTTCTGGGTATGATCTTGTTTGAGGATATCATTGTCTCCATTATGTTTGAAAAGTGAAGAAGGTAGGTTAGTATTGATAATACTAGCCAAAAAAAATTTCACTACAACAAAACTGAAGTGGTAGTAATAAAAAGAATTAAATATGTAAAGAAAATGGCAAATTTGGCACATGAGTATGGGATGAATCTTTTGAAAATAGTACTGATTTCGAACAGCATGTAGCAAAGTACACATCATGTGACCAATACTGTGCTTTTACAATAGTCAATAATTAGCAAGAGTAGCCTTCTGGCCTCTCTGATCCTCTACCTGCTGTGTTTCTCTAGAGTTTTACCCAACTTCTGCATTTCTGGATATATTTTTTATTTACCACATTTCTTTTTCTTTTTTTTTTTTAATTTTTTTTTAATCCTTATTTATTTTTGAGAGAGAGACAGAGTGTGAGCAGGGGAGGGGCAGGGAGAGAGGAAGACACAGAAGCTAAAGCAGGCTCCAGGCTCTGAGCTGTCAGCACAGAGCCCGATGCAGGGCTTGAACTCACGAACTCTGAGATCATGACCTGAGCCGAAGTCGCACGCTCAACTGACTGAGCCACCCAGGCGCCCCTATTTACCACATTAATTTTTCATTCCCACTAAACCCTAAGTTCTACAGGATCAGGGTTTATTCTTGTCTGAACAATCTTAAGCACTGTAAATAGTACCTTATAATAGCAGGGGCTCACCAAATATTTGTTAAATAAAGGAATATATAAGTAAAAGAGTGAGCAAAAGCACAGAAAAAAAAAGTCTGATCATTTCAACATGAATAATATTAGATGAATTCTAAAAATAACTCACATCTGTGTTTTTTATTTTTTTTAATGTTTATTTTTGAGATAGAGAGAGACAGAGCATGAACGGGGGAGGGTCAGAGAGAGAGGGAGACTCAGAATCTGAAGCAGGCTCCAGGCTCTGAGCTGTCAGCACAGAGACCGACACGGGGCTCGTACTCACGGACCGTGAGATCATGGCCTGAGCGGAATTGGACCCTTTACCGACTGAGCCACCCAGGCGCCCCACATCAGTGTTTTTTAAAGCACTCTTAAGAAGACCCATTTAATCTTCCCTCTGCTTCCTTCTCATATAGAAGCCTGGTGCGATTTCTACATGTAAGCAGTTTTGATTGATTTTTTTAATATTTTTTATTGAGGTATGAGAAAGTAATGTGAAAAAAACCTGAATGAATAATTAATGTGAGCAAATGTAGGTATTTTAAAAATATTCTCATATGATGATCAACATTCATCCGTCAACTCAGCGAATATTTATTGAGCATCTGTTATGTGTCAGGCTTTGAAAAAGAAAGACAATATTACTGACTTCACCATAACACTTGTAAACAAATAAACAAACAGAATCATTTCAGAAAGAGCTAATGCAATGAAAATTTAGGGTCAGGGAGACATTGGGATCTTGCTTTTGGTCAAGGCAAACAGGGACATAACTGAAATGGAGACCAGAATGGAGAGATTACACACACTATGAGAAGACTAGAAGGAAAAGTTTTGTGGGCAGAGAGAACAGCAAGTATTAAAGGTGAGCAAAATGAGCAGGTCTGCAGAATGGAATGAAGGTCAAGAGACGGCTTCAGATCACTGAGAAAAGAAGACTATGATATAAGTTGAAGTCAGAGAGGTATCCAGGACTAAACCATGTACTTCTGTGTTTATCATGGGAAGAGTTTCGCATTTGTTTCTTGTGGACCTGTACTTCTCTGGAAGTTTTTCGTGTTTGTAACACAATTTGATTTGCTTTGTACTTTTAAAAATCTCCCAGATATGAATAGAAAAAGGCTTGCACTAGTGGGAAAAACTATTTTTATCATGAGTAGTTTTCTTTTTCCTATTAAACTTTCAGTGAGAAATTGTAATAAAAAGATAGTATATTGAATTACTATTCTACACGTACATCTTGCCTTTCATGCTTTTAAAAGTTAAAATTTTATTCATGGACATTACAAGTACAGTTTTTTAAAAAAAATTTTTCATTAATTTTTTTCTAAAATGCATCCATTTCTTCAAAACTAAACTAAGTTCTTCAGGGTGTAGAGGGGAAAAATGACAGTTACTCCAGTCCAAGGATATCACTTTCTGTAGAAATCTAAATATTGGTTTACTTCAGTCCTTTTCAGTGAAATTGCACATTAACCCTGGTTGATTGCAATGGATGAAAATCATCAATATTTCACTTCTTACTTCTTCTAAAAAAACCTAAAACCTGTTGGGCTAGAGTAAACTTAAAATTTAAACCATGATGTTGTATTAAATTCAGTTTTGGCAGTTAGTAGATATTGTTTATCCTACAACAACAAGCGTAACTAAAAGAATTGATCTTGTTGACATGGTTACCCTTGTATGGATAGAAATCGATATTAACAATATCATCTACCATTGCACATTCTGGCAAGGAAATTTTTACCATTCATAAAGTCAGGTTGAGCTCGTTTTCCATTGTAGTGTCACAGCCTACTTCTGATGGAAAACATTTTTATCTGCTTTTGGCCAAGTCATTTATCTTAGTGAGACAGCATGTGCAGCAGACAGAGCATCAGCAAGTAGGTTATAAGAAAACTGCCATCATTAATTATACTGAGGGCTGAAATTGGGGTCCCTCAGCTTCCAGTAGCCAACTCACAAAGAGGGTAATAAAACTTGTGATTCAAACATAATTAAGTGCAATATATTGTTAATGTCTTTTTAGTCACCCCTTTAAATGCAAGATCGACTCAAACTCTACGTGAAGCTGATTAGAATTCAACCAAATTTTGTGGTGTTTAGTGTGGATTTACTACTGGCATTGCATTTGAGCTTCCTGATAAGTTTCATGACAATCATTCATGTGTTATGGGTAACCGTAGCCAGAATCTACACAAACCAGTACATTTTCAAGACAAAATTTCAGAGAAAAACCAAGTTTCCATTTAAAAGGATTTTTTCCTGTAAAGGTCATTTAAAATGCAATTATCCGGGGCGCCTGGGTGGCGCAGTCGGTTAAGCGTCTGACTTCAGCCAGGTCACGATCTCGCGGTCCGTGAGTTCGAGCCCCGCGTCAGGCTCTGGGCTGATGGCTCAGAGCCTGGAGCCTGCTTCTGATTCTGTGTCTCCCTCTCTCTCTGCCCCTCCCCCGTTCATGCTCTGTCTCTCTCTGTCCCAAAAATAAACGTTGAAAAAAAAATTTTTTTTTAAATAAAAATAAAAATAAAATGCAATTATCCATTAGTACTATCATTTTGACAAATAGGACATAATTTCAGAACATCTAATTGAATAAATAAGATCATATGAAAACTTGCGGCACCATTGTCCCTGGTCAAAGATATACAAATCTTGCGGACCCGTGTGACTATTAACATTAATTTAGCATTTGTGCATTTAGTTATTGATCCTTATTTTCTGTTGTAGAATTTTTAATTTCTAAATGCATTTCTGCATATGCTTTTTTGCCTTTAATGCAGTACATTTCTGACTGGACCCTGGTTAGTCTATTTGATGACTTCTACAGCATTTTGCTATGTTATCCTTTGTATTTACACTCATTCATCTCTTTAATATGTTCAGTCTGTTTAGCATTGAACTTTAATTTGGCTGATTATCTATTTTTCTTCTTTTGCACCAGCATTTCTATTAAAATTTACCAGAACGTTCTGGGGCACCTGGGTGGCGCAGTCGGTTAAGCGTCCGACTTCAGCCAGGTCACGATCTCACGGTCCCTGAGTTCAAACCCCACGTCGGGCTCTGGGCTGATGGCTCAGAGCCTGGAGCCTGTTTCCGGTTCTGTGTCTCCCTCTCTCTGCCCCTCCCCCGTTCATGCTCTGTCTCTCTCTGTCCCAAAAATAAATAAATGTTGAAAAAAATAAAATAAAATAAAATTTACCAGAACGTTCAAAAATCAGTTCATCCATTTTCATCTTTCTTAAATTGGAAAAAAAATGTCCTTATGCTATGAATTTCTTCCCCATGACCCATTCAGAGAATTTCCTAACTACATAAATCAGTGATCAAAAAGCACATACCTGTTACAAATGCTTCCCACACACATACTCCATTGGATTAAATTTAAAATATTTTGTAATATGTAAGTTTGCTTAAATTTAAGGTTAAAAAGGTGAAGTTTATAAACCATTCAGACATGTATATGATTTATAGAAACACTATTTCTGTGTCACCTATCAGTATTCACATTTATAAGTGTATGTGTGTGTGTGTGTGTGCATGTGTGTGTGTTGAGTGGTCAGTGGATCTGGGGGAATTTGTTGGGCTGGCATGATCATGTAAAAGTCATGTTTCACTGAGGAAAATAATGAAAAATGTTCTATGTATCTTTGGTTTCTATTTCTTTCCCTCATTTTGCCATTGACCTAAAAACACAGAGTAGTTTTGAGGTGATAACATTGTTTACCAATTTTAGCAAAGGTGTTGATGTTTTTTTGCCTTTTTCTGTAAAGTGTACATACCAGTATGTAAAGATGCACAGTGACTTGAGCACATTGAACTCTTCTTCTGGCTGTGAGTAGTGTGTGTGTGTGTGCGTGTGTGTGTGTGTGTGTGTGTGCGCGCGCGCGCACTATTTAAGTTTCATACATAATTGAAAAGGCAAGCAGTACAGAAGCACTGGATAAATTGAAGTGCAAGACAGAGAATGAAGGAGGATACCTTTAAAGAGGCTTCTCCATTTTACGAATTCGCCTATATTTGACCTTGCTCATAAATCAAGCGATTATACAAGTTAGAAATAAATAGCATCATAAATGTCTTAAAATGTACTAATAACAAGTCCATGCAGGTTTTCAAGGGAGAAAGTGGTGGTTTGGGAGCTTTTTTTTTCTTTTTTGACATTTGAGGTCAGCATCAAGTACAACCATGTGTCCCCATAACAATTATTTGGTGTCCTACTAAGTGACAGGATTCTGATAAGGGCAGCACCCAACTGACTCAGTGTAGCAAATATCATACTTTTGACTCACACACGTGGCCTCTACTTTTACAATGCCATCTGCAGAGAAATAAATCATCATAAAGTTGACTGAGTGTGTCCTATATTCATCTGCTTGACTGTGTTTGATGTAACTGACTGATGATAATAAAAGAGAATTCGAGAAAAGAGGCATCAGTACTGTCAAGTGGGTGTCATCTGACCCACAACTTCCAAACGATGGTCAAGATATGGATGGTGTGAGAGGAAAGAAGCCATCCAAGGAGAACAGAAACAGTACAGAAACAGCATGACAGTGTGGCATCTGTGTCTATTCTGGGAGGGGGTTGCATGTGGAAAAAAAAAGACGAGGGGTATTTTACACACTTGAAAGGTTAGCCTGATTAAAATATAGTTCAGTTGTTAACTAACAGGAAATAATTTTGAAACTGTAGATTCACTGAAGTTACTGGATACCATTATTTGGGTTTATTTTTCTATCACATTTGACATCTCAGCACAGTAGCACTTACAGCACCCTGAGGAAAAACTAAGTATCTTTAAGAAAGCGTTCTGTGTAGTCTGTGGCTTTCATGTTTTTTCCTACTCTGCTTACCAGAACATGAACCTAATGGAGAGTCAGTATCTGGTCAGAGCAGGACACTCTATATATAGCAAAAACCTGAGGTGTTTTTAAAACACTGTATAAAGAGAAATAAAGAAAATGTAGAAAATGGCTGAACCCACATCTGCTAAGAGGGTTAAGTACATATTACTCTAAATATTTACACACCATGAGCTATAACATCCACACATTTTTTTATTAGTAAAGAACTAATGGAAATCATTGGCCAGAGTTTTTCTGATGGTCTGATTGGATGTGTTGCCTGCACATCTCGCTCTTGACTCACGATTCTTATTACACCTTGTCATAGACTCTGGGGTCTGGAGTTCTGGCTTGTCCAGCAAGAAAGTGGGATGCAGGATTAAAAATGAGAGAGAGGCTGATATCCGGGAGAAGACAAGTGCCCCAAGTAAGGTCCTTGTTCCATTTTTTATTAGGATCAGAAGGCTTACAAATGTGGTGATGTTTGTGCACATATAGACAATGAAATTGTGAACATTAACTCATGGGCATGAGGGAAAGGGGGTTTTGAAGATATGCAGTGTTACGGGTTTGGGTTGATACAAAACAGTTTACCTAAACTGGCCTACGGGACAAGAAAGACAGAACATGCTACCTCGGGGTCAACAAGGCACCTTTCTTTGGCTAATTCATTCCATTTTGGGCAGTTTCGCCCCTCAGCAGTCTTTAATCCTATTTATCTGTTTACCTAATTTGGTCCTTCCTTGCTGTGAAACCAGCTTTCTGCTACAGTACCAAGTTGGGGAGCACTTCCACCCTGAATGCCTAATCTTGTTTACTTCATCTTGGGGGTTTTCATCCTGACATTCCCTATTCCTATACCTTTGTCCTAGACTGGGACCTTTGCCCCACTTTACCTAATCTTGTTTACCCAAACTCGGGTGTGTACAGCCTATGGGTTTCTAATTCTTTATGCCTTGTTAACCAATCAGTGCTGGCTCAGGGAATTCCTAAGCTTATTCCCCATACACCTCAAATAGTTCCTAACATTTGCTTGCTAATTC
The DNA here is from genome assembly GCF_028749965.1 of Puma concolor. Taxonomy (NCBI): domain Eukaryota; kingdom Metazoa; phylum Chordata; class Mammalia; order Carnivora; family Felidae; genus Puma; species Puma concolor. The sequence continues at coordinate 134,844,125 of NC_141674.1, forward strand.
CTCCAATTGCTTTTGAAGTTTTAGTCCCGGATGTTCCAACTTGAATGCAATGGGTGTGTGATCTTGTCCTTTGGGCAGCAGCCTTCTGAAATGAGAGAAAGGATTTTTTTAAACTTCTCTTGGAGGATTTTATGAGTAGAGTCAATCTAAACTGGGGGGGGGGGGGAGCCTATATGCCACTTATCTATGCTCACGTGTTTATTTCTCACCTTTGAATTATCCCAGTGTTAGAATCTTGGATACTTTGACCTTTGTATTGCAAGTAGGTGCTCCAGGCACAGTATTCAGTCAGTGTAGGCTGGCAGAACATGCCACTGCAAAATACACCACTTTAGCCTGAGGATTATTTTGAGGTGAAGGCAATTGAGAAGGAGCAGAAACTAGAAAAGAAACCCGCCCCTCAAATACCCATTTGCCTAAAAGCAGGACATAAATTTACAGAGGCGTCCCTCCTCCCCTCTCTACCAGGAAGGACAAAAGTTAATCAGTGGAGACAACTTGAGATGCTATCAGCTTGGAGACAGCACCAGAGGAATCTTCAAAACAAGCTTTACTAACTAGCCTCGATCTACCATTAATTTCCCATATATTTGCCTTTCCACAATTTGCTGCCCCTAGAGACTCAAGGTTATTTTCCTTCATTTTGTCACTTTTCTAAAAATGTATGATTCCTTTGTTAAGATACCACATAAGCCCAGTTCTAACCAAATCCGTGAGTTACCCATCTCTGGGTACTCCCAAGTGTCACATGGACTTCTATACATATTAATAGGCTTCGGTTTCTTTTTCTCTTGTTACTCTGTCTTTGGCCAGTCTAATTTATGAGAAAAGCTAAGATTGATAGAGCAAGAGATTTTTTTCCTCCCCTACATCACTTAATTGCAAAATCCTGTGGATTTCTCAGCAAATCTTTATGGCTATATCATGTTGTTCCGTGCCTAGACATAATGTCCCATAGAAGAATCTTGAGTGCCAGCTATGTAATGCTGAGAAAATCCTCTGTGCATTCAGCCTCACCATATGGTATAGCTCTGAAGATGGATAGCAGCAACAAACCTAGTGAGCCCCTGTGTAGGGAGTGAAATGGGAATGACAGATAGCATGACAAGTAGAAGAAACAGTCAATTAATCAGTCAACTTTGATGCATGGTGCTCCTACAAGAGTCCATGCCAGGCATTAAAGGAGGGATGACGTAGGCCTTGCCTTAGAAGGTCTGATTTGGAGATCAAATATTTATTCCAATATTTCTAAACATTTACCTCTTTATTCCAAAATTCCAATACTTATTAAATCATTAATTTTTAAGAGGAAATGGTGACATTAAAAAGAGTTAAGTATTAATATTTTTTGGAATCGTTAGTACTGACATGTTTAGGGGAAATTGTTTTTGGTAGGACTTCCATAGCAAGATTTCAGAAACAAACATGAAAGCCATTGCATGAAGTGGGAACCAATGTAGCAGAGAAGCTGAAGCCAGACTAAAGGTCTGAGTTAGTGAGGAGATTTCACTTAAGAGAAGCTTTCACCAAGGTAGAGCCTGAAGTAACAGAAAGACCATCTGTTCAGCAATCTGAAATGTAGTGATTACTCAGTATTAGGGCCACAATTCAATGGACAAAGAACAAAATGTGTCGGAAAAAAAGTTCAGCAATTAAAACAGCTTTAAAATCATGTTTCTTACTGATGGTCTGTTGACATTTTGCACATAATAAGTGTCCAAAGAATGCCAGGGAATTATTGTCTGGGCAGAATAAAATATGTCACTTTAAAAGCTAAATTAAGGCTTTTATCTCCTGAATATGTTCTGACTTTGGAGATTTAGAATGATCAATTTCTATCACTGGTAGAGAGCCATACTCTGAATATTGAGTTTAAGATCTATCATTTGCTTGAGCTATATTATAGTAGTTTAATTTTTAAAACAACACTGCTGAAATAGTTTTCATATAGGAGCTAGATAATAGATTGTAGTACAGATTAGAAGAAAATGCGGTACATTTCTTCAGGGTACAAAGCAGGTGCGGTTATGTCTCTGCATGTGCATCTGATGCTTATGTATTTTAAATGTAAATTGTTTTCTTTTAAGAGAAAATACTATATTGAATATTGATGCAAAGGGATTATATATTTGTGTTTTATTTTCCTGAGTTGTAAAACTCATTTTCTACCTCTAATGAGAGTCCATGAAATATTCCACAATGTTTGCAACAAATCTGGCTTTCAGTGAAACAGATTTATATAAACTATAGCTGGGATTTTTCTGTATCTATAGGCAATTTCTTTCTTTGTAATATTTTATGCAGGCTTATTATAATTTTATCTATTTACGTGTTTAAGTATGTTTTGAGTAGTATGGAAAAAAATCAAAATTGAAGTTGAACAAAGAATTCAAAATGAGTTATCAAGACAAAGAATTCTCAAATAACGAGTTTGGAAGTAAGATAAAATTCTCCTGAAAAGGCTTCACTATACAAAGCCTATATCTGAACAACTTCGAATTGTGACCTAGTAATCAAGACTTTTCTATAGCACTGCCTACAATTATCATCATTAAGAATAATATGAATGTTATATATAATAAACACTGAAAAGGTCTTATTTTAAACTAATGGCCAATGTAACTAAACTCAGAAACATTTACATGAGCAGTTACATGAACAACTTTGCAATAAAGAGGAAGCCCGGTAGTATAAGAACATGTTGATTTCAATCTCAATTTGAAGTTAAAGCACAAATTAGGACCACAGTGAGTGTCTGTAATTGCAGAGATGTGCTGTAGAATGGCGTGTGTTCTTTTTCTGAAGCTATTCCTGAAAAAGATAAATGAGGCACGATGGTGTACTTTTTCATTGGTTGGATTTTCAATATATCATTTGTAATGAACCTAAGGTGGCTTGAGAGATGAAAGACTGATACATCTGAAAATGGAGATACCAAAATGGTCTCTCTATGCAATGATAAGCAAAAGTAGTTGAATTCATCAGGATAGCATAACTATGAGAAATAGAAAGACCATATAATAATACTGTTGTAAAAGAGCTAGAACTCCACAAAAATCAAGTAAAAATGTGATAACTCAAAAGAGATTCTGAAAAACATGATACCTGAATGCACATTCCTACCATCCTACCTTCTCAATCCCACTCATATCCTCAACTACTGCTCCTGAATGAAGCATTACTGAGTAGATTGTTAAGGTCTCAGACTGCTGGGCAGGGAGGCAATGAGGGTACAATTAAGTATAGTACTATATCAACTCTAAGTTAAGAACAGTTGCTCTAGTACTCTTACTCTAGTAAGGTTTTTTTTTTTTTTTTTTTTAATGTTTTTATTTATATTTGAGAGGGTGGGAGGCAGAGTGCAAGCAGGGGCAGGGCAGAGAGAAAGGGAGACACAGAATCTGAGGTGGGCTCCAGGCTCTGAGATATCAGCACAGAGCTGGACGCTGGGCTTGAATCCACGAACCATGAGATCATGACCGGAGCCAAAGTCCAACGCTTAACCGACTGAGATACCCAGGCACCCCCAAAGCTGTGCCAATTTGCTTCTATCCCTCTGTAATGCATCACACCTTTTCTCCTAATAAAATCATAAGCCTTTGCCCTTTTTGAGGCAGACTCTGTCCTGATAAGCACACCACATGGGCTAGCCAAACGAAATGCTCTGTTTCCACAGATAAGTAGTTCTTAAATAGAGAACACTCAGAAGTGGTTGAAGCAAAACTAACTCAGGCTGAAGTTTTTCCACACAAAAGCTTGAGGCCAGAATAGCAGAATCCCTTCTCCCCAAACCCAACTGTAACCTGGAATCTGGGGGAAAAAAAAGAAAGAAAGAAAGAAAGAAAGAAAGGAAGGAAGGAAGGAAGGAAGGAAGGAAGGAAGGAAGGAAGGAAGAAAGAAAGAAAGAAAGAAAGAAAGAAAGAAAGAAAGAAAGAAAGAAAGAAAGAAAGAAAAAGAAAGAAAGAACATGTACGCAGAAAGTTTACCTTCTTTTAGCCAGATGGATGTTTGGGGACTAAGTGTGGAGAGTCCTGGGATGTAAATTAAATACTGAGGTTCCTGGAGAAAGCTCCATCTGCACAAATCCATGAACTGCTGACAAGGGTGGCATCTGTACAAGTGTCTGTTCCTAGGAGCACCCTGGCATTGGGAGAAACGTTGGAACATTGTACCAGTAGACACACCTTAATCTGAGTTTGGGAGAATAACAGATTTTTCAATAAAAGGGACTATGGAGTAAGAAGCATTTTTCATGGAACTTCAACAGAGGGCAAACATTGCCAGTTCTTACATCACCAACACCCAGCTGTGGATGCCACAGCACATCCTGGCACTGGTATCCCTCAAGTTATCACTATAACAGTGATGTAAATTATAAAGGCTAAAAAAGCCAAGAGTAGGTGTGTGCTTAAGGGAATTTAGCACATAACAACAGTGAAAAAATTCCAAACAGGTAGATTCTTTTAGTGAATTTGAATTTGAATTTGGATTTGAACTTTGAATCTAGCTTTGAAATTGAATCTCGAGGAAACCATGACAACTGTTTTTACAGAAACAAAAAGGGACCCTGAGATTAATTCATATTTTTAACAATAGGCTTTCAGGTACTAACATATATAATTCTCAAATTTAAGAATTAGAAGAAATAAAGAAGTAGGTGGTGATTGTAAAGAATTAGATTAATATCCCATAATCTTGAAGTAGTAAAAATGCAAAGAAATTGACAAGGGATTTGTAATGCATACCCAGGAAATCTGCCATGTGAAAAATAGAAGTTGAAGAAAATGAAAGTGGTTGGGGAGAGACAATAACTGCTGAAATGATAGGTAAGAATTTTCTGCACCTATGAACAGGTGTATGCTATATGTGTGTGCACTTGCTCTGGAAGAACTTCTGTATTCTAGTTTTTTTTGTTTGTTTGTTTGTTTTTTTAACTTAACAAGCTACCTTGTTAACAAAAATAACAAGTTAATTGCAAAAGAAAACCAATTAGACCGGTGTTGAACTTCTCCTTTATAATATCAAAGGAAAGAAATATATGGAGTAACATCTACAGGGTACTAAAAAAATAATAGTAAAGGATTGGAATCTACATCTATGCACAACTCAGAATCATTCACCTAATGGAAATGAAGCTTTTGCATTGATATGCAAAAATGCAAAACCATATTATCCTATACCCATCAGAGGAAGTATTTAAATGGAATTAATACCAAACAACAAACTAATAGAACGGATTTCTTAGGTACCATGATGGAGGACTGTGAGGGAAGAAAGATCCTCCCAGGAAGAAAAGTGAGTTTTGTTATCCTTGTCCTGCAATATTTGTGCATGTTTTACATCAGGAGCATGTTCTCACTTTATGTACATTTGTACTGTCGCTATTGGAATTTTCTTTCACTATTTTAAAATGGGAATGTATGTCTGAGTTAAGTTTTATTATTAATCATAAATTTTAGAATAGTGAGAAACCATATTCACAATGATAAGAAGGCACACGTACTGAAGTTTCTGCTTTTACATATGGACCTTTAATTTGGGTGGATTTCAAATGATCTCTTTTGGAAATAGGGTGATTGTGTTTCAAATGTACATAAAATAGTTGAATTGAGTCCATCAGGCACAGGTTTTGAATTATGTATTTGTTGGAAAAGATTGTTTTGGGAATGCCAGAAATCAAATTGTGAAATATAGTGAGTACATTGTTTGGTCAGCTTATCTCCTTTCATTAGGGAGCAACCAAAGTCCTGCTCTATATAATTCTCTATTCAATTGTGTTCAGCCTGGTGTTATTCTATTTATGGATTTTTTTAGTACCTACTTATTTTATTATCAAGACTTTGAATGATCTTCCTTTAAATTCATATCATATTGTTTCAATCTGCATATTTTTTTAAATTTTTTTTAACGTTTTATTTATTTTTGAGACAGGGAGAGACAGAGCATGAACAGGGGAGGTTCAGAGAGAGGGAGACACAGAATCTGAAACAGGCTCCAGGCTCTGAGCTGTCAGCACAGAGCCCGACGCGGGGCTGGAACTCACGGACTGAGATCATGACCTGAGCCGAAGTCGGCCCCTTAACCGACTTAGCCACCCAGGCGTCCCTTAATCTGCATATTTTTTTTAAAATTTCTTAAATGATCTAAAACACATTCCTACTATAATTTTATGCGGAGTGAATTTATCATGAGTGGCTAATCAATGTATGTATCTTTCTTAGTGCTATACTAAATATAATTTGGAACTTTAGTTTGTAGACATTTTGAGAAAGAAAATCTCGTTATTATTCATATTTGCGTTCTCTCCTTACTTTAATTGCTTATCTAAATCATACCCACCCCTTCACCCCGCCATTTCCCAAAGCAACAACAATCATAGTTCTGCTAGTCCAACTTGTTAGGCACAGTTTTGTCACCTCCAGGACCCAAACATGTTAGTCTTTCTTTTTTTCCACCCAGGTCCAGAGCTTTGTAGGTCTATCATGTCAGCCCTACTCACTGTTTCTTTTGTTTTATCTATTTCTTATCCACAGAAATATTTGTCATCTTTTATTTTTGATACCAGCTATGATTATTTTGTTTTCCTCTATTATTATATTATCTATTATTAATTTGGGGGTCTGTATTACATGGAAATCTTCTCTTGTTATGCCCAGATTCGTGATCCCCAAAGACCGCCAGGGAGCCGAGTCCGATGCAAAAGCAAAGAGCCTTTATTCGAGCTAGCTCGAGCTCAATCCCCTACCTGCACCGACGCAGCGGTGAGATACCGGAAGAGAGAGCGAGTTTCAAAAGCACAAAGGTTTTATTGGGGTCTAGGGGCAGTTGATGAGGTAATGGCTGTGGCCTCAGCCGATTGGCTGGGGAAGGGTCGGAGTCCTGTTACGCAGGTCGCTGGACGTGTTTTGATCCGGAAGTTTGAAAAGATAAGCGGGAGGTTATTCAAGGGGAGGAGGCGTGGTCAAGGTGGAGGACAGAACAAGATGGAGTCGCCGGTGTAGGCCCGCCCTTTCACTCTCTTTTATACAGATAGACACTTTATTTTATTCCTGTTAACAGATTCCTAATCCCAGTTCCCTCCCCCTGTAAGCACCTATTCTTTTGTTCATAATTTGTATTCTTCTCAAAGGACTATCCATGACTTATTTACATCACTGTGTATCTTTGAATAATATATAGCATATTTTGATGTGTTTTATGCTCGTAAGTTGCATTATGCAATACATCTTGTTATGTGATCTATCTCAAGAAAATGTTATGATTCTGATTTTTACCGAACATTTTACTTTTGATGTCTATCTCTGCTGATATAGGTAAATCTTGTTCTTTCCACCATTATATAATATTCCTTTGTGTGCATATCACATATTTTCCTTAATTTCTTTTCCTTGACAGCATTCTTAAATCTTTGTTCTGCAAAGCATGCTGAAGATGGACATCATCACACATTTATTTCCGTAAGTGTGGGAGCACTTCTGTAAGAGATAATAGGCATGATTTCCAGCTGGACAGGGAGAGCTGGATCTTTTACCCCTGGGGATGCTTGGATGTCTGGTTTTTGACTTCCCCAAGGTAAGGGCAGTGGAATTTCTAATGTTTGTTTAGAGTTTGAAATCCCCCTGACAAAATCAAGATGAGCTTCTTTACTGATAATTTGCAACTGAGTGAGCCTCACTTAACTACTTAACAAGCCACTGAGAGGTTTTGGAAGGAGCTCTCCCAAAGACAAATTCCTCATGCAGATTTTGGCAGTTCAGGTCTGGGAATCAGACTACTCCCACGGCACAGAGGTTGGGCCCAGAAGGAGTTTCTACTGTGGATATCTCTGAGATCTCTGATGCTTGCTTGTATTCACTAAATAAAAGCCTCAAGTGGGTATATTTTTGCGTCTGGTTAGTTCAAATATCTGAACTGGGAAAAACAATACAGACCTATCCCCAGGAGTAAAATTGCTGAGTCATAGAGTATGTTTCTGTTAAATTTCAATCAATTGCAGAAAATTCTCCTTAATGACTGTACTAGACCAAAATGTCCAGGACTTTCCACTTTTCTTCATTCTCACAAACTCTAGATGTCACCTGAAATTTTTTAATTTCTATCAACATGATTGATGTACAAAGGTATGTTAGCGTGCCTTTAATGTACACTTCCCTGATTCCTAAGGTGTTCACATATCTCTTCGAAAATATATTGAATGTTCAGGTTTTCCCTTTGTAAATTGCATATTTTAATCCCTTACCCATTTTTATTGTGTTTTCTGTCATTTTTCTTGAGGAATTCCTTAAATATCCTTGATATTAATCTTTATCTAATTTGCCACTTTTCTGTTAGCTAAATCTATTATAACTCTACTTCAATTCCCTCTTTTATAAAGTAGAAACCGTAATAGTACTTATAACTCTTTTTTTCCTCTAAAGATTAAACAAGATGATACATGTGAAACACTAGGACGACATTTGATACTTAGTGAGAATTCAGTGTATACTAGCTATCTCTTAAGCTTTTTCAAATTGTACTACTTTTGTTGGACCTAAATATGCACATAAACTTAGATTTAAATTGAATTTTAATCTATATTTAAATTGAATGATTTCTTCTGTACTATATTTAATCCAGGATCAAAGTCTCAGGCTAGACACAGGAAGTTTAGAATATACACAATAGTGACAGAGGGAGAAGATATGGCTGGGAAATCTGAAGCCATTACTCTGTACTTGAACTCACATTAGCCTGGCACTCCAGTCTGTGTGGGAAGCTGACTCTGCCCTTAAAGCTGACCTGCCTTTCTTCAGCAAGCACCTGACCTGCTGATGATGGAGGGATTGCATATCTTCATCTGGGCACATTTTTATCCATTGAATCTGTATATTTGTATTTTCAAAACTGCAACACTTTCATCACCATTACTCTTGCCCCTAGTGTGTGATTTATCATCCAACATGTCAAAATATTTTGAAAAAGTTATCATGAAAGACGGAGTCTAAGTTGAATCTGATTTCTTTACTGGAGAAGAACAAACCTAGAAGGGAAAGAATAAAATACACTAGAAAGTCTTGATAGGGAATAGAATCACTCATAAAGTCATGAGGCAAAATGTATTTTCTAAAATGTATAATTGGCAAAGAGAGATAGATTTGAAAAACAATGGGTCAATTGGAATGTGCATGGAGTTTTCTTTTAGTAGAAACTTTTCCTTTTAGTTGCTAAACAAATTCTCTAAATATTGAAAATATTTCAGAAGTTCTCAGGAAATGATCATTAAAGTAAACTGCTAGTGTTTGATAAATTCCCACCCTAGTGTCCTTTCTTGGCTCTTTCAATCAATACCTCTGTTCTTGGCCAGATTTTTTACCAGCAAAGAGTTCTGGGGAGCATATTATATTCATTTATCTAAATCAGATCAGTCTAAAATGCACACTGTCCTAAATTGTGTATGTTCAATCTAGATTGATAAAGATATCCCATCTCCTAAAAGTAGTTTCTGAAGTACTCTGTTAAGCAGATGAAAGATCACATGTAGGCACAGAGGAAAAGAATATGATGTGAGTTCCATTATCAGAGACCTCCACAGGCAAAGGAGAAAGGGAGTAGTTTCATGTGTGTATAGACTCTTCTCTGATGCCTTCTTTGACTTCCCTAAGCAAAATCATCATTACCTCTTCCCAATACCAGGGGGATATACTTTCAGAATACCATGAATAATTTAATTATAATTATGTTCTCTGGAGACCTAATAGATTACATGTAAATATGAAATAACTACTTTCCTTGGAAGCTTTTAGATCACCCATCTATTGGCCTTTATGACATTAATCAATAAATTTCAATTAACTAATCAAGTAGATTACAAAATATTATAGATTTAAGGATTGTGCATATGCTCAAACTTTCCAAACTGAGCTAACCCTCTTATGTAATTAAATGAGCAATATAGGTGTGCTCTGATGTTTGGATTATTAAGAAGCTCTTACTAGATAACACACTGTTCCATAAACCATATGCAAATACACTCAAGTCTTACAAACATAATGAGGAATGTTCTTTTTATTATATTGTTACAATTGTATCTTAATCAAGATGTAGAACCCAAGAAACAATAGTAATAGACACACTAGTCATATCTCATAAATCATGAATGGGACTCATTAAATAAGCAAAGACTTGGGTCAATTCTTAGGCTAAGAGGCAGAGTTGCAAAGAATGAGCTTTTCATAAAATCTTAGCTGAAAATAGAAGAACAATCTTTTGTGAGCTTAAAATGGTAAGGTGTGTGTGTGTGTGTGTGTGTGTGTGTGTGTGTGTGTGTGCGCGCGCACGTGCGTGTGTGTGTGTGTGTGCGTGTGAGTGTATGTGTGCGTTTCTCCAACCATTCCTACAATTCTTCATAATAGAAGCAATTTCATATTTTAAAGAGTTGACTATGGGTGTATGCGATAATGAAGAAAGTAGATCTGATAAAGCAAATTCCTCTTCCTAGTGCTTCCACAGCTAGAGTTTAATACCTGGTGGGTATTTTTTAATCTGATGGTTTCTCAAATGATATGTTTGCCTTATTGGTATTTTTCCTTTATTTTAATTAAAATTGCATACCTTTGCCATGTTTTACTTATAAACTTTTGCAATGGTATGAAAATATTGACTAAAATAGTCTTTTCAGATCAGTGGCTAAAAACATGGTAGTATTTTAACATACTTTCCTATTTGAAAACCAAAAGTAGATCTTTGAATATAAGAGGAATTTAAATATTAGCTTTTAAAAAATAAACACATGTTATTTATATGGAATAACTTTTTCTTTATTGGTTAGTACCTTCTCAGCCTAAAACCCCATGTTCATTTCCAAAAATGTTGAGTCTAAACTGTAAACAGATCCTCAAGCTCAAGTTTTAGAGTTTTGTTTTCTTTTACTTTTCTATTCAATTTCATATTTTTTGTTCTTGATTACAATTGATGATGCTTTAATATATTTAATTTATCAATGTAACTGGTTAATAGTTTCTGGTAAAGAGAGACAATGCAGAGGCAATAGAATTAATTAAATAATCTAACAACCTGAGTTAAACATTTAATTGCCTATGTAACAGGTAGTAGAGAAAGATAAACCTCATGCTCAAGAAACAAACACTCTAGAAAGGGAGGTAATCATGCCTACAAATAAAGTAAGAATTCAGCCTGTGCTAAGGACTATTAAAGAACAGTACAAAAAGTACTACAAGCACAAAAATGAAGAGATATATTTTTATGAATAACAAAAGGAAAGGCTGTGAGACCTTTTGTCTGAAGAGAAGAGGTGAAGGAGAATGAGAATAAATTAAATCAAGATTTACACTGTAGAAAAAGTGATAGGCACAAGAGTGTGGGGAATAAGTTTAGGAATTCCCTGAGCCTGAACCGATGGTGAACAAGGCATAAAGAATTAGAAAGCCATAGGATCAACACATCCAAGTTTGGGTAAACAAGATTAGATAAGTAAGATTAGGTAAACAGGGCAAAGGCCCCCAGTATAGGACAAAGATATATATAGGGGATGAAAGCATCAAAAGTGAGGTAAACAAAACTAGGTATTCAGGGCGGAAAAAGCCCCCCAGGGCAAAGTTGCCCAGAGTGGAGCTAACTAACAAAAGAAAGGTGCCTTGTTGATCCTGAGGTAGCATGTTCTGTCCTTCTTGTCCCCTAGGCAAGTTTAGGTAAACAGGTGGCCCTCATGTCTGCTGTAAACAACCATCTGCCTTGCACCAGGAATTTGGCACCAGAACTTTGTTTTGTATTGACCCAAACCCCTAACACCACATATCTTCACCGCATATCTTCGAACCCTCTCCCTCATGCCAGTGAATTAATGTTCACGCTTTTATTGTCTCTTTGTGCACGCCCATCACGCTTGTAAGCCTTCTGGTCCTAATAAAAATGGAGCAAGGAAAAAATAAAAAAATAAATAAAAATGGAGCAAGGACACTTATTCAGGGTTCTTGACTCCTCCTGGACATTAGCGTTTCTCGCGTTTTCAATCCTGCATCTGCTCTCTTGCCAGACAAGAGAGAACTCCAGACCCAGAATCTACAACAGATGGTGACCCCGACATGATCGGACGCAAGAGGACTATAGGCTGATGTGCACTGAAATCGATGTGGCCAGTAGGAGGTGCGACACAAGGACTGTAGGGTGCTGCGGAAACACTAAAGAGCTCCAAGAAAAATGCACTGGGTTACAGCCTCTTCCTGAAGAGGTAAGAGATAAAGCAAGACTACATTAGGATTCACTGCTGCAGAACTTTTGAGAGATTTATTATGGGAGACTCCCTGTGCTCATAACAGTAACAATATATTCGTAATTTACAATCATTGGAAAAGATGGCCTACACTATCCAAAATCAGAAAGCACTCCTTGAATTATTAATGATTACCCAGGAACACTGCCCTTGGTTCCCAAAACAAGGAACTTATGGTCTTGATATTTGGGAACAAGTAGGGGAAATATTTAAAGCTCGGCATTCTAAGGAGGCTAACATCCTCCCTGAGGTAATCCTCACTTGGTCCATTGTCCATACTGCCCTTCTCCTCTTGAGTTCAGACGATGTATATAAAGATTAAAATTACCCAAAGTAGAGGAAAAATCTGAGCTTTTTTATAGTCAGCCTGTGCCTTTGGTGCGTTTATAGCCAAGAGATTTTCCTCCTCCCTGAAAAAGTTGGGATAATATCAAGCCTCTAAAAACCTCACTGACCAGTTCTGATAAAGTCCTTACCCCAGTTCAAAAGTACATTAAGAAAGCCCATAAGGCTGGTAAATTCCAGCTGTTTCCCGTTGTCAGGCAAAATAGGCAATACATCCATGAAGTCCTGCTCTTTCCAATAGTAAAAGAATTGCAAAACTCAGTTCAGCTGTTTGTCCCTCACAGCCCTTTTACAACTGGCAGTTTAGAAAATATTTGTGGCACGTTTCTATCTGTGCCTGGGACTGAGGTTCTCCTATGAACATCCTTCTGACCTTGTTACGGAACCACGCTGGAACGCTGGTGGAAAAACCAACCAGCACTCAGAGATCTTGGTGGATTGGAGATTTATTTAACATCGGCGGGCTCAGAGGGAACCATTTCTCCAAAGATCTGAGCGCCGAATGCAAGCGGGAAAGGTAATTTATAGTTGCCCGCCTCCATATTTGTGTGGGAGTTTTCATGCGCGTGGCAAACAGGGCAAGAAGAACCCGGAAGAGGGGTTTCTAAGCCAGAGACCAGAGTTTGTTTTAGTCTCGTCGGCCATCTTATAGTGTAAAACTTTATTCATTCTCCCAACATTCCCCCCCTTGATACCATTTTAAAAATTTTTATTAGGCATCCCTCTTTAGTTCTAGGGGTTGGTACCCTCGGAGGGTTAAGATACGTGCTGCAGTTTGGCGGACAACAGTGTTTTCAGTAAAACGTACCAGGGTATTTAGTATATAGGGGCCAATGGTCACAATTAAAATTATGGAAAGGAGGGGCCCTTCCAGGGCAGGGAGCCAGGATGCCCAGTCTGTGAGATCCCATTCTCTCCATTGACTGATATTTTCCTGTTGTCTACATTCAATTCTTTCCTTGAGTCCCTTAATCTTAGTTGTAACTATCTCTGACTGGTTTATGAAATAGCAACATTCCTCCCCCAGAAAGATACAAGTCCTTCCTTTTTCTGAAGTGAGGGGGTCGAGGGCTCGCCTATTTTGGAGGGACACTGCTGCCAGGGAGTTTATTTGGCTTTGTAAGGTTACCAGGGAGTCTGCCATCTGTTCCATGTCCTAGTTTGTTGGTGCAGTCTGTATTAGCCCAACAGCAAGGATCAAGATCAGGGCTATGACACCAGTAAGGGGCAAGGGCTGGCAGAGTTGCATCTGAACCCCTGGGCTCAGCCCACATGTTGATTCCTCAAGCTTCAGTGATATGCAGGCCAGCCAGCTTCTGGGGTGTGGCTGGAGCAGGGCTGGAGATCTCAGGGGCCAGTGTCTTTTTGAGGGTCAGTTTAAGCAGATTGACTGGATCTGGATCACTTCGCCAGCTTGAGGGTTACTTTGAATTGGTCTTCTTAACTCTGGAGTGATGGACCTGTGGGGTGATACCTGAAACTGAATCCTCTATTTGGTGGTATATCTGTAAAGTCCATCTCCAAGTCTTCGAAAGGGGTAGGTTTCTGGTAACTGTCAGATCAGGTTTAGGGAAGATATGATTTGCATGTTTAGAGATCCATCCTGTTTTCCAGTTGTTTAAATAATCATATGCCCATGGGGTCTTATTATTATCCCCATAGAATAACAAGCACAGAAGATTGCCTATACATGAAATACTGTGACAATTTTCTGAAGTTTACCTCAAGTTTAGGCAAACAACAAACATTTAAAGGCAATCATAACTAGAATTTAACATCCAAAACGGTGCATTGTTGAAACATAGTTGTTCTCTCTAAACCCCCCCACCCCTTTCCAGAGATAGCCAAATTGAGACCAATGCATTTGTAGAACAAATCCAGTCTTAACAAATCTGGCTTAATTGTTTACATAAGCACAGCAAGAACAGTGATTGATCATGAGGATCCTTTAAAGTTTGCTTTGCTGAAACCTTTTATAAGGAATTTCCAGGTTGAACTTTTAGTAGCATCTCCAGGCCAAAAGCCAAGCCAAATACTTACCATCAGACAGGCCTGCAATACCTGTAGAATTGGGCGGATTCCTCTTCATGAGGTCCCCAAGATATCCTGAGGTTCCTGCGCCTGCCAGGAAGTGACCTTCTTTACTCACCTGGTGAGGCTGCTGGGAACTCTGTAAGCAAGGCATCAGGCCAACATTTCCAAGGGGCTTTATGGCTCCATGTTTAATAAAGCCAACCCTAGTTCTTTAAAGCTGTCTGGTCATATCTGAGTCTATGTATGTCATCATCAAATATGACATTCCAGTCAAAGCCTTGGTAAAATAACCAGTATTTCCAATGGTGACCTGTTACAAGATGAAGAGATTCTTATTGAACTTATGCAAACAACGGTAATTTCCATGAAAGAAAGAATACTCATTGAGAGTTTTTGAATTTCAGGGGAATTATATAGAGAGAAAAGATAAATGCTTCAGTTTACAAATGAATACTTTATGAAATTTTTGTATATCATAGATATCTTAAGAGAAAGTTTCCTTTTTTTTGAATCTTATGTTGTTTTATTTTTTATTTTTTTTTCAATATATGAAATTTCTTGTCAAATTGGTTTCCATACAACAGCCAGTGCTCATCCCAAAAGGTGCCCTCCTCAATACCCATCCCCCACCCTCCCCCCCTCCCACCCCTCATCAACCCTCAGTTTGTTCTCCGTTTTTAAGAGTCTCTTATGCTCTGGCTCTCTCCCACTCTAACCTCTTTTTTGTGTTTTCCTTCCCCTCCCCCATGGGTTTCTGTTAAGTTTCTCAGGATCCACATAAGAGTGAAAACATATAGTATCTGTCTTAAGAGAAAGTTTCTTTAATCTGGAAGAGGAAACATTAGAGAACCAGCAATATTTTCAACAAGAATCACAAAACTATAATCTTCCTCAGTTCATTTAATCCCATGTTCCTAATTCTTGTTCAATTTGAATGCAGCTTTTTAGTTCTGGAAATTCTTACCCAATTTAGAATTAATCTTAAAGATGTAGAATACCTGTATTTGTCCTCAAAGTCCTTTTTATAAATCTCCTTGAAGAAGAAACATGTTTTGTGAGAGAATAAGAATGATTATAAATGACAAAATCTCAGAAATAGACATTGTTAAAGATCTGATGAGAGTTCATTATGATGCAATTGACAAAGAAATTTGGTTATTTCTGTGGCACATAACATTTCAAGTAATCAGAATATTAGGTGATGACCTTATATCAAAACATTAAAACTTTAGGAATTGCATATATTTGGGGCGTTACAGCATTTACCTGTGCAATACAACCTAAGGTTTACCCTTGTATGACAGTGATTTTCCAAGTAACTTAGCATCCCAAATAAAAGGGCCTAATTGGTCAAGAAGACTTCATTTATCATTTAAATCCTGAGAAATTTGTTAAAACCCCAGGAAGTCATAAGTGCATCCTACATTACAGATCATTACAAATCTTAAAATTTTATTTATTCAACTAAAATTTATTTATTTATTTATTCAATAAAAGATCCCACAGGTGAATGTATAGCATTATATAGTTGTTATCAAAACCTAGCTCCTTAAACATTGAGCAGTTTTAACTAAGTAATCAAAGACCTGATAGAGATGAAACTTAAAACTTTGATTTTCCCAGAGGACAGACCTTTGCACTGTCTTATCAAGAGCAGATCAACAGTTCAAGAAAACTTTGTCATTTGAGCAGAGAGAAAAGCAGAATTTCAACCTTACACTAGTGTACTTTTAAAATTCCATTCAGGGGCGCCTGGGTGGCGCAGTCGGTTAAGCGTCCGACTTCAGCCAGGTCACGATCTCGCGGTCCGTGAGTTCGAGCCCCGCGTCAGGCTCTGGGCTGATGGCTCCGAGCCTGGAGCCTGTTTCCGATTCTGTGTCTCCCTCTCCCTCTGCCCCTCCCCCGTTCGTGCTCTGTCTCTCTCTGTCCCAAAAATAAATGGACGTTGAAAAAAAAAAAAAATTTAAAATTCCATTCATCTCAACCTTCTACAACTTTCTTTTTCTTTCAGATTTTGTCCCAAAGCCATTTCTTTTCAAATAACCAGTCTCATTTAGGACAAAATTATTTTCATCTACCCTCAACAAAATTGTATTTCCACTCCTTATATCTTTCTTATATACCTCCTATTTTCCTACATACAGGGTTTCTTTCCTTATTTTCATCAGTCTTAAGTACACTTAGCAGAATTTTAACTCTTAGGAAACCTTAGTCTCCAATTGAGGACTTAGTAACCAACTGAGAGGTGTTTACACCAGAATTTTTTTAGATGGTAAATTTATGAACCAATTAAGTACAAAACATGTTTTCCAATAGGTCTGAATAGCCTTAATTTCTCAGCAATAAGAAGTTAAAAACACAAACCTATGTTCAATAATCAAGGCTTTAGCCTTCCATCCTATTTGGAAATTTTCAGGTTACCAAGGATCTTGAAAGTTATCTTAACAATTACCCATGAAAACTTTGAGACAGACAAAATTAACTATCATTAACAAATTGCAACAGAGATAACATGAGCTTATTTGACCTTTGGCGATAATTTAAAGACAGGTCCAATAAACTTAAATTAGTTTAAACATCGAATATGTTTCACCTGCATCCACCCAAAAGTCAATCACTTTTTCCCCATTGTCAATTTTCATTTGGGGCACCAGTGGAGATCTCTGAAATGGGTGGTCCAAGGGGGTGTGCACTTTGCTTCTTGACTTGGAGGGTGGGAGGAAGAACCAATGGTGCCTGAGACACTGAAGATGGTATATGACCACACCCAAGTTGGTGCAGAAACATGAGGGGGACGGGAAGGCAGAAGCAGCAACTGCTTGGGAATATTCCTTAAAGTCCCTGTCCCAAGATAGACTAACCACAGTTGGCTCCAATTATAGCTGTTAACCTGGGAAATGAGGGATAATCCCTCACATCTGTTAGCAGAGGAACAGGGAGAGAGAGTCAGTGTCCTGAGTCAGTGTCCTGAGAGTCAGTGCTCTTTTAGTCTGATTCTATCTTGGCTAGACTATTAAGGTCCCCTTCTCGAGGTTCCTCCTGATATCAGCTGGGTTTTGGGACTTTCCCTGGTTGGAACACTTATTCTTTTTAATGTCCTTTCTCCTTACAGTAGGTTCATTGACCCCTTGCTAAGGAGGTTCTGGGCCTCCCCCCTCTTGGTGGCTAGACCTTCCCTGTCCTTTTGTCGTGCCTCTGGAGCAAACAGGGTGTAAGCCTCACATAGTCTCGTATAATAATCCCTGAGAGGGGGGGATCCCTTTGCTGCTGGGCATATTTATGGCCTTCTCAGCCCCCTGTTCTGGTCCCCAGGAGGAGAGCCTCTTGGTATCGGCACATGTGGACCAGCATCTGGAGAGCACCTGTGCCTGGCCAAGGGTGCATGTGCCTGACCAAGGGTGCAATCTGGCCATTGGTCCTTGTGGGGGAGGGTTCTCTGGGCCTGGAAGGGGAGGAGAAATGGGCAGCATATGGGGGAGGAGTTTCAAGCTCAGGGGAGTGGGGAGGGAGCCTAATGAGTCATGAGCAGGTGGAACACTAGGGGAGCAGTGGGTTGCTTCTTTGGTCCCCTGGGTGAGTTTCCGGATAAAGTGGCTAAAACCTTTGCCTGGCTCTGCTTACTATGGATGAATCGCATCCAAGGCAGAGGATTTGGGGCAATTTCAAGCCAGGAGTCGATGCATGGGATTGGTCAGTGTGACCTGGGTCTCTAGAGAAATATGCCAGATGCAGTGGACCACTGGGACATCCAAGGTTCCCCCAGAAGGCCCACACACACCAAAAGTGGGCCATTCTAAATCACATAGGGTCCCCAATGTGCCAGGGGCTATCCCAATTCCACAGCCTCCCAAAAACTCCCTCCTTACTCCATCCCGACCCCACAATGCTCCCATGAGGCGAAGTCGCAAAGACAGAGGGACAGGGGTGCCCCCTGCGAAGAGTAGACCAGCAGATGCCTGACTGGCCATGTCCTGAAGGAACCCAGGCGACACTCAGCCACAGTGGTCTCAGCCCTGCGAGCTATGATCAGAAACCACTTGATGCTGCCACAGACCACACATCATCCATCATGGAATCGCAGATGGGCCCATTCAGACTCTGTGGGCCCCTGGGGACCCCAAGGGCGCCTGCCCGTGGAGCCACAGAATTGAACTCAGCAGGCAAGCTAGACAGAGTTGCACATTCACATTCACATACACACCAGAGGTAATTACATTCCCTCCCATAGAATTCCTACCTGTGAGACTTCTGAAGTCTCAGGGAGTTATCAGGTCCCCCTTCCGCTCTTGCAAGTGGGCCTGATTAGATTGGGCCCCAGCCTTACCGGTTCTGACATCAGGTCCAGGTCCTCACCTGCCAAGTCTCCTAGAGTCTGGCAGGAACAGTGGAGTGGGGCCAGCCTGAGGTGACTGAGTAGAAGACTGCTGAAATTCAGGCAGGGTGCACCTTCTCCCTTGTGATCCCTCATTCCTTCACCGCCTCACCATTCTCCCAAACTGGTGGCAACAATGGGCCAGCGTGGTTGGGTTTCCCAGTCAGGGAACCAAATATGTTACGGAACCAGGCTGGAACGCTGGCAGAAAAACCAAGCGGCACTCGGAGATCTTGGTGGATCAGAGATTTATTTAACATCGGCAGGCTCAGAGGAGACCATTTCTCCAAAGATCTGAGGGCCAAATGCAAGCGGGAAGGGTAATTTATAGTTGTCTACCTTCATATTTGTGTATGTGTGTGTGTGTGGGGGGGGGGGTTCCGCATGGCAAACAAGGCAAGAAAAACCCAGAAGAGGGGTTTCTAAGCCAGAGACCAGAGCTTGTTTTAGTCCCGTCAGCCATCTTATGGTGTAAAACTTTATTCATTTTCCCAACAACCTCAGCCCAATATGCTTTCTGTGCCCAAGAGTTTCGTAATGCTTGTGCAACTCATGATGTGCAAAACTTGGATGCTGCTATTCCAGTGTCTTTTGAACAACTATCTGGCACAGGGCAATATTCCCAACCAAGGCAGCAAACCCAGCTTCCAATCACTGTCAGTAAAATAATGCACTAAACTGGTGTGATGTATTTTATACAGCGCATCACTAATATAGGGGACTCTTAACTCTTTCTCTGACTGTTTCTCCCAATACGCTCTGGTTACTCTAACATATGTGGGGGCTTCTCCCTCACTCATTTTCTGGGTTAATAACTATGATGATTACAGCCAATTGTCTCTGGCTAGTCTACCTCGGGATGAAGATTTTAAGAAATATTCCCAAGCAGCTGCTGAAACTCCTTTTGTCTTCTCTGGCCCCGACATGGGCTGCCTAATTCCACTAGTGGTAAACAAAACAAAACAAAAGAAAAACAAAAATCTGCATCTGCTCATCTGAGTTGACATGCTTTAGGACTATGAGAACTCTTCCTCTGCCCTCTGCGCCTTTATCTGCCTTGAGGCCTCTTGGTGACACCTCACCTTTTCTGCCTTCCCTTCCCCCTCCTCCTGTTTCTGCACCACCTGGGGTGCAGTCTGCACCTCTGGCTCTTCAACGCCTCAGGCAGCATCAGCTCCTCCTCCCCACGCTGTCAAAAGGTAAAAACATCCCCTTAGACTTTCACCACCCACTTCAGATTTCCTCACTGGTTCCACGGGAGAACATTGACTGTGGTAAACTTTTAAGGGCACACAGATAAAATGTAATTAAGATAGACATGTTTTTTAAATTATCAAAATTGAATAATAAAACTCTATTCTACTCAGGTTTACTGAAGGTAAAATAAGCTCATGTTATCCCTGTTCCAATTTGTTAGCAAAAGGATGACTTAAAGTAATGCTTAACTTTGTCTGTCTCATAGTTTTCATGGGTAATTGTCAAAATAGCTTTCAGGGTCTTTGGTAACCTAAAACTTGAACATTTTGCTTAAATGATACATTAAATTAAGTTCATTGGACATGTAGGCCTCTTCCAAATCAAATGGAATGCTGAAGCATTGCTTACTAAACATAGGTTTATGCTTCTGACTTCTATGGCAAAAAAACCTAGGGATACTTAAATCCATTAAGAAAAAAAAAGCTTTATCCTTAATGGATTCATCAGTCTGCCACCTAGAAACTTTCTGATGTAACAGACAGTTCACAATTGGCTACTACTTTTCACTGGAGACTAAGCTTTCTAAGAGTTAAAATTCTGCTAAATGTAGCCAGTAAGGCTAATGGAAATAAGTAACTCTGTATATATTAAAAAAAAAAGAGAGAGATATGTAAGAAAGATATAAAAAATGAGAATACATTTTTATTAAAGGAAATAAATAAATAAATAAATAAATAAATAAATAAAGTTTTAACAAAAAGGGTAAAACAACAAGACAGCACACCCTTTTAAGTTGTTTTACTCAAGCCTTGGTTGGAATTACCCATTCCTTATAATCCACAAGGCCAAGCAATTGTAAAATGAGCACATAATATGCTCAAAAACATGTTAAAAAAAAAACAAAAAGGGGGAGATACCCCTGGCTGTCTGCACAGCCTCGGCTCCTTCTTGATTGTGCTATGATTACTCTTAACTTTTAAAATATTATTCCTCAAGGACTAACTGCAACTGAGTGACATTCTTCAAAATCAGATAAAAAACCACCGAAAGGGGCCCACATGGACTGTGCCCACTAAACTTCTCACCTGGGGTCAAGGATATGCTTGTGTTCTTTCAGATTCTGGACCTCTGTGGATTCCCTCTGGGTTGGTGAAGCCATACCATGGCATGATGGAGACACCCAGGATATCTTCCAATGAACCAGAACTTCCAGAGAATGGCTCTGATTGAGCAGCCACCACCCCCCTTTTTCCAGATGGAGGAAGCCTCTTCATTGACTCCTCATCCTGAAGCCACTCTACAAACGCAGGTCTTTTCCCCTGATATAACATGGGGAAGCCTTAAACCACTGTCTAACCAGGCCAGCATCCTCTTACAGCACAATGATATTGCATATACCCCTAATTCGTATCTGATGGCCATGATCTCCATCATTAATTGGAATTTGATATATGTAACCCTGATTCTTCTCCTTGCCCTCATTTGTCCAGGTCAAGCTCAATATTCATATTGGGCTCATATCTTTAACCCACCTATATTTGATAGTTTAACACTCCTAGCCTGGGATATTCCTATTAGCAATAATGACAGAGTTAGTGGGAGGAGCGAATCTTAACCCACCCTTCCAAACTGAACAAGAGAATTGGCTTTATATGCCAAGATCTCAAAGATGGCTTACTTCAGCACTTCTTATGTGTGTTACCAAACTTAGCAATTTATCTGCTGGTCTCAAAGTAAACATCGGCTGACTTTTTGTGTCTACAGACCAAAGCCTCCACAAGGCCAGACAATTTTACGTTTTTCTCGGCCACAAGATTTGATACACCTCAACAAAACAAAACAAAACAAAACAAACAAACAAACAAACAAAAAAAAAAACCCATATATCTCACACTCCTAACGTTACAGTTTACTCTAGTCTCAAATATTCAAACCACCCCTGGAATAATATTCCTTGGACAACCTGTTATGGAGAGGCTGTGCATAATATTCACTGGGACAACTGGGCTATTATTGACAAAGGTCCTGGAGGACATCTTGAAACAAAATAACATAGACCATATCCTTTGACCAGTCTAGCAAGGAGAATATTTTTTTTTGGAAAGATGGACACTTGTCTGGCCCTATAATTTCTGCACATAAAGGGAAATTAAAGGACCTTGGCTTGTTAATCTATGGAAGGTAGGCCTTCCCTTCTTCACCGGTACTGTTAGCCATGGTGAAATTTATGTAAATCCACATATCAACATAACTTGGGGGAACTGTGGGGAATAAGCTTAAGAAATCCCTGAGCTTGCACTGATGGGTTAACAATAAAGAATTAGAAAGCAATAGGATGAACACACCCAAGTTTGGGTAAACAAGATTAGGTAAATAAGATTAGGTAAACAGGGCAAAGGCCCCCAGTATAGGACAAAGATATAGGAATAGAAAAGCCTCAGGATGAAAGCATCAAAAATTAGGTAAACAAGGTTAGGTATTCAGGGTGGAAACACCCCCCAACTTAGTAAAATAGCAGAAAACTGCTTTCACAGGAAGGAAACCAAAATAGGTAAACAAGGCAACAGGACTTTTGACCAAAGCAAGGCAGAAGTTGCCCAGAGTGGAGCTAATTAGCAAAAGAAAGATGCCTTGTTGACCCTGGGTAGCATGCTCTGTCTTTCTTTTCCCATAGGTAAGTTTAGGTAAACAGAGGTGGGGCCTCATGTCTGCTGTAAACAGTCATCTGCCCTGCACCAGGACTTTGACACCAGGACTTTGTTTTGTATTGACCCAAACCCCTAATCTCATATCTTCAAACCCTGCTTTCTCTCATGCCCGTGAGTTAAAAGTCATGGTTTCATTGTCTCTTTGCGCAAGCCCATCAAGCTTGTAAGCCTTGTGATCCTAATAACAACGGAGCAAGGACCCTTATTCAGGGCTCTTGTCTCCTCCCAGACATTAGCCTCTCTTGCATTTTAAATCCTGCATCCACTCTCTTGCTGGACAAGAGAGAACTCCAGACCCAGAGTCTGTGACATAAGAGTAGTCAATGTAGAGGCTGTCAGCAGAGAAGGACGTTTGTATTTTCCTAATTGGCAAATTATTAGAACTTTGCCTCTGAAGAGGTTCATTAATTCAGTAGAAGTAGAAGTAAGTCTTAAGGGTAGCTTGCAGTTAAAGAGGCAAATTAAAGCCACTACTACTCTGCTCTTTTCTTTGAGGTCAAGAGAAAACTTCTTAGTAAATGGAGAAGAAAATTTTCTCTTTAATAAAACAGGTAATAGCTATAATTCCAAACCAGAACTTATGAAGAATAGCTGCTGAATATAGTAATGTTTCAGACCTAAGAAGTCACAGTGCAGAGAGTACACTCATAGCTCATGTAACCCTGGAAGGAGTTCTTCTGAGGCAGGTGTCCAGTCCTATGGGACACAATAAAGATTATCTTATCCGAGCAATAATTCTGGACAACAGGATAGACTGAGGAGCAACCTCTAAACTCCATTGCACTCTAAATATTGGAAGGAAACATAAGAAGTTATAAGAAGTCACAGCCATTATGGTAGTGTGGAGGAAAGTGCAACAACAATTGGCTTTACACACAATAGAATTAGATAAATCATCTCACACCACAAAAATCTTTGTCTCCTGGATCTGCACTCTAAGCCACACTGATTTATTTCTTCAACAGCAACTAAAAGGATTGGATCGCACTAAGCAGATAAATCCCCTACACCTCCTGGCTACCTTAGTCATGCTTCTGAGTTACAGAACATGTTAACTCTCTTGGAACATAATCAGTCAGTTAAATAAAATATCATGGGAAGCATTTAAAGTAGACAATAAAGTCTTACTGGAGTATAAAGGAAGGCCACAGAGTTAAGATGAAAACCTAGGTTGAAATTTGGAAAATTCAATCAAAAGAGAAAAGAAGAAAAGTAACTATATAAGGGAAAATACAGAGGTAGATGAGAACTGGGGTGTCAAATTCTCAGAGTCAGTTTAGCATAACTAGCGTAAAACAGCTGTGGAGAAAAAGGGCTAAAATGAAAATCCCAGGTAGACACAGACCAAATTATAAAAAGCGCTTTGTAAATCATGACAGGCAGTGATAGTGGAAATGGGATGGAAGGAATGAATACACAGTATTTGTTCAAAGTGAGGGCTTCATGCTTTCTGTAAAGCACCAATAGGATGATGATTCTGTGATTTTCATAAAGAGTCACACGGATAAAAGGAAATAATTCTTTCTGCATTTTTCTTCCTGGTAATGATTTTTGTTCTGTATTAGTGTCTTTTTATTTAAATTTTAGGGCCTCTTACTTAACTATCTGTTGGTGTTAGAAAAACATTAACCTGGGGCACCTAGATGACTCAGTTCTTAAGCATCCAACTTTGGCCCAGGTCATGATCTCGTGGTTAGTGAGTTCGAGCCCCGCATTGGACTATCTGCTGTTAGCGCAGAACTTGCTTTGGATCCCCGTCCCCTTCTCTCTCTGCCCCTCCCCCGCTTGTGTGTGCGCTCTCTCCAAAAATAAATAAGTAAATAAACATTTAACAAAGGGAAGAAAGAAAGAAAGAAAGAAAGAAAGAAAGAAAGAAAGAAAAAGAAAAACATTAACCCAGTATTGCATCCATCCTGCATCAGGGCAGTGAGTCCAAAAGTCCATTCTTGCAAGCACGATAAAGATACAGGGGTCTCATAAGGAGTGAATAATTACAAGAAATTGTCTTTGTTCTGGGTCAGATAATTGAAAGTTAGAACTCAGACAATATATATACTCTCCTATTGAAAGTAGGTCCTCTGTAAATTGGATAAGAGACATAGCTACTCTACAAACTACTCCCTGGCTGGCTTGGATGCCACAACAAACATCCAGACCATAAAGCCCTCTCATCATGCAAAATAGTTTTCAGAGGCTTTGATCAACACAGTGAAGGGTATGGAGATCTGACTTTTCAAAAGCTTCCTATAATGAAGGGTCATGAGGGTGAATATTTTAAACAAATGTTCTGGAGAATACAATATGGAGTCAACAGGTAAGCAGTATGAATATGCTTAACACTGCTGAGCTCTACACTTAAAATTGATTAAGATGGTAAATTTTCTGTTATGTGTTTTCACCACACAAACACAAATAAAAAATGAAAAAGAATAAAAGATACAAAGACAGGCTAAAAAACTGTTTCAGATTAAGGTAGACAAGGCAGTTAAATTCAATGCATAATCTTGGATTTGAGGCTGCATTAAAAAGAAGATATCTATAAAGGACATTATTATGCCAATTGGAAAAATTTGAATAAAGTTTTTTTTTTTATTAGCTAATACTATTATATTAATATGGGATATCCTGATATTGATAGCTATAGTGAGGTTATGTAAGTGAATATCCTCATTCTTTGGAAGTCACACTTAGGAAGCTTTAGGAATAAGGGAATATGACATTTCAACTTAAATGGTTCAAGAAAGGACACACAGATGTGTCTTGAGGAGTATATGGCTATGTTTATGAGAGAAAAAAGCAAATATATTAAAATGCTAAAATTGGTAAGTCTTGGTGAAGAATATACATTTTTTTTTTTTTTTTTTAGTGTTTATTTTTGAGAGAGAGACAGAGCATCATCAGGGGAGGAGCAGAGAGAGAGAGGGAGACACAGAATCCGAAACAGGATCCAGGCTCTGACCTGTCAGAACAGAGCCCAATGCAGAGCTTATACCTTTGAATAATGAGATCATTACCTGAGCCAAAGTCAGACACTCAACCAAGTGAGCCACCCAGGCACCCTCACATAAAATTCTTTGTAGTATTTTTGCAACTTTTCTACAGGAATGAAATTATTTCAAAATAAAAATTAAAAATGAAATCAATAAAATGTGATAAAGTGATAAATCTTCAAAGTTTTAAAATTAACATATTTCACATGTCAACAAAGCAAATAGACCTAATTAATTAGCTACATAGAATATCAAATAACTCAACTAGCAAGACTATATATGGATTGTGTGAAAACCTTTTGTATCTAGCTCAGATTCTTTTATCTGCTCATTACTTAAATACAGAGAAAAATGTAATTTGTTAATTCCAGTTCTTAAGGTAAACGATCAGATATTTGGGCAAATTGACATCTGAACACACATAAAAGAGAACTATTAAAATTCCCCTGCCAGAACACCACATATAGATTGCCTTAAATATCTCTGTGAATTTAATAATGAGGGAGAAATTCTGATTTAGGGAAAAGTGAATGGGTTACAGGAATTTTAGTTTCTAAATGAATTTTAATCATCAACTGGCAAAATGATATTTGCTTATAATGAGCTCTTATATGTTTCTCAGAAAAACTGAAAATATTATGTACAGAGGATAGGAAACTCCCTGTCCATTACTGGAAAATTTTTCTAATAACCAGAATATATACCTCACAGGAAGGAGAGAAGAGCTTATTTAAATACAACCTAGTGATTTACTGGTACATTAATTTGTTTTGCTTTCCTTGCTACAGAAGCACAGGAAGAGGAGAAAGGGGGAGAAAGGAGGGGGGAGGAAGAAGAGGTGAGGAGAAGGAGGGAGGCAAGGGGAGAGACACTGGGGAGAGAAGAGGAGAGAAGGGGAGGAGGAATGAGAAAGGGGAGATAGGGGAAATAAAGACAAAGGGAAGGGGGAGAGAAGGAGAGAGTGAAGATAGGAAAAGGAGGAGGAGGGGGAAAAAGAAAGGGGAAGGGAAAGAGCGGAGAAAGAATTTTTTGTGTGTGTATTGTTCTTTATTTATATTTTTCTCTACCCATGTAAATAAGATTCTGCATTTCTTGGCTTCAGGATAGAAATTGCTTAGTGAGAACATCCTGACCTGGCTTTTAAGAAAGCTCATATTCTATTGGTTCACCCTCAGAAGAGAGGGAAAGAGTGTTTGGGAGTGCAGGGTGATGGTATGGGGAAAAGAGAGAGGCAGAAGGGAAGGGACTCAAGGAAGCTAATAGGCTCATCTCAGAGCATTTTGTTGTGCTTAAAACATGTGGGAAAGGAGAGTCCCAGTAATGACTCAAGACTAATTCTCCCTAGAAGTGATAATTGAGATCCTAAAATGTTGTTTAATTTATATAATAGAATAATGAGAGATTTTCTATATACTGTAGGGAAGGAAATTTTAATTCTTCCTCAACCCTTCTGAGTTCTTAGGTGGTACCCCTATAATAAAATATTAACAAGAGGAAAAACAAGTTTATTATCATGAATGTCTCATGTATACATGGGAGATACCCAGGGAAAAATGGGTGACTCCCATTAGATTAGAAGGGGAGGGGAGATGTAGGCCTCTTAAGGGAGAGTAAATGCTTATTAGGAAAGATGAATGGGCCCTGAGAAGTATAGGTAAAAGATATGATAGTTAGTGACAAAGTTGGTCAGGGTGTGGACTTCTAGTCCCCTCTCCTATGATAAGAGTCAATCTTCCCTGGTTGAAGAAACTCCCAGGGAGGGGATTGATAACAACTGACTTCTTTTAGGGGATCTGTTTTCAGGCAGATAAGAGAGATCAGAGACAGCCTCTCCCCCATTTGCTGTCTTTTAAGTGCCTCCAGCTCAAGACAATCAATACACCACAGAGACATATTTTGTGGTGGCAATTTCTGAACACCTGCAGTCATATTTTTGGGTGACACATTCTGCTATCCTTCAACACCCAAGTTTGAGACTGCAGTTTGTCAGTACTTCCCCAACTGGTCCCTATGGTTGAGGTTTTTCTTCACTTCTACAGAACACTTGTATTAATAGTAGGACCTGCATTAGCTGCTGAGCAGCAGCTCTGTGTTCAATCTCATTACCCATTTCTATTCATGGAACATTTAACACTGGAGTGTCATAGTTGGGTGTGTAGCCTTGGATACTTGCAGACACAATTTGCTGCACTGAATTTAATTTGGTAAATAATACAGCAAGCACCCAGTGAAGTCTACTATTTGCCTGGCACTGGCTTAGCCATGGTGAGTAAGCCCTGAAGAATAGGATAATAATCATCATTATATCCCCTTCATCTATTTTGATAGAAGAAACTGAACCTTTTCTGAAAAAAGTAACTAACATATTTATTTAGCTCCATTTTAAGGGCAAGGTGCTCAGGAAGGTATAATCAAGTCTTTTACCTTTTAGAGATTTATCATGTTGTAGGCAAGATGATATATATGGAAATTAATAGACAACTGAATTGATAACAACAGTTTATCCTGGCAGCGTGTTTCTTCTTCCTTTTTCCAAAAAAGAAGAAATAGAAGCTCAATCTCTTCTTTGTTTTCCTTCCAGAGCTGATCCTGCAGTGGGCCCTGTTTCCACCACTCCCTCCATGGCTTGATATTTCACAGTTCCTTTATAAATTTAGGGACTTATGTTAATATTATAAAGATTTTCCTCATCATTAATATCCCTGGCATATAATCGTGCCTGATGCAAAGAATACGCTTGATACTTTTTTTTTAAGTGAATGAAGAATTAAAAACAAGATAACAGACCCATAAGGGAGTCACTTATGCTAAGCTCCACATCACCAAACTGAGACTTAATTATAGTTTTGGCTTTCCTAGAAATGACATCTTAAACCAGGAATCAGGAATTACCTGATTAACAGTAATTAGATAATGCACTTGAAAACCCCTGTCATGCCCTAAAGGAAAGTGACTTTGCCATAACCAATCTATCTTTTTTTGTCTAATATAACATCTTTGTTCTCTCTTCCTTCTTTCTATGAAAATCCTTCATTTTGTACAGCTCCTAGGAGCGGCTTTCTATCTGCTAAATTGAGCGCTTCCCAATTTATGAAGTATTGAATAAAGCCAGTGAGATTAAATTTTGAATTTTTGCATTTTAGTAGAAGGTAACAAACTTTTAAAAAGAGATTTACAAAACATAAGAAATAAGATGTAGCTGGGGTGCCTGGGTAGCTCAGTGTATTGAGTATCCAACTTTGGCTCAGGTCATGATCTCAAGGCTGGTGAGTTCTGTGCTCACCAGAGTCCTTGAACTCTGTGCTGACAGTGCAGAGCCTGCTTGGGATTCTCTCTCCTTTTGTCTCTGCCCCTCCCCTGCTTCTGCTCTCTCTCTCTCTCCCTTCCTCTTTCTCTCTCTCAAAAAAAAAATAAACATTAAAAAATGGAGATTTTATAGGGAGGCAAGAAAATTACTGGCAAAAGAGAAGATTGTTTCAGACAAGACCACCTTCCTTTATGGGGAAAGAAGGAGATCTTATTATAGGGCAGATTAATATTTTGATGGGATGGTTTCTAACACTACTATCAAAAGACTTTAGAAGAAGCAATGTGAAAGTAAGTCCTGACCTATAAACCTGTAGCTCTATTTCTATTTCAATATCCATAGTCAGTAGTTAAAGGATTATGATTCTTTACCAAAAATGACACAGACTCCAGCCCAGGCTCACTTCCTGGATATTAAAACCGGTCAAATCTTCCAAAGTTCTTACATCCCAAGAAATAAACAAAATAGGAAAAAAAAAAATGCAAATTTTGAGATACCCAGACTGGATTCAAAGGTTTACTCTTTCAACTAAATAGTGTAAGGATACAGTACTCACATTATAGGATTATTGTAAGGGTAGGAGAGATGAAATGAAATATATTTTATTTTCACAGCTCAATTACTTGTGTTAAATTCATTTCATGTGTTTTATCGTCCTCTTTTGGACACTGGAGGGCAATACTTTTTGATTAATTCAGAAAAAAAAGAATGTGTCATTTGCTGACTTATGTGTCTTGGTGTGCTGGCTTTCCACATGCATTGTTTTGTATTTTACTAATCTTGTGAGAAGGTAATTTGGTGTCCATTTGATAGATGGATAGTGAGTTTCAGGGCGCATTAGGTAAATTGTCCTGAGTTATATAGTGAACACATGGCAGAGATGATTGAATCAAATGTTTTACCTGTTGTGTGTGGGTGCTCAAAAAGGCATCGACATACATACAAAAAGGCCCAGTCCCTATCTTTAGTCTTCACTCTAAAAATCTTTACTCTTTGATTTTATGCCTAAAAGTATATTCACCCACTAGACCCAAGCTCAGGGATCAGCATGAAGAGATAACAGAGGTAGAACAATAGACCATAGACCTAAAGGAAGAATTTGCATTTATGAAGATTTTGAGCCTAAATTTCCACTTTATCTTCAAACTCTCTTCCTTGATTGTCTTGTTAACTAAACTGAAAATCTAGAAGTTGTGTGTGTGTGTGTGTGTGTGTGTGTGTGTGTGTGTGTGTGTGTGTGTGTTTTAATGGACCTATTGGGCAATAAAGTATATTCTAGAATTGAGAACCTATTTTAAACTTGTGACTAAAAATGTTAATCTGTTAAATGTCAAACTCTGCCTTCAGACTAGAAACTCACAATGCATTTGATCACCGGGCGTGGCCTCAAAAGCCAAGTTTCCTTTATTTTGAGACTTGGGAAAGAATTTCTCTCCCGTCCTTATTAGTGTATTCCAGAGCCCAAACCAAGAAAAAATGCGAATTTTGGAATTTAGCTCCAGAGCAAACTCATTGGTATGACTTACACACCAACAAGGTTACTCTATTTACTCAGTAGGATCATTATAGGATATAGTTTTTTTGCCCAAAGTTCTAAGGAGTTGGAAGGCAAAGAAGTGTTTAGAGTTTAGTGTTTAGAGCGGCTTAGAGGACAAAGTCCTAAATAAGCCCCTCCTGTTTGAAAGAGAGAGCAAGAGCCGCCTGTTGCTTAGGTGTTTGTCAGTGACTGGAGATTTACTATCAGTTTAGAAAAAGGGGGAGGAACTAAAGTTAGCTCACAAATTCCCCACAGGTTTTTGTCTATGCAGAAGTGCCCGGAGTTTCTCACCCTGAGTTCTGACCTGTAAATCTGCAAGGAAATCTTGAGAGTTTTTCTTCTTCCTTTTCTTTCTTTCTTTCTTTTTTTAAAAGGAGGCAGGGAGCTGTGGATCCGTCCCATCATCGGAATCCTAGCTGGTAAGCACAGAGACACAGATAATACACTCTACACAAATATATAGTCAGTGATTTTTTCCTAAAGGAAAGTTCTTTCTGCTAGAATCCTTGCTACACTGTGTTAGTGGTTTCTTCTGCCAGGCTCTTTCTTCTCTTTTTATTTCTCCAAATTATCTTTATAAAAATGACACAGTCCCCTAATGCCCTCCCCTCCTTTAAAATTTTCGCTTAAATAAAGAGATCTTTACCAATGTAGTGAAAAAGAACTGTTGTCAATAGTACTGTGCAATTCATTTACTAAAAGATAATTACATTTGACTAATTAAAGTACTTCTGCAGTTACTTGAGTTGAAGTGGTAAGATTAGATAAAAATTCACATCTTTAAAGAAGCATGAAGTCCTCTGTTTTCTGGTAATTCTAGTTGTCTTGTGGTGCCATTAGTCATATTAAATATTTATTTGGGGAAGTGAAAACGTCTATTTCATGAGCAGGGTTTCTTCCCCTTTCATTTTATGAAATATTTTCCTAAGAATGGAGAGTTGGTACACTTTTTTTTTAATAGGTAAGAAAGTTTTGTTTTGTTTCTTTCTTTCCTGCTTTTCTTTTGAGAGGGGTGGGGTGTTTTTTTAGGTAATAGCATTGGAGCAAATGCATTGATCTTATTAATGTGAAATTCAGCATGTAACTCATATAATCCTTGATATGAAACATGCAGTTGTGACAATGATGTCACTCATTTCTCAAACAATGATGTGTTTAAAGAACGTTGCTCTGTGCACATATGTTAAGTAATACTTTATTTCTTTCTCAATGAAACGCTATGCACTTTCTTTATAATTTGCTTTGTCAGCTTCTAAACTTTGAACTCATGTGTTTAATTGGCTCATTTCAGGCATGAAACCTGAAGTTGTATAAAGATTAACCACTGAGTATTCAATAGTCATTTATTTAACTATTTAACCTTAGTCCCATGGGTGAGTGGAGGATCCTGAATTCCATGATTCCTTAAAAGCAGTCCATTTTTTTTTATTTAAAAAATTTTTAAATGTTTTATTTATTCTTGAAAGCAGAGAGAGACAGAGCATGAGTGGGGAGGGGCAGAGAGAGACCCAGAATCGGAAGCAGGCTCCAGGCTCTGAGCTGTCAGCACAGAGCCCAACGCATGGCTCGAACCCACGGACTTCGAGATCATGACCTGAGCTAAAGTCAGACACCTAACCGACTGAGCCACCGAGAATCCCCAAAACAATCATTTTTTATTAAAGTTTTAGCCTTGAAGTTGTAGCTGTCCAAATAAAATTGGCAAAATGCAATTTTCAAAATTTCAAAAGCTAAAGTGAGGGTAAAATGGCAATTTTCATCACAGGGTATTAATACTTAAACATACCATGAGCACATCTTGTATCTCTTTATAAAGAAATTTACCTACTTAATTTCATTCACTCTTAATCATGATCTTCTGAAGAAAGTAAACTTAAATTAGTTTTATATAGCATTGCAGAACAGAAAAGTTAGGTGACTTGCCCAAGACCAAATGCATATACATTTCCACTTTCTTAATAACATCATTATTAAAAATGTGACATATACAATTTGGGGTTTTTAACTTGGATTGAATTTTTTTATTTCACAATAAGGGCATGTTAGTTTATTTGAAAATGATAAACCTACACAAGGCATAAAATTATGGCTTGTGAAGCACTAATTGTCTTAGATGGCAGGATGAGTGCAGAATGAAGCAGCAACTGTTATGAGTTAATAAACTGCTTCCTTGGAGTGAGGGCACTGTGGTATTGTGGGCACTGAGGACTGTATTAGCTTCTGATGGTGGCTGTGCCTGTTGGCAGGGTGAGACCAGGTGTGTTCTCCCAGAAAGATTATTTTGCCAGCAGGTATCTCACTGTCAGTGCAGGTGGGGTTGTGACATTTGGGCTGTGACAGGCCCAGAAGAGGAACCAGCTGCTTTAACCTCTGCCTGGCTGGGACTGGACTGGAAGGGCTGATTAAAAAGAGTAGATAGATTCATTGCCTGCAGTATTTTGCAGACTGAGTACAAAGCTGGAAAAAATAATGAAGGGGGGAAAAAAGAATGAGCGAAAGAAACATTTTTTAAAAGTCATAAAACAAGATGAAAGGAAAAATAAATTTAGAGGGCCAGGAATCCTGCTCTGTACATTCTACCTGCATGCCATCCCAAAGACAAGCACGATTGACTAAGTTCCTCAAGTGAAGTACAGTCCCAAACAGTGAACTAGAGAGTCCTCATACGTTTTTCTTTCTTCTCTATTGATTCCAGAGTTTGGTCTGGAAATGGGAGAGTTATTCTGATCCCTCAGGATTGTCACAAGGATTAAATAAGAAACAAATATAAACTAGCTAATGAATGAATATGAATATCTTTTTTGTTTTAAACAAAGAAAGTTGGATTTTACTGGGAATATAATGGTAGCAAACTAATCTGTCAATTTATTTAGGTAACCCAGTTAGAGTTTACAGTCAACTCCAATGAACCATCAAAGCGTTGACTTATGGAACCTGGGTGGCTCAGTCGGTTAAGCATCCGACTTCGGCTCAGGTCATGGTCTCACAGCTTGAGAGTTTGAACCCTGTGTGGGACTCTGTGCTGACAGCTCAGAGCCTGGAGCCTGCTTTAGATTCTGTGTCTCCCTCTCTCTCTGCCCCTCCCCCACTCATGCTCAGTCTCTCTGTCTCTCAAAAAAAAAATAAAAAAAATTTAAAATAAATAAAAATAAAAGAGTGCTCACTCTCCAAAGACATTCTTAAATGTAAGACAAGCTCTCTTGATTCTTAGTCTCATTGAAAATGTTTTTAATTTCCATGTGATTGTAATAAGAATGGTATCCTCTGTGAACAGTCATTAATCATGTGAAATAATTCAAGCTATTTTGTGCATCTTTGTTCAACTGTCATTTTAGGGGAACACTCTATCTAAAAGCCACTGCTCAGGAATGGAATAGATGCAAAGATGAACAAGATTCAGGCCCCTAGGTAGAATACAGTTCAGTAGTGTAGACTAGCAACTCAATCAAGCCACTGTAAGTAATAGGTTTATAGTAAAGACACCCTTGATAGGCAGAAAGTAGCTCGTGGGATTCTCAGAACAGCCAAGTAGGTGTCCTTCCAGGCCTTACACATAATTTGCTTCATGGAAGGATTCAGTGACTCTCCAGACTGGTTTTTCCTGGACCTTTCAGGAGACATAGCTATTCCATCACCTGCTGTTGCATAATTAAGTTGATTCTTACTTGCTGCTGAAATCACTTCATGCTTTAGCAACCAGTGGCTCTGTTTAACTTTGAAAAAATGAGTCACTCATGACAAGACTCCTACACCCAACCATTTTATCATTGCTTTCTATGGTTTTTTAAAGTTTTTGCTCCTGTTTCTAACTGAATAAATGACTGTATGTCATAGCTATGATTCCTGAAAGAATTTGATTCGATGCTCACCTAAACACAATCATGAATGACTGTTTGGCTAAGGCATTCACAAGTCTCTTGCAGATCATTGACACAACAGGTGATTGTCTCAAGTGGGTTGTGTCCATTAGGGGTCTAATCAAGTGTGACCAAGCAGTTGATACTGTCAAGTGGTAGAGGCACAGTCATCTCCATTCAAAAGGCAGGTTATTTCATCAGAAGGTAATAGGTAGGAACCCATGCAGAATCAAGTTGTAGGCACGGCAACTTGTTTAAGCTTTCCCAAACATATATGCATCTAAATAAATATAGTATCTGACAAGATGCATTATTTATCAATTAGGATGTGCTTCTAAGTGTTACAGGTATCCAGAGGAGGAAAACTTACTTTTAGCTGAGGACTTATAGGATAAAACAAGTAACATTTGAGCTAGGGCTTTGAAGGTGACTAGGATGTGAATGTGTATAAAGGGAAATAGGACATTTTAGGCAAAGGGAATGACATGAGAATGACATGAAAAATCACATAGAAAACTTCATGAAAAAGACAATAATTTAGTATGGTCACATACTGAAAGAACAATCAACACCAATGTTGAAATCATTGACTTTTGTACAAGCATGGATTGGAGCAATTGGTAATCATTATTGGCATCAAAGCTAAAAACATATTCAGATCAAGATCAGTATCTTTCTTTGAGAATATACAGAACAGCTTATCAAGGAGACCAATGGCAATTGACAAAAGAAGAGCTCAAATAAACAAGCAGAAGAATTTAAGTTTAGAGAATAAGAAGTATGCTTGTTTTACTGGCATTGTACAATATTCAGACATGCAACTGTTTATTGCCTAATACTGGGTGTGTTGGTTGGGGTGGGAGAAGTAAGGGTGGTGAATTAAAGACAGATGATTGAATTGAGATTTGAGAGCTTCCTCTCTGTTAGTTTTAGTTAGTTCTTAGGATTTCTAGGCTTTAAGTATAGTCTATGAGTTGAAAAATATCAAGCTTATATCTTGTGATCTAATTTTCTTCTAAGCTATAGAACGCAACATCCAATGGCCAGTTTGATATTTCTACCTCAAACTTTATGTGTCCTACATAGAACTTTGATTTTCCTTCTCAAAATTTTTCTTCCCCGGGTATTTCTTATTTCACCACTTCCAACATATTTGCCCAGATCCCACACCAGAGAAAATCTATTTGCTTTTCCTCCAAAATATATAATGAATTCACACTTTTCTCTATTTTTCTCTTTTTCACATTTAATCCACCATCACTTTTTCTCTGAACTACTAAAATAGCCTTAATTTGCTTCTCTTTTTCAACTCTTCTAATTCATCAGAGAGCAGAAAAAGTGATTTTTATTTCATGCAAAATTACATCATGTCATTTTCCTACTCAAGATTCTCTGACAATTTCCCATTAAACTTAGAAAAATACCCAAACTCCTTTCTGGCTTCAAAGTTTTTCATAATTAACTTCTGCCTCTGCCTCTGCCTCTTTTATCTCATAGTCTCTCCTTCTGACTACTTCCCTTAGTGCATTAGCTGAACAGGCCAAGACCATCTCCACCACAGGATCTGTGTACTTGTCATCTTCTCTGGTTCTTGGTCCTCACATATTTGACTCCATAAAATGTTCCACATATGCACATATGTCCCTGCCTCTGAGAGATGCACTTACCTGACCCTCTCCTTGAGAAGCCATTCCGTACCCCAGTGACTCTCTATCCCATTACTCTGTTCTGTTTACTTGTAGCTGTTGAAACGATCTCAAATTACATTTTTTAAAATTATTTTTTCATTGTCCACTAATTAATTACTTATACACCATCTTTTACACTGTTATTCTATCAGTGCTTGGAACTACATGGCTGGTATTCAACAAGTACTTGTTGGAAAGTAAATAAATGGAGGAATGTATACGTGGAGCCACAAAAGTATAAATTTGTAAATCAAGATAGCCTGAGAAAATGTTTTTTTCTCTAATGCCATAGTTGCTCAATTTCAAAAAAAACTAAAACTTTGTGAAATATGAATAAATAAATATAAAGAAAACTTGGGTAAAGTTTAAGAATACGTAGTTAAATTTCCACTGTTATTTTTTCCCTTCCAGAAAATTGAGCTTTTTTTCCAAAATTGTGCGAAATTTAAATGATGATTACATAGACCAGGATATAGTTTCACAAAATACCACAGGGCCCTGTTTCATTCTAAGATGGAACATATAGTTGTGAGAGAAAAGTTTCTCATTATGGCAGCAGAAACAGCTCTTTGGTCTTCCTATGGCAAAAGTCAATATTTCGTAAGGTAAACTTACCTTTGGTTTCCATACAACACCCAGTGCTCATCCCAAAAGGTGCCCTCCTTAATACCCATCCCCCACCCTCCCCTCCCTCCCACCCCCATCAACCCTCAGTTTGTTCTCAGTTTTTAAGAGTCTCTTATGCTTTTGCTCTCTCCCACTCTAACCTCTTTTTTTTTTTTCCTTCCCCTCCCCCATGGGTTTCTGTTAAGTTTCTCAGGATCCACATAAGAGTGAAAGCATATGGTATCTGTCTTTCTCTGTATGGCTTATTTCACTTAGCATCACACTCTCCAGTTCCATCCACGTTGCTACAAAGGGCCATATTTCATTCTTTCTCATTGCCATGTTGTACTCCATTGTGTATATAAGCCACAATTTCTTTATCCATTCATCAGTTGTTGGACATTTAGGTTCTTTCCATAATTTGGCTATTGTTGAGAGTGCTGCTATAAACATTGGGGTACAAGTGCCCCTATGCATCAGTACTCCTGTATCCCTTGGGTAAATTCCTAGCAGTGCTATTGCTGGGTCATAGGGTAGGTCTATTTTTAATTTTCTGAGGAACCTCCACACTGTTTTCCAGAGTGGCTGCACCAGTTTGCATTCCCACCAACAGTGCAAGAGGGTTCCCATTTCTCCACATCCTCTCCAGCATCTATAGTCTCCTGATTTGTTCATTTTGGCCACTCTGACTGGGATGAGGTGATATCTGAGTGTGGTTTTGATTTGTATTTCCCTGATAAGGAGCGACATTGAGCATCTTTTCATGTGCCTGTTGGCCATCCGGATGTCTTCTTTAGAGAATTGTCTATTCATGTTTTCTGCCCATTTCTTCACTGGGTTATTTGTTTTTCGGGTGTGGAGTTTGGTGAGCTCTTTATAGATTTTGGATACTAGCCCTTTGTCCGATATGTCATTTGCAAATATCTTTTCCCATTCCGTTGGTTGCCTTTTAGTTTTGTTGGTTGTTTCCTTTGCTGTGCAGAAGCTTTTTATCTTCATAAGGTCCCAGTAGTTCATTTTTGCTTTTAATTCCCTTGCCTTTGGGGATGTGTCGAGGAAGAGATTGCTACGGCTGAGGTCAGAGAGGTCTTTTCCTGCTTTCTCCTCTAGGGTTTTGATGGTTTCCTGTCTCACATTCAGGTCCTTTATCCATTTTGAGTTTATTTTTGTGAATGGTGTGAGAAAGTGGTCTAGTTTCAACCTTCTGCATGTTGCTGTCCAGTTCTCCCAGCACCATTTGTTAAAGAGACTGTCTTTTTTCCATTGGATGTTCTTTCCTGCTTTGTCAAAGATGAGTTGGCTATATGTTTGTGGGTCTAGTTCTGGGGTTTCTATTCTATTCCATTGGTCTATGTGTCTGTTTTTGTGCCAAAACTTACCTTTTTCATTCACAATAAAGACTTTGTTAAGATTTTATTGTATATATGTCCCTAATTTTAAAATTATGATCCAAGGGGCACCTGGGTGGTTCAGTCAGTTGAGTGTCTGACTTTGGCTCAGGTCATGATCCTACAGTTTGTGAGTTTGAGCCCCATGTCGGGCACTGTGCTGACAACTCGGAGCCTGGAGCCTGCTTTGGGTTCTGTGTCTCCATCTTTCTCTGCCCTTCCCCCTTAACTCATGCTCTGTCTCTCTTTCTCTCACAAATAAGTAAATATTTTAAAAAGGTAAAACAAAATTTTTTTTAATGTCTATTTATTTATTTTGAGAGAGAAGGAGACAGAGTGGGTGCAGGGGAGGGACAGAGAGAGAGAAGGAGAGAGAGAATCCCAAACAGGCTCTGAGCTGCCAGCACAAAGCCCAATGCAGGGCTTAGTCTTACCAACCATGAGATCATGACCTGACTCCTAATCAAGAGTCCATTGCTTAACCGACTGAGCCACCTTGTTGCCCCACAAAAGCATCTTTACTGTTACCCCCAGTAAGACATCTAGAGGAAAAGGTGGTAAAATTATGTATGTTTGAAAGCCACTAATTTGGACCATTATCCAGAAAATAAAAATGGAAAGAGCTAACATTTATTGAGAGCATACTCTGTCCTGACCACCATTACCTAATTTGTTCCTTTCAACATCCCTAAGTTATTATCATTTTCTTTATTTCATACATGAGAAAAACTCAAGCATGAGGTTTAATGCTGTTTGGTTAATAAAGTTATTCTAAGGTTGGAAAAATAAGAATCTTATTTAAGACAAGATTCTTGGGATGCCTGGGTGGCTCAGATGGTTAAGTGACTGACTTTTGATTTCTGCTCAGGTCATGATCTCATGGTTTTGTGGTTTTATGAGTTTGAGCCCAGCATGGGGCTCTGCATGCTGACTGTGCTTGGGACCTGCTTGGGATTCTCTCTCTCCCTATCTGCCCCACCCCTGCTCACACTCTCTCTGTCTCTCTCAAAAGAAATAAACTTAAAAGAAAAATAAAAGACACGGGGTGCCTGGGTGGCTCAGTTGGTTAAGCATCCGACTTCGGCTCAGGTCATGATCTCATGGTTTGTGGGTTCGAGCCCCACATCGGGCTCTGTGCTGGCAGTTCAGAGCCTGGAGCCTCCTTTGGATTCTGTGTCTCCCTCTATGCCTCTCCCCTCCTCATGCTCTGTCTCTCTCTCTCTCTCTCTCTCTCTCTCTCTCTCAAAAATAAATAAACATTAGGGGTACCTGGGTGGCTCAGTTGGTTGAGCGTCCGACTTGGGCTCAGGTCATGATCTCACAGTTTGTGAGTTTGAGCCCCACGTTGGGCTCTGTGCTGACAGCTCAGAGCCTGGAGCCTGCTTCAGATTCTGTGTCTCCCCCTCTTTCTGCCCCTTCCCTGCTCATGCTCTGTCTCTCTCTCTGTCAAAAATAAACATTAAAAAAACTAAAATAAATAAATAAACATTAAAAAATTTAAAAAAAAGGAAAGACACAACATTCTTGCCCTAAAAGGCTCATTTTCTACAGAAAAAAAATGATGGTGGCTAAATTATTTTTAATTATTTTTCTTCACTTTTAGAGAAACAACTTGTAATGGAGGCTTCACCTCTTGAGTTACCAGCTGACACACTTCAACGCATCGCATCTGAACTTAGATGTCACCTGACAGATGAGAGGGTTGCCCTCCACCTTGATAAGGAAGATAAGCTGAGGCACTTCAGAGAGTATTTTCATATCCCCAAAATGCAGGATCTACCTGCAGGTAAGAACACTGAAAAGAATTCTATTTTTCTTAATTAATTTATTAATTTATTTTTGCTACTACATGAGTTTATCATAAACCTTTGAAATCATTGTTCTCTTACATAATAGAGCCATTGTAATTATGTCTGAAAAACAGAAAGTTCCTGGTGCTACTAAATCAGCCTGTCAGCCAACCTTAGCCTCAGATTCTTTATGTTCCTTTTCTTCTCCTGAATAAAATACTTGCAGCGTTTTTATACTGTCATCTATTTCTCTGAACAATAGAGTGACTGATTGAAAATTATAGGCAGACGCATTTACTTGTTCTCTAAGCACTTAGAGCTCAAAACAATTTCTTTTCAATACAGTATTAGAATATCTCTTATTTGTGGCACCTAGTTAATGATAGCATGATATTTCTCTTAGAGGAAATATTATTTTGTGATTTGGGCATATTAAGAACATATTATGTGAATAACCATCTTTGTATGCTGTGAGTAAAGATGGCATGTATAAGAATTACCAAAAATAAGGAAACAATCAGTGACTAAGAAATACATATTGCGGGGCGCCTGGGTGGCGCAGTCGGTTGGGCGTCCGACTTCAGCCAGGTCGCGATCTCGCGGTCCGTGAGTTCGAGCCCCGCGTCGGGCTCTGGGCTGATGGCTCAGAGCCTGGAGCCTGTTTCCGATTCTGTGTCTCCCTCTCTCTCTGCCCCTCCCCCGTTCATGCTCTGTCTCTGTCTGTCCCAAAAATAAATAAACGTTGAAAAAAAAAAAAAAAAAGAAATACATATTGCATTTTTTTTTCTTTTAAATAATATGGTAAGCTGATTCTGTTCTTGGTTTGGGGATGTCCTATTTTAAAAAAATAGGTAGCACAAGTATAAAAATATGAAATTTTTAAAATATTTGACTTTGCTCCATTTTACATCAATGAAAAAAGATTTGTCAAAATAAATATAGGTTTTATTTTCCTTTTCCTAGATGGTTTTTGAGACATTGTTAGAGAAAAGGGTCAAAATTATTTTTACTTAGCTGATGTTGCACTTAATGTTCAATGGTGTTCTAAAGACCATACCCCCAAAATAACACATGCACACATGCATGCACACACACACTCATGCACAAACATATGCACCAAGAAAAAGGAAGAAAGCAAGCAAGGAAGGCATACAAGACATAAATATTGGAAAGACCTGTCTAAATCTCTCTAAATTATTCCTGTTTGGAACATAATTGTTCCTGAATCTCTGAGAGGATACTGGATAGTTCCATAAGATATATTGGTTTTTCAGAGATACAAGACAAAGTTTTTATGACCTACCTATCAAAGTACCAAAATGACTTCCACATTTACATTTGTATTTCCTCCAGAAACAAAAGCACTTGTGTCATGGACATCTTTGCTTATTTGATAATCAAAAATTGTTCCTTCCTTGTTTGAATTTGCAAATCTTGGAACAGTGTTTGAAATTTGTATAAACTCCTTGGCCATTTGCTTTTCTTAAAAAGTTGTAATTTTTTCTTCACGTATAAAGTTTATTGCTTCTAGATATTTTATTTTTCAATTGATTTTAATTTTTTAAGTCTTAGTTATATTAACAACTTGCTCTAAAGAGTTTTGAATTAAAATTTGTTTTTAATGTTTATTTATTTTTGAGAGAGAGAGAGTGTGAGCGGCGTGGGGGGGGGGCGGTAAGGCAGAGAGAGAGGGAAACAGCGATCTGAGGCAGGCTCTCAGCTATCCGAACAGAGCCTAATGAGGGGCTCCAACTCACGAACCATGAGATCATGACCTGAGCTGAAGTCGGACGGTTAAACGACTAGGACACCCAGGCACCCCTGTAAGGAATTTTAAATGAATTTGCCTAGTCCATGTAGCTGGATGATATAACCAGAAATGGATTCCAAATTTTGGGACTCCTTCTCCAGTTGTCTTGACTCAAAGCTATTACTTTTTCAAAGATTACTCTAAGGGAACCTGACTGGCTCAGTCAGTAGAGCATGGGACTTTTGATCTCAGGGTCATGAGCTCAAGCTTCATGTTGGGCATAGAGCTTACTTAAAAAAGAAACTACTGTATTGAGTTGGAATTTATATACCATAGAATCCACTTTGTTTTATGCTCTGCAAGATACCCCCAGGATTTGCTTATCTTATAACTGAGAGTTGGTACCTTTTGACTATTTTTACCTATTTTGCCTACCCCACACCTGACGCCTTTGGCAACCACCACCAATCTGTCTCTGTATCTATCAGTTCATTTTTATTTATTTATTTATTTATTTATTTATTTATTTATTCATTCATTCATTCATTCATTCAATTCTTCATATCAGTGATATCATACAATATTTTCTTTCTTTGTCTGACTTATATCATTTAGTATTTTAAGTGCACAGTTTGGGGCACCTGGGTGGTTCAGTCGGTTAAGTGTCTGCCTTTGGCTCAGGTCATGATCTCATGGTCCATGGGTTCAAGTCCCACATCAGTCTCTATATGCTGACAGCTCAAAGCCTGGAGCCTGATTCAGATTCTGTGTCTCCCTCTCTCTCTCTGCCCCTCCCTTGCTTCTGTCTCTCTCTCTCATTCTCTCTCTCAAAAAGTAAATAAACATTAAAAAAATGTTTTTAAGTGCATAGTTCAATAGGTGCTTATAGTTTGATGATCATCACCACAACCTGAGTCTTTACTCCCTTTTTACATCCCCAGCTCCAAGTGGCCAGTAATCTACCAAACCTGTTACTATTTTGCTCTATATAGATCATTAAATCAGAAAATGCCCTTGCAAGTAACTTGTGTTTGAGAGTAGTTTTACACAAAGAGTTGCTTAAAAATGATAAGGAAGACAATTTAGATGATACATACCTTATTTAACACTTCCTGAAACTCACAATTTCCATTCCCTAGGGTCCAGGGAACTGCAAAATGGGGTAGGAGGCAGGAAGCTTTTATAGGACAAAGAATAAAGAACAAGGAAGAGAAAAATAGAAAATGTCTGATTTGGTGGGGCCACATAGTAAAACTTGTTTGGGGCAAGAAGGAATAAGGAAATAAGTATAGAGTCCAGAGTTGGCTTGGCATTAGGATTGGCTGACAGTATGTACTGCCTTCCTGGTCAAGCAGAACATTAATAGGGACTAGGAAAGTCACCAAAGTTTCCATGCTGATGTATCATCCTGGGCAGAAGCAGCTCCGTCTTGGACCTAGAAAGTTATTTCAATGGTATTCCTATCACTGTTTCTTTCATCCTCAAATAGTCCCCTCTTTCAATTTTATCATATGTTCAGGAAAGATGAGAAAATTGTCATTCAACTTTAATAAGTTAAATTGAATGCTCTCCAAACAAGATCTACCATTACTGTGACTTTGTGATATTATCCTGTTAAATACAATTGGCATAGAAAACTGCCATGCTTGAGTTTGTCTCCAGGGGTTCCATGTAATATAATAGAGCCTCTTCAGTTCAACTATTGTTAGGCTCAGAAGTTAGTGACAAGTATGAGGTATCAGTGAATGAAATATGGGAAAGTATGCTTTTTAGCATAACGTATAATCCTTTATTTAATAGTAGCTAACATGTTAAATAAAGGCTTTATCCAGCTATATTTATGGCTATAGGATTCTAATGATTTATATATCTAATTTCTATAAGAAAAAAAGTAAGAATATTTCTTAGTTAAAAATTTGATTTCGTAGACATTTTGAATTTCTCATTGCACTTGCATTATGCAATTTTGTGGACTTGTAATCTTTTTAAAAAATTTTTGTAAATGTTTATTTATTTTTACCAGAGAGAGAGAGAGAGAGAGAATCAGAGCATGAGCAGGGGAGGGGCAGAGAGAGAGGGAGACACAAAAACCTAAGCATGGTCCAGGCTCTGAGCTGTCAGCACAGAGCCCGATGCAGGGCTCGAACTCACCAACCACAAGATCATGACCTGAGCGGAAACCAAGAGTCGGATGCTTTACTGCCTGAGCGACCGAGGCACCCTATGGACCTACTTGTAATTTTGTCTTTCCTTTTGTATTAGACTAATTGTTCCCTGAAAGCAAGGGCTATGTTATTTCTCTTTGTATGAATGGGAGTCATCTAGGCAGACCCTAAGGTGGAGGTGGCCAGTGAGGTCTTATCCCTCAGAAAGAACAGCATTTGTAAAAACACAAGCAAGAGAAAGCATAGTTGCTGAAGAATTAGAAAATTTGCGTGTGTGTGTGTGTGTGTGTGTGTGTGTGTGTGTTCGCATGTGGGTGTTTCTTTCTTTCTTTCTTTCTTTTTTTTTTTAACTGCCCAGTAATGTTTGAATTTCTGCTGAGTTTATTCATAGCTGTGGAAAATGTTTAAGCTTGGAACCACAAAATTGTATATTAATGTTACTAATATCATTTCATCAAGACTGCAGACTCATATTGAAGAAGGCAAAAGTAGAATTAAGGAAATGAGGTAGAATATTTTTTTAGAAATCCAAAAGGAACTGTAAAAATCAAAGTAAATGCATTGGAGGTGAAAAAAGGGAAGAGATTCAAGAAATGTTT
The DNA here is from genome assembly GCF_028749965.1 of Puma concolor. Taxonomy (NCBI): domain Eukaryota; kingdom Metazoa; phylum Chordata; class Mammalia; order Carnivora; family Felidae; genus Puma; species Puma concolor. The sequence continues at coordinate 134,888,726 of NC_141674.1, forward strand.
TAAATACTGATTGAACAAACCTGAGTTAATTATTCAATGAATAAACTGTTAACTGGGAGAAATAACTCTGGTGTTAGATGCATTCACATTTGAGATTGTTATATCTTATTGAATGGATACATTATCATTATGTAATGTTCTACTTTATCCCTGGTAATTTCTTTACTCTGTAGTCTTCCTTGTCTGATATTAATATACTAATCTAGGTTCATTTTGATCAGTGTTTCCTTAGCATATCTTTTTCCACCTACCCATATCATTGCAATTGAAAAATAGACTGTCTACTTATAGATAGAACAGAGTTGGGTCTCTTTTTAAATTCACTCTGGCAATGAATTTTCATTGGCATATTCAGACTATGTGTAATGTAATTATTGACAGGTGTAGATTTAGATCTACCATTTTATTATTTGTTTTGTGTCAATTTTCCTTTATTTCTTTCCCCCTTTCTTGCCTTTGCTTTGATGATATCTATATTTTTTTGGTATCACATTAAGTTACATATTAAGTTTTGTATTATATCTTTTTGTGTAGTTTTTGTTGGTTTGATTTACTGGTTGCTCTAGAGATTAAAAATATATAATATAAAATATACATTATATATAATATATTAATTAATAGTTCTTAATATATATTAAATATCTATTTAAACTCATTACTTGATTTAGAAACAATATTTTATCACTTCAAACAGGATGTAGAAAATTAAAATTATATAATTAGCTCTCTTTCTCATCTTTTTTTTTTTTAATTTTTTTTTTTAACATTTATTTATTTTTGAGACACAGAGAGACAGAGAATGAACAGGGGAGGGGCAGAGAGAGAGGGAGACACAGAATCTGAAACAGGCTCCAGGCTCTGAGCTGTCAGCACAGAGCCCGATGCGGGGCTCCAACTCACGGACCGTGAGATCCTGACCTGAGCCAAAGTCGGACGCTTAACCAACCAAGCCACCCAGGCGCCCCAGTCTCTTTCTCATCTTTTTATGTCATAGTTGTTATATATATCTTACATCTACAAACTCTGAAAACCCAAACAGATACTGTTTTCATTTTTTCTTTTCAATATGTATAACTGTATATCATGTATATTTAAAAATATTAAAGAAGAGTCTTTTACATTTACCTAGATATCTTCTACTTATGTTGCTCTTCCTTCATTCCTAACGTCCAAACTTCCCTCTAGTATTATTTCTTCTCACCCAAAAGAACTTCCCTTAGTATTTCTTTTAGACAGATCTACAGCCAAAGGTTTTTCTTCATTTTTCTTCCCCTGAAAATGTCTTTATTATGCCTCCATTTCCGAAGAATATTTTTGCCAGACATAGAATTCTGTGCTGACAATTATTTTCTTTCGGTCACTTCTTAAAAATTTTGGTCCATTGGTTTCTGTCCTCCACGTTATTTGATGAGAAATTGTCAGCATTAGAATTATCGGTCCCCAATAGACATAGGACCGATGTCTGTGGTTGCTTTAAAGATTTTTCTTTGTCTTAAATCATCAGCGGTTTGATTATAATGTGTCTGGGCATGCATTTATTTATTTATTTTTTTTAATATATGAAATTTATTGTCAAATTCGTTTCCATACAACACCCAATGCTCATCCCAAAAGATGTCCTCTTCAATACCCATCACCTCCCCTCCCCTCCCTCCCACCCCCCCATCAACCCTCAGTTTGTTCTCAGTTTTTAAGAGTCTCTTATTCTAACCTCTAACCTCTTTGGGGCATGCATTTATTTGAGTTTATCTTCCTTGGAGTTCACTGAGATTTTTAAGTATGCAAGTTTAAATTTTTGACCAATTTGAGGAATTTTTAACCATTATTTCTTAAAACATTTTTGCATCCCATTCTTCTTCCTTTTCTTCTGATATTCCAATAATACAAATATTATACCTTTTGGTATTGGCTTACATATTCTTGAGGTTGTATTCATTTTCTTACAATTTCTTTTTTTCCCCCCTCTGATGTACAAATTGGATAATTTCTTTGATCTGTCTACAAGTTCAAGGACTCTTTCTTTGTCATGTTCATTCTGCTCTCAAGTCCATTTTGGAATTTCTCAAAAATTTCATTTATTGTATTTTGCAGTTCTAAAGTTTCAGTTTGTTTCTTTTTAAAATATTTTACTTCTCTGATGAAACTTTTTATTTTTTTTATATTCATTTCAAAAGTACTTTCCCTTACATCTTGGAGTATAGTTATAATATCTACCTTATGGTCTTTGTCTGATAATTCCAATATCTGTGTTGTTTTGGGTTTGATGTCCATTGATTTTCTTTTCCATTAAGATATGTTGAGACGGTTCTGGTTCATCTTGTGTTGAGTAAATTTATATTGTGTTCTAGACATTTTGGTATTACCCTATAAGTCTTTGTCATTTTAAATCCTATCAAGAATGTTGATATTGTTCATTTCCTTTGGTTTGCTTTAGCAAGCAATCTACTCAGATAAGTTGTTTGCAAGTTCCTACTCAGCTTCTGTGGATGGTAGTTCCAATGGTAATTCAGTTTTCAAAGCCTTTGCAGTATTATTTGGATCTTTCCTGTATATATGACACTCAAACACCAATTTAGAATCTAGGTTCAATTCTCAAATTTTGTTGAATCACTTAGACTTAGATCCATTCAGGCACAGTACATGGGTGAGCTCAAAAGTTCATGTACAAAGGTATATGATCATTTTCTTAAGCTCTCTCTTTGCAATAGGCCTAACAATTTCTTGCTTCCCAGGGTCCATCTTCATTTTCCTCTGGCTAGAAAATGGGCATTTTAATTGATCCTTTTTGTTATGCATATGACTATGCTTGCTTCTGGGCACCAGAAGCAAGAGGACAGGGAGAAAACAAAACAACTAGAGTTATCCCACATTCTTAGAACCATCCTTCCTCTAGTTAGAGGGAAGGGTTTCCTTTCTCAGTGATTTGGGTTCCTGTGCAACTACTGTTATTATAACTGCTGCCACTGTCACAGAATTGACTAGTGGTTACTGTGGAAGAGAACAGAAATAAATGAAAGAAAAAAGAGAAAAGCCAATGTTATGCCCAGAATTCGTGATCCCCAAAGACCACCAGGGAGCCGAGTCCGATGCAAAAGCAAAAGAGCCTTTATTCGAGCTAGCTCGAGCTCAATCCCCTACCTGCACCAACGCAGCGGTGAGATACCAGGGAGAGAGAGAGTTTCAAAAGGACAAGGGTTTTATTGGGGCCTAGGGGCAGTTGGTGAGGTAATGGCTATGGCCTCAGCCGATTGGCTGGGGAAGGGTCCGAGTCCTGTTAGGCAGGTGGGGGGGGGGTAGTTACTCAAGAGGAGGAGGTGTGGTCAAGGTGAAGGACACAGAACAAGATGGAGTCGGCCGGCATAGGCCTGCCCTTTCACCAACAAGATTTCTACCACTCTCTCTCTGTCTCTCTGGCCCTTAGTGATTCTCTTTGTAACTCTTCAGAAATAGGGATAGTGGGCTTCTCTTGGAGTTCTTATAGTTCACACTCACTACAAAACTTGGAGTTTCTGGCTCTCTTTGAAAGCAAACCCTGAGAGATTCCTCAGAAGTAGAAAGAAAATGAGAAACTCAATGCCAATTTGGTGGCATTTCAAATTCTGGTTTTCTTCCCCAGTATACTTACTATCATTTATTTTTCAAACTCCTCAGATTCTAAAATGCTACTCAATGTATTTTACTTACATTCAGTGTGTCAGGATGTACTTTCCAATGTCAAATTGTGTCTTAGATTTTTCTAAAATATAGAAGGCCAGAAGTATTTTTCTGTAGTACAAGAAAAAAAAAAACATTAAATCTAAACTATACTTTGAGGAAAAAACATTTATTCTAAAACTTTTTTGAAGATTATGTTAGCAAACTAGTTTTTTTAATTTTTTTTTTTTTTTATTTTAGAAAGGCAGAGAGTGAGTGGGGGAGGGGCAGAGAGAGAGAGGGAGATAACAGAATCTGAAGCAGGTTCCATGCTCCAAGCTGTCAGCACAGAGCCGGATGTGGGACTGAAACCCATGAACCATGAGATCATGACCTGAGCCAAAGTCCAAAGTTCAACAAACTGCACCACCCAGGCACCCAGAGCAAGCTAGTTTTTCATTCTGATGACCAGAACCAGAACTGGTCCTTGGGAATTTTGAGATGCAGTACCCTAGGTGTCATGTAATAAGAGGGATCGGTCTTGGCCCCCCATTGGTTTTCATCTGGAGATTATTTGTTTTTTGATAAAATTTTGATCTAGTTCCTCAGAGGACTATCATCTCAGAGACTTATAGACTTAAGCATCAATTTCAGTTCAGCAGTATTCCAAATTGCCAAGATTGGATTCAGTACTGCCAACAACTATAACAACCCGAACCCAGTCATATTAGTACCACAAGTATTTAGACTGAGACAATTTTACAATTAGATAGTTCTTATCCAATAAATTCATATCATCTGCTTCCAATCTTATTGGTATTACCAGGGTTCCAAATAATCAAAACACGAATGAAACAAACACAGTTTGAATCCCTATGCTTTCCATTAATGATTATAATACAATCAGCAATAATTTCGTGTTCACTAATCTGCAAAAACATTGTATCTCTTTGAGGAGGGTCTTTTTAAAAATTGTTCTTTCTTTCCTTTTTTCTTTTCTTTTTCTTCCTGAATTTGAGAACAGAATTCCTTCTTTAAAATAAATAAAAACTTAGCTCAGATTTGTCAAATAAACAGTCATAGTAGGTTAAAGTTTTTGTAATGCCTGAAGTTCCAAAACCTCTCACAAAAGACCACCAGAGTCGTAAGTCAAAGCCAAGCGGCAAGGGTCGTTTATTGCAGGTTCGAACCTGGTCCTCTGCGCACTCGTCGCCGGTGACGCAAGAGGCCACGATCAGGGTTGGTACAGCGTTTTTATAGACAGAGACAAATAGCACAGGGGAGGTTTCAAATTATGAGGGGCCTGATTAGTTGATTTTAAAGTAAGGACATTTGTTGTTCTCTGATTGGGCGTCCTTTGTCCTTTGGCGGGAAGGCTTTGTCCGTTACTTGTGGCGGGAGGAAAAAGGGGGAAGGGGAAAGGGGGGAAGGGGGAAGGGGAGGAATGTGTTGAGCAAGCAGGTTTACAGAAGCGAGAAATGCCGGTTAGTTTATGTACAATCACTCATTCCATTACATATCAGACTACATTTAGGAAGTTTTACAACCCATTCTACTACACAGCGGGTTACATTCAGGAAAGGCCTCACAATGCTTGTAGCAAACAGCAAGCAAAACAGACTTCTCAGCAATTGTATTTCTTATCAAAGATCCATAATAAGCAGAAAAGAGAACCTAGCTTTAAACTAAGGCAGGGCTGTCATTTGGATTGTTCCTTTCAGTTTTAGCCTAGGATTTCTAATCAGCACAGCACTGCAGTAATGCCCATAAACCTACCTATCTAATGTCCCTTTGCTGGGTAAAGGGTTTCATTTTTTCATACACATATGGAGGAAACAAACTCTTAAATATAAAGTCTTTCAAAACAAATAAACAAATATATTTCTGGTGCGGGTTAACTTTCACAGAGATGTTTCTTTCTTTTTTTTTCCCATTACTGCAGACAAAAAGAAAAATTTATGATGAAAATCTGTCACAGGAGCCAACCCAGGAGTTCAAGAGAAAAGCATCAATTAAAACTAGCTATATTTAAAAAGAGTGAAATTTATTATTTGAAAAACTTAGAGCAGAATATGTTACCAAACTAGTATTTTATTCCAATCAATAAGTATCTAATAATATTCTGATAATAAACATAAAAATTATACAGAATTAACTAAACAAAATTTGCAATGCTGAAAGGAAATATTTAGATTTACTTCACACACTGACACTCTCAGTTTATGTCGGTTTACGTGCATATAGTATCCCCTGGCATACATAACAAAGATACACACTGTCACCTTAGAAACAAAACCATTAACGCTTGACTTCCTTTTTATATAAAATTTACTTTAGAAAATATTCTTTACATAAACTAGTCATTTTTTAAATCTTTGGAATTTATTTCTGTTTTTCAGTTACTTCTAGGTTTCCTCTTTAATTTATAATAAGGAAAATATTAAAATTCCTTTATAATTAACTAACCTTGCTTTAGAATGATTTCACATGTATTTTACTTTAAGTGGACTAATAAAATTGTAAATTATAATAATGACATACTACATTAAGTTAAAAGTTAGGTATCTTCTGTGACCTGAAGAAATCAGTTAAACTTGGGAAATCTCAGTTTTGGTTTGGTTTTGTTTTTAACATGGGGGCTAATGCCAGGACTTTTGAAATGTGGCCATATAATGAATTATTTGGAAAGATTTTAAAATAGTGTCTACCTCCAGGCCCCATACAGACCAATTAAATTGGAGTCTCTGTATCAAGCTTAGGCATTGTATTTTTGTAAAGTTCCTGATGTGATAAATTAGTACATAAATCCAAATAAAATATATAAAGATCATAAATGTCTAGTTTTATATTTGTCTTTTAAAAATTATCATTTCATGAATAGATTATCTTAACTAGTTTAAAAAGTATTATACCTATGTATATATGGTTGTAAGATAATAATACTTCATTTCTTTCAAAGAGAACAGCTAGTACTGTTATCCGACAGTATATTTACAATTAGATCAATATTTGGCCAACTTTGATAACATTAACTGGATGCTCCAAACATACTGAGTATTTGTTGAAAGGCATTGCAATAGGAAATTCATTTATAAATTTCTCCTCTCCAATGCATCCCCCCTCTCTGACCTACCATAGCTACTGTTTCTCGTAGTTGGTTACAGGCTAGTGAACAGGGGAGGGCCATGGTTGTACAGTACATATGTATGAAGATGGGAGGTGGTTCTTCCCAAACTTAGGTCCTAATAGTCCTTCTCCCATTGCTAGCTTTATTCTCCCTTTTCTCCAAGAATACAAACCATTATGGCAGTGCTGAGAGAAAGAGAGAGAGAGAGAGAGGGAGAGAGAAGAAAATGCATCTGTAATACCTACAAGTGTGAGACCTGTAGGAGATATCACACAGGGAGATGAATGCATCTCAAGTAAAACTTGTTTGAAGGGCAGCGGTGTGAGAAAAATAAAGTGAGTTTATAATTATTCTACAGAATCCAACTAGGAAAATAAGCTAGTTCCCAAGGTTCATTAGACTTAAGAGGAATGAGAGATCACTATGAGAAGGAGGATCTTTTATTTGGTGCAATTAAAAAGTCATTCTAGGGGCGCCTGGGTGGCGCAGTCGGTTGAGCGTCCGACTTCAGCCAGGTCACGATCTCGCGGTCCGTGAGTTCGAGCCCCGCGTCGGGCTCTGGGCTGATGGCTCGGAGCCTGGAGCCTGTTTCTGATTCTGTGTCTCCCTCTCTCTCTGCCCCTCGCCCGTTCATGCTCTGTCTCTCTCTGTCCCAAAAAAATAAATAAACGTTAAAAAAAAAATAAAAAATTAAAAAAAAAAATAAATTAAAAAAAAAAAAAAAAGTCATTCTAGGGGGCGCCTGGGTGGCTTAGTCAGTTAAGTGTCCGACTTCAGCTCAGGCCATGATCTCACAGTCCGTGAGTTCAAGCCCCTCACCGAGCTCTGTGCTGACAGCTCCGAGCCTGGAGCCTGCTTCTGATTCTGTATCTCCCTCTCTTTGCCCCTCCCCTGCTCGCACTCTGTCTTTGTCTCTCTCTCTCTCTCTCAAAAATAAACAAACATTAAAATTTTTTTTTTAAAAAAGTCATTCTTGGAGCACTTAGCTGGTTCAGTCAGTTAAGTGTCCAGCTTGTGATTTCGGCTCATGGTTCATGACATTGGAATTCGCTCTCTCCCTCTCTCTCTGCCCCTCTTCTGCTTGTACTTTCTCTCTTTCTCTTTGTCTCTCTATCTCTGTCTCTCTCTAAATAAGTAAATACATATTGTTTTCCCTAAAAAAACTCATCCTTATTAATATCCTCCCAATGGTCTGGATTACTGTACTTATTTGAATACTTAGTTGAAATTTGAGCCATGGTACATCAATTAAAATATATAGCAAGGGATATAATTTGCAGTCTCACACTGGAGGTACAAAAATGGTATAGGTTTTCATTTTTGAAAATGGTATAGTTTTTCATTTTTCACTTTTTGAAAATGGAATCAAATTTGACACCTACAAGATTTGATGGAAAATCTTGGTTCCTTTATTTGGGAATTTGCCTTCGCTCTTCCTAGGGGTCCAGAAATTTGTGGAGGCCTCTTGCTATCCCTAGGAACAGGTCTGTGGTGAACTGTCTTCATCCCCCTTGCCCCGCATCTATGGCCATTTGAGAGCAAGTGGCTTCACTGGCAGCAGCCTCTCCTTTCCATCAATCTGGGGACACCTGGGGACTAGACCAGGTTTCTGTCATGCCTGGGATCTTTAGTGGAGCCACTTGCAGAGGATACATTCCTTCCTTTTCTCAGTCTTATGGAAAGCAGTTTCACCAAGTTGGTTCACCTGCTTTTCCTTCAACCCTTGAAGGCCTTGTCCTTTTTCTGTTAGCACCCTATGCTGCTGTAGGAAAGGAAGAATATCTTTTTCCTTTACCCTTTTAAGTTCAAGGCCAAAGCCCTGTAACAAAAGACAAATTAACACAATAAAAGCATACATTTTTTTTAATTACAAGTTTTACATGACAGAGGAGACTTCAACAGGAAATGCAGATCTGAAGAAGCAGTTAAACCTGAGTTTTTAATGCTAGGTTTGATGAAGACTGAAAGGTCATGGGGGAATGTGACAAGATAATGAAGGGTATGAGCTAAGAGTAGTAAACTGGGGGAACAGTAAGGCCTATTTCTTTCAATTCCTCTCAGTGTCTTGGAGATAAAGATATATAGGGAGGGCACCTCTCACAGGAGGGTTTTATGACCTCCTTAGGGGAAAGTCAGAAGGTCTTTCCATTTCTCAAATTCTCTCAGCTGAAAATATTTAGTATGCCCAGGTGCCATATTTTGGTGTAAAATGCGCAGTTTTGAATCCCATCACTGCCAAGAACACCAGTGTTTAATAACAAACATATTTAACATTTTTCTGGCACAAGAGAAGCCTAGGCCCCAAGGATTAAAGTTCTGCTTGTCTTTCATGTTGCACAGATCCAATGCGACTCAGGTGGAGAGTGGTAGGCAATCTATTGTCGTGGGTTTTTATAAAATATATTTCCTGGATATTCTATTCTGCCATATTACACAATGCCAATTGAATTCTCAAAGCCATTTGATGTGTTTTGAGACTTTTTAAACAACCAACTCAACAAAGATGGGGAAAGGAGATGGGGAAGCTACTTTTGTCTGGCATGGGACAAGATAATTTCGTTTATAATTCTGTTTTTCTCTCACATTGAGCACACTAAACATGACTGTCTAGATATGAGCAGCCCACTATTTATTTGTGTGTAAAAGCATCAGCAATGAAAGAACAAGACAAGACAATGGGAACAGAGATATGCGTGATTGGCTACTCATGCTGGTCATTGCTGAGGCCGACCTGCATGGAACACGTTGAGTCTTCAGACATGAATTGGTTTGCTAGTGAAACTGCATTTGTTGCAGTCAAAGGAGAGTTGTAAGATAGACAAATCACTAAAATTCTGATTTATTTGAATGAGACATAAATACAGAGAACAATCTTTGCATATGTATATATTAATATATGCATATAGATATATAGAGTGACAAAATGTATAAATCTAATATATCTACTTCAGATATGTAAGTACTCCTTTAATTTTTTTTTATTTGTCTTATCTACAACACCAGTTATTGAAGAGGGTGAGTACTTGCTTAGACTCTGGTAAATTTCTAGTATGACTAGATGGGCTGATATACTTCCTATAAAAATTCTGCTTCTAACATTTTTTCTTTGCCTTCGTCCATTTATGATCGGGTATAGTTGCTAATTTAGACTTCCTTGTGGAGCACAATAAATATGAGAGCTCTCAATAAAAGTCTATACATTTAAATTATATTTTAAAATATAAATGTAAAAGAATAATTATTTTCCTGAGAATGTGATATTATCTTTGGGAAGAATTATAAGTTATTTATTATCCTTATTGGAGTTAATTACATTAATTATTTGTACTGGATTAACAATGCCAAATGGAAGAAAGTTAATTAATTGAATACGCATTTTTTTCATTTCTTTCTGTTTCAGTTGATTTATCTTTAGTGAATAAGGATGAAAATGCCATCTATTTCTTGGGCAATTCTCTTGGCCTGCAACCAAAAATGGTTAAAGCATATCTGGAAGAAGAACTAGATAAGTGGGCCAAAATGTAAGTATTATTTCAAAAGCTATCATTTGACATCTCACACAAGGACTTTATTTTTTTTTCTACAAATTTTTATTTAAATTTCAGTTGGTTACCATGCAGTGTAATACGGGTTTCTGATGTAGAATTTAGTGATTCATCACTTACATATATATAACACCCAGTGCTCATCACAAGTGCCCTCCTTAATCCCCATCACCTATTTTAACCCACTCCCCTGTCCCCCTCCCCTCCAGTAACCGGCAGTTTGTTCTCTACAGTCAAGAGTTTGTTTCTTGGCTTGCCTCTTTTTCCCCCCTACTATGTTAATCTATTTTATTGCTTTTTTTTAAGATTTTTTTTATGGTTTATTTATTTTTGAGACAGAGAGAGACAGATCATGAACGGGGGAGGGTCAGAGAGAGAGAGGGAGACACAGAATCGAAACAGGCTCCAGGCTCTGAGCTGTTAGCACAGAGCCCGACGTGGGGCTTGAACTCACGAACCGCAAGATCATGACCTGAGCCGAAGTCAGATGCTTAACTGACTGAGCCACCCAGGAGCCCCTCTATTTTATTTCTTAAATTCTACATATGAGTGAAATCATATGGAATTCTTTGACTGACTTACTTCGTTTAGCATAATATATTCAAGTTCCATCCACATTGTTGCAAATGACAAAAATTCCTCCTTTTTATAGATGAGTAGATTTCCATTGCATCTATATCCTCTTCATTATAGATGGACAGTTGGGTTGTTTCCATAATTTGGCTATCGTTAATAATGCTGCTATAAACATCAGGGTGCATGTATCTCTTCGAATTAGTAAGAGCTTTAAAAATCACACTAGGTTATCTAATATTTATAAAGGTATACAATAGACTCCAGGAAGTTTAGGATACAGAGGGACCTTAGGAATCATGTCATTCAATACTCTTATTTTATTAATGACATAACTAAGGATCAGTAAATAAGGTCAGATGACAAGTTAGTGGCAGAGTCAAGAATAACACTTTTACAATATTAGAAAAAAGTCCCTCTCCCAAGGTGATATATCTAAATCATATGTAATCATTTTATTTTATTTTGTGACTAATTAAAGGAGTTAATATTTAGAATTCAATTCAGTATTTTCATGAGTCATTCCAGCTAAATTCTATCACACTGATTTTTATAAATAAGAAAGTAAAAATTATCGAGAGGGAGAAAATAGTGGAGCAGAAGGTACTGCTATCCCCAAACTGAGCGTGCTTACTAAAAAGATACTGTGGGCTTAGTTAAGTAGGTTTGCTCCAACCATGTGGGAATCTGAAATCATATCTGTTTTTTTTTTCCCCCTCCATCTCTTCTGTTCTATTTTTACTCTTCTGCCTATGAAACCCTTCATACCTTCTGCTTCCCTTGATGCTTACCTTTCTTAATCTCAACCTTCTCAATCATGCAGATGATCTCTTCTCCCCAACTGCCCATTGCATTAACAATCACTGCTCTGGGATAAGTAGTTTAGAGGTATCTATTTTCATTGGTTTCATATTCTCAGCCATATTATAAATTCCTTTAGGGAAATAACTTAATCCTATGTGCTTCTTATCCTTCCTCAGTAGTTACTAATAAAGCTGAAACTGAAAATACTTTAAAAATACTTTTAGCTATAAAAAATGTAACATTCTTTTTACAGCTTATTTATTTAGTTTTGAGAGAGAGAGAGCACAAGTGGGGCAGGGACAGAGAAAGGGAGAGAGAGAGAGAATCCCAAATGGGCTCCACACTGTCAGTGCGGAGCTGATGCGGGGCTTGAACCCATGTACCATATCATGACCTGAGCTAAAGTTGGACACTTAACTAACTGAGCCACCCAGGAGCCCCCCAAAATTTAATATTATTTTAAAATTGTTTAATATTTACACTATTAAAAACAAGACCTGTGAAAAGGTGCTCAATATCACTCATCGTCAGGGAAATGCAAATTAAAACCACAGTGAGATATCACCTCTTACCTGTCAGAATGGCTTGAATAAAAAACATAAGAAATAACAAGTGTTGGCAAGGATGTGGAGAAAAAGGACCCTTCACGCACTGCTAGTGGGAATGCAAACTGTTGCAGCCACTGTGGAAAACAGTGCAAGGGTTCCTCAAAAAATTTAAACTAGAATTACTGTATGATGCAGTAATTCCACTATTGAATATTTGCCCAAACAAAACAAAAACACTAGTTTGAAAAGATGTGTGCATCCCTATGTTTATTGCAGCGTTGCGTACAATAGCCAAGATACAGAAGCAACTCATGTGTCCATCCATAGATAAATGGATAAAGATAAAGATGATGTTTTATATATATATATATATATATATATATATATATATATATATATATATATAGTCCATTTTTAATATTTTTCTTCATTTTAAAAAAAATTCAAGTATAAATAACATATGGAGTTCATTAGTTTCAGGTATACAATATAGTGATTCAACAATTCTATATTTTAGTCAGTGCTCATCACTATAAATGTGCTCTTAATCCTCCTCACGTATTTCAGTCATCCCCCCACCATCTCCCTCTGGTAACCATCAGTTTTTTTCTCTTTAGTTAAGAGTTTGGTTTTTTGGGTCTCTTTTATTTTCCTTTGTTCATTTGTTTCTTAAATTCCACAACTGATTGAAATTGTGTGGTATTTGTCTTTCTCTGACTGACTTATTTTACTCAGCATTGTACTGTCTAGAGCCACCCACATTGTTGTAAAGAACAAGATTTCATTCTTTTTTAGGATGATGAATCATCCTAAGCGATTCAGTGAATCGCTTTTTTGTTGAGTACTTTTGCGTGCCCATGAAAGAAACTTTTCCTGTTAATCTATCTCATATCAATCAACCTGCAGGCCCTCAACCAAAAGGATGTAAACTAATAGAGGAAAAGTTTTCATCCCAACAGAAACTTAGCTGGAAAAGTCCAGAGTAAAATTTTAAGCTAAACATTTAGGACCAAAGAAATAATGAACACTTTTGAGATCAAAGATGGGCAGTGAGATAGGATAGAACACGATTTTGATCATGGCCCTCAAACACCACTGACATCCACAGGGCAACAGGGACCCTGATGTTGACTGGGCCACCACAATTTAAAGCAAAAAGACCAGGACCACCTGGATGGCTCAGTCGCTTGAGCGTCTGACTCTTGGATTTGGCTCAAGTCATGATCTTGCAGTTTGTGGGTTTGAGCTCCACAACAGGCTCTGCACTGATAGCATGCAGCCTGCTTGGGCTTTTCTCTGCCCCTCCCCTGCTCCTTCTCTCTCTCTCACTCTCTCAAAATAAACAAAATAATTTAAAAAATAATAAAGCAAGAAGGCTAAATAAAACAAAACAAAGACAAAATAAAACAAACTAGCTACCTCATCTTTTACTCAGAAGTCTTTTTAAATTTAGTTGACATTGCTTGAAGCGTTAATAATGCACCTCCTTTCTGAATCATCTGTCTAATAAAAAATAGGTAGAAGGGCTTAACAGTATGTAATTTTCCATTGTCACAAGGTAAAATATAAAATTTAAAATCAACAACAATAGAAGGGTGTTATGACATAAAGACACTTCCCTGGAATACAACTTTAAAGTCTTGAAAACAATCAACCAGTCTCCTAGTAAAGTACGGTAATCATAGCAGATGAACAGGACAGCAGGGCAGAATCTTTTTTAAATTCCTAAAGGATAAAAATGCACAGCCTTGCTGAATGAATATCCAGGGGGCAAGGACACTCTAAAGTTCAAATCCAATCTAATTCTCTGCTCTCTTTTATATTAGGGCCAAAAATGAATATTAACCATTTTTATTAACTATGACCCTCATTTTTTAAATACTAAACCCTGCTAGTGCAAAATGCTTCCAAATGTGGTGATATTTACTTTTCAATTTATGCATACAAGTTATGCAGATAAAGTTATACAGGCTTAATAAATTATGTAAGCCTCTATGATTTTTGTATTGAGTTGTGAATTTATATTCTTAACCACTGAAATTAAGAACTTTGCAATGTTATGGGGTGCCTGGGTGGCTCAGTAGGTTAAGCGTCTGACTCTTGCTTTCAGCTCAGATAGTGATCTCTTGGGTTTGTGAGTTCGAGCCCCACATTGGGCTCTGTGCTGGCAGCACGGAGCCTGTTTGGGATTCTCTCTCTCTACCTGTCTCTCTGCCCCTTATACACTCACACTGTCTCTGTCTCTATCAAAATAAATAAATAAACTTAAGAAAAAAAAAAGAACTTTGCAGTGTTATCTAATGCCTGTGGTACTAGCACAGGCAGTGTTAAAATAAACTTGAAACAGAGGCACTGTTACCAATATGAAGGACCAGTGGCATGAAAACTGAAGAAAGAAGAAGACAGAGTTTCCATGAGAGCCAAATGTCTTGCTCAGAATTCTTATCTGATTTGGTTTCATTTTCCTGCATTTTTTTCCCTGACTTTCAGGTTTGGCTTCCCTTCATATCTATTTTGAGATTCTAATAATCAGAATATATTTTTAAAATATTTCTAATCATTTTCAGAATGTTCTCCCTAAGTCTAGTGTTTCTTAGGCTGCTGTTTGTTCACATGCTTTTAATTTAAGTAATCTTCTTGCCACTATGGTGGGCTGTTGGTCTATTCACTTGTCTGGCTTCTGCTTGTGTTTTTGTACTAAATACCCCCACATATGTTTGGTTTGCCTCTAGGTCCAGGGCCTCCCATTATTGTGGTGAGTTTTTCTGATTATCTGTTTCTCTTCACCTTCTCCAACCCCACTTCAGCCCTACTTTTTAGCTGATAACCAAATCAGGCCAGTGCCTTCCTCTCTTCTTGACCAGTGGAAGACTTCAAGAAGGACTGAGTCAAAGAGAGCTACACAGTTCCTAAATAATGCAAAGTGAAATTAGTTTCTTAACAGGAAAAAATATATTAGAAAATTATAATCTTAGCAGTAACTAAAAATTACAGTACCTAGCCTAAGTGAAATATTGCTCTGGGATATTGATACCAAGTCTGACTGGCCATTTATGACATATAAGGTAGGAAATGCCACTTGGCTTATGGCTATTATTGTCCGTATCTCTATCTTTTACATCCTATCACAGACTTAGTACCTACCTATCTACAAAATAAACCATCGCTGGCGATAAGGCAGACTGATTTTTATAATTCATAGGGCTACCATCTTTGATTAATTCAGCTAAAGGAAAGTCAAGAATAGAGGCACACTTAGAAATATTTTTGGACCAGGGTGCCTGGGTGGCTCAGTCGGTTAAGCATCCGACTTCGGCTCAGGTCCGACTTCGGCTCAGGTCATGATCTTGCGGTTGGTGGGTTCGAGCCCCTCGTCGGGCTCTGTGCTGACAGCTCAGAGCCTGGAGCCTGTTTCAGATTCTGTGTCTCCCTCTTTCTCTGACCCTCCCCTGTTCGTGCTCTCTCTCTGTCTCAAAAATAAATAAATGTTAAAAATTTTTTTTTTAAAAAGAAATATTTTTGGACCTAACTGATTTCTTCTAAAATTTTAAGTTATTCAAGACAAAACAATGAAAATAATGCACTTACCTCTGTGGATTTTGTTTAACTTCTCATTATGGCTATTTTCAACTGCATGCAATTTTTAAAGTAGATTAATAACACTTTACTTGGGAGAATTATTTCTGCTTTGTGAAATGACAGCATTTAGATATTTTCAATATTCTGAAATAGAAAATTTTTATGATTATTTGACTCATTTCACATATGATAATTTATTATCAGAAATGGGGCTATAACCATAAGAAACAGCATTAATATGCTTGAATACTGTGGATTGGCCAGAATTTTTTTAGAAATTTAAAATGACATATTTATGTATTATGGATTTACTGATGGCCCAGATTAAAGGAGAGTAACATGGGTTAATAATCATAGTGGGAAAGTTTGGCTACACGAGAAAGATATATCCGTCCCAAAGAGCACACTGTAAGTTGAGAAATGTATATTAGGTCTCTAAGATATAATCACAACACTTTAGGGTTTTTTTCATTGTCATATCTACTAGGTATATGGTTTTCTTTCTTTTTCATAGGCGCAAAGACTTGACCCAGTTTGTATCTTTACGGGGATTCTTCTAAGACCTGTGACATTTTAGGTCGACTTATTTAAGAAAATAGCCCACTGAATTTCACATTAGGAACAAACCGCCTAGTGTTCAGACAGTGCCTGACTTGACATGGCAATGTGTACAGGGAGGGTGCTGGTGACACACGTGGGAGAGGCATGCTCCTGCTGACACTACAGTTTCATTCAATTCAAGTGTTTCTGTAAAAAAAAAAAAAAAAAGTGTATTCTAGGAGAGAAAAATGCTCCCTCTACCCCCTACATTCAACAACTGATCTATAAAATAAACTGACAACACACAGATTAATAAGAAATAATAATTAATATTTATTAATTGTTAATATTATATGCATGAGAGCATGGCAGGAAAAAAAGTGAAAACCAAAAAAAAAATTGGTGACATTTGAGAGCTTATATATCATTTTAAGAGGGGAAGAGGAGGAAAATGTAGGCCACATAGAGGAGAATAAATTATTTTTAGGAAGGATGTAAAGCACTTAGAAGAATAGATGGGAGACCTGAGAGTTTGTGACAAAGTCATCTGGGTGTGGTGTTGACTTGTAGGCTCCTCTCTGGAAAAAGAGTCAATCTTCCCTGGTTGATGAAATTCCTGGGGAAGGATTGATGATAGTTGAGTTCCCTTGGAGGACCTGTCTTCAGGCAGATGGGGGAGTTCAGAGGAATCTAGTCCCTTCACCTGCTGTTCATCAGGTGCCTTCAGCTCAAGGTATTCTTTATGCCAAAGAGGCAAATTTTAGTGTGGCATAGTCTGCCAGCCTTCAGCATGAATAAGAAAGTACATGGAATTACATGTTACAAAGGTTTTCCTGACATCTGTGTTGGCCAATCATTAATGTCTTATTTATTTACTCATGGGCGGGGCTGGGAGGAGCTTTAAAAAGCTGGGCTAATTTTTATTTTGTAGGATGGTTAAAGCATGGTCCTATTTCAAAGAGGATCCACTATTAACTTCCTAATAGGCTTTTATGTCCTGAGATCTAATTTCGTGAGCAGATAGCACTCCATAGACATCTCAGAGAGCACCTCACTCAGGGGGAATGATTTATGCCTCAATGGGGAGTGAACTGTTTGCCACGCTCTTTTCCTTTCCAGCACTTGTAAAAGAACATTCCAACTGTGCTGCAAGTATTTTAGGCAGTTTTGAATGAGAGCAATACCATCGTTTTCTCTGATACATATGTTTAAACTTGCACTGTAATCTACATCAACTCTTTATAAAGACAGGCCACTTTAGTTGGAGTTTATTGGGGTAACAACTTCCTAAATACATTTCACTACCCCAGGCTAGTAGACTGACAAAATGAAGAAGCAGACTCTGTGTGTGATATTTTAAAGGGGGGGAGATGGCAAATGCATTGCAAGAAGAAACATACTCTTAAAGATTATTGCCACGGTGTCTACCAGAGTGAGAAGTAGGTGGCATAATATTCTGAGATATAAATTCTCTGAGGCAGAACATAGAATTTTACTACCTAAATGTAATAAGATGTATTGTGCTATCAGCAAGGCCACGGAGCTCTGTGTGATTAAAATAAAAAAGGATCCAAGTATCTGCCTTTAACTACCATTTAATGATAATGATTTTTGTCTTTAGCATTTATATTGGAAGTCAAGAAGAGGCAAGCTGCAGGCTATCTAATAATAATATGAATAATAATAGCTAGCAATTGCCCTTCTCTTCCTCCTCAGTTCTTACAGTCTCTGTTTATCCTCAAAGAAAGTCCTCTTCCCTCATGTCAGTTTATACGGTAATCAAAATATTAGTTTAAAAACTGTATTGTAACCCACATGCCCAAGAAGGGAGTTGTAGCATTAGATTTACGTTAGGGAATAGTCAGAAAAAGGGTGTTACATGTTATTCCATTGCAATCCTTTAAGGTACATATTGCCACCCATTTACTTTTGCTTTTACAGGCCTTATCAGCTTCTAATACATATAGTGTCATAACCAGTGGTGACCTGGAATTGGCTGTGACCAGGCAATGAAAACCAGTCATTAAATATTCAGGAATATTGTGGATGCCAAGAAATGGACCACAGGGAATATTCACACCGTCAAATCAACAAAAGCTAAAAACAGGGGTCCTTTCCTCTTGTTACCTCACTGCTCTCTCAGGGAGAAAAAAAAATTCCCCATATCCTTCTGAATTCTTAGCTGAGACCCATATAATAAAAGATCAGCAAGAGAAAAAAACCCCACATTTATTAGCATGTATACCTTACGTACACATGGGAGACACGTGCGGGGGGAAAAGAACTCCTCGCAATGACTTAGAATTCAGGCTTAAATCCTATCTTAATAGGGAAAGAGGAGGAGGATAAGAGGAGAGGCCACAGAGGAGAGAATAAGTGATTTTCAGGAAAGACGAAAGAGCCCTTAGGAGAATAGATAAAAGATAGAATAGATTGTGACAAAGCCCAACTGGATGTGGTGTTGACTTCTAGTCCCCTTTCCTGTGACAAGAGTCAATCTTTTCTGGTTGATGAAACTCCCAGGGAGGGGATTGATGACAGCTGAATTCCTTTTGGGGATCTGTCTTCAGGCAGATAAGGGAGTTCAGGGACAACCTCTCCCTGTATTAGCAGTTTTTTTTTAAGCCTGCAGCTCAAGATAATCAATACACCACAGCGACATGTTTCGGGGTGACATATTCTGCCCCCCTTCACCTCTGACAGCAGGTTTACCACGTCACCACTGCCAGCTCACTGGATTTCAAGTATAGATCCAGGCACAGACCTCACTACACAAAACATACATGCTTATGCCTTTCCTACAACCTTATGCAGTCTTTAGATTCCTAAAGAATTAAGGACAGTCTAATTCAGAGTTCCCTAAGGCACAAGTTTGAAACAGCACATGAAGTCACTCCCCACCTTGATTCTTTTTCAATTCTTTTCTGCGTATTTCAAAAGTATTTGCCTTCCTCATGTAATGGAAACTTCTTGAAAGTTAAAGTTCTCTTAGGCATTTTGTGTTTTGTCATTATGCCTAACGGGGATATTTACTTACTAGAAGAATAAAATTGAGCTATAATATGGTAGATGTAATTGCTAGAAAACAGGTCAAGATACAGTGTTTGCTTTGATTATTGCCAAGTTTATTTATCTACTTAAAATGTCACCATGAGTGTAGTCATGTTATATACACTCTTATTTAGTTTACAGATTGTAGCTGTATTTAAAAACTGAATTCGTAATCATTTTAATCTTTAGCCTCAAAAAATAGTAGCTATGTTTTAGTGTAGATACTACTTACTATATACTTACAGGTATACAAGTAGAATGTTCAAATAGTCTTGAAATTTTCAAAATAAAGAAGAAAAAGGAACATCTTAGATGCTAAAATAGAGAAAAAAATGGAATAGTACATGGGCAGTCTCAAGTACCCTCCAAGAAACTAATAATGTTTATGTCCCTTTCCAATTTCAGGGGAGCCTATGGTCATGAGATAGGGAAACGTCCTTGGATTACAGGAGATGAGACTATTTTAGGCCTTATGAATGACATTGTAGGTAAGTACAAAATGGATTTTTCCCAAAAGAATCATAAAGGCATTACCATTTAGATATAAACCTGGATTATAAAGTAAAAATCTTATTGAAGAACATCCTGATTTTCTATTTTAACCCAATAACGTAAAGAGTGAGGATACCTTTGAGACCTGGTGGCTATAGAGAACATAACTGGGTTATTTAGTACAGAAGTAAAATAGTTTATTATTTTTTCTTGTGTATTTTAACAGTAACATTTACTCTCCAATAAAAAACACATGCATTGTATTTATTTGTAATTAAATAAATCTCATAAAAATCAACTTAAATTTTCTAATACTTCATTATACTTGATGAAGTAAACACTAACCTTTACATGCTAAAATTCTAAAATGCCAAGCAGGGTTTGGCTTGTTTCAGTTTGATCCATGGTGATAAATTTCAAGTTAAGCTGAGAATTATTAGAAATAATACGGTTGATTCTGTTCTTTGGTTTATGTGTTTCCTAAAATGAGTTGTATGTACTCTAGGTAATATTCAAGGAAAGTTTTAGATGGTGAATATGTTGACATTTTGAAAAAAGTTATTTAATTGGGGGGGGGGATGCCTGGGTGGGTCAGTCAGCTGAGCATCTGACTTTAGCTCAGGTCATCTCCTGATTCACAAATTTGAGCCCCTCATCAGGCTCTGTGCTGACAGCTCAGAGCCTGGAGCCTGCTTCAGATTCTGTGTCTCCCTCTCTCTCTGCCCTTGCCCTGTTCATGCTCTGTCTCTTTCTCTCTCAAAAATAAATAAAATTTTTAAAAAATTAAAAAAAATATTTAATTGGGTTAAATATTCAGCATTGCTTGAAATCTTGTATGATATTTATGGCATTGAACAAAAAATTAATGATATTTAAACAATTGGAGTGGTATTATTTGGAACTATTTGGAGGAAACCTCAAACTTCCATACTGCCTTTTCAAACCTCACTCCTCTACAGACAAGTATAAAAATATCTTTATTGCCTCATTCCAATTGTATCTTGGTCAGTGATCAGAAAACCAAAGCAATGTGAGCTGGGACAAAGTAGAATTAGAGTGAAGAAAGTAAGACTTACACCTGAAAGAATTATGGCAATTGGCACACCATGTAAACCTGAGGAATAGTTTGTCTGTTCAAAAAATAATTATTGAGCCTCTGCTGATGTCTGTCAGGATTTGTGATAGGCACTGAGGACAAATGGTGAGTAAGTAAAAGAGTGAGTAAGAATACTCAACACCCTTATCCCATGAGGTGTCCTCATGGGACTCCCATTAAAGGAAGATACCAAAAAAAAAAAAAGTAAAATTAATATATATATACATAATCTATACATAACACAAATAAATACAAAACAAAACAAAACAAACATTGGGACTAGTGCTTCAAAACAGAGGTAATTTCCAGTTAAAGATAGAGGACTGAACATGCATTTAAGTGTTCTTTTTACTGAATTCTCACTAAAAACTTGTAATGAAATTAAAAAAAATAATAATAAAAAAGTGTAAACCCTGAAGAACAAATAGAATAGCAAAGGAGATTATAGCAACATTTTGGGAGTTGGATAGCAGGTGGACAAATGGTAACTGCTTTTGCAAAATAAAATTAAATTAACCAAATCTTAATCTCTCAATGACAAAAAATGGAAAGCCACCTGCTTTACACTGCAGAGACTTCAAGTGTTTGAGAATTACAATAAGCATCTCTAAAAATGTGAGTAAAATAGGATGAAAACAGAGAGATGTGTTGTAAGTCTGTTTAAAATTCAGTTAGAGTGCCAGCTCCCTTTGCCCACTCCATGCTGTCAGGTGAGTCCTCCCCCCCCCCCCCCAGGACTGCTGGGTGAGTCTCTGGCGAAGGGAAAAGCAGGTTCCAAAGGGAGGATATGTATACTATATTACTCTGCTCAGGCTGCCATAACAAAATACCATAGACTGGGTGGTTTAAACAACAGACATTTTCTCACAGTTCAAGACAGAGGCCAGAAGTCCAAGATCCAAGCATTGGTTTCTGGTTGGACTCTCTTCCTGGCTTGTGTGTGGCTGCCTTTTGTGTCCTCCTCAGTTGGCCCTTCCTCTGTGCACACTAATTGAGAAAGAGATCTCTGGTGTCTCTCTTCTTGTAGGGACATCAGTCCTGTTGGATTAAGACCTCACCTTTATGAGTTCATTTAAACTTGGGGCGCCTGGGTGGCGCAGTCGGTTAAGCGTCTGACTTCGGCCAGGTCACGATCTCGCGGTCCGTGAGTTCGAGCCCCGCGTCAGGCTCTGGGCTGATGGCTCGGAGCCTGGAGCCTGCTTCCTATTCTGTGTCTCCCTCTCTCTCTGCTCCTCCCCTGTTCATGCTATGCCTCTCTCTGTCCCAAAAATAAATAAAAAACGTTGAAAAAAAAAATTAAAAAAAAAAAAATAAAAAAAAAACTTTATTACCTCCTTTAGGCCCTGTCTCCAAATACAGTCACACTGGAGGTTAAGGCCTGAACATAGGAATTTCAGCAGGACACAGTTTAGTCTATAACAAATTCCTTGGTGAAAACAAAAGAGTTAAATAAATGTTTACCTGCCTCTGTTCTAACTTAGCATCCATTATCTATGCAGGAAACTACTAACGTCTTCTCTGTGATATTTGGACAACCTAAAGATTCTGACATGAGTTTTCCCAATACAGTGGCTCAATAGGGTCACCTTACAGCAAACCCCATCACATGCACAGTGGAAAAGACACTCAAGTGTGATGTAGCCCAAATTACCAGACTTCTAAGGAAAATCTATTTTTAGTTTTGTGTTAAATAGTGTTACATATTCATAAAGTTGAAAACAAATAGAAGGGTTGCAAGCAAAAGCAAGTGCTATTTCCTGCTAGCCATTGTTGAGTAATCATTATACCATATACATTTCTGTTTTTTGTGGTTATATTATAGGATCAGAATATTGACTTCTCATTTAAAATAACAGATTTAAGTACAAACTGAAAGGGATCCCTTCTATTCCTAACACATAGAAATGATAGGAAAAACATTAGATTTACAGACTTATAGCAGCACTAAAAAAAAAAAAAAAAAAATCAATAGAAATCTCTATAGACCAGAAATACCTCCACTGCTCAACAAAGTAGCAGTTGGAAGCCTGGAAACACAGTTTGGAGGCAGCACAACGAGACAGGCTGAGTGTGCAGGGCTTGAATCCAGACCTTTGCAAGGAGCCCTGGGGTGAATCTGCATAGCTCTCAATGCCTGAGGCTGGGACCCATGGGCAGAATATTGGTCAGCCAGGGCAGGTATGAAAACCTAACATCTCCTACCAGACCAATCAGGTCCTTGAGAACACAGAGCACTTGATCAGGTGTCAGCATTATCCAGAGGAGTGTATATTCTGATGGAGGAAAGTCCTTGATTATATTTAAGGATGTGTTAAATCGTTGTTCAATAATGCTTCCATATGGGTTCATTTTTTTTAGAAGCTAATTATATTCATTCAAATGTCTAACATAGAAATAAAAAAAAAACCTGAAGAAATCCTGGATTAATTTGACCTGAGCATATATGTTTTCTTTAGCTGTGGATTGTTTTTTTCTTTACGAGGTTTGCTTTCAGAACATACACTGCATTCTAATCCTGTTGTTTTGTGCTTAATATTTATCATCCTCTAAAGACAAGTTAGGATATTTATATACAGGCCAGGCAAGTGGGAAGGTAATATTATTTTGTGAGATTTATTTATGAAGCCAATAAACCCTGCAAAAAGATTTCCTTTGACCATTTAAAAGTTTATAGCTCTGTTGAAACTTATTAAATATGCAAGTATTTTGTTGCCCAGCAAATGCATCACAGCAATCACTGAAATTTTAAACGAGCCACCTCTCATTATAATTACTAAGGAAAATGAAAAAAAAAAAAAAAGCCCACTAACTAGTCAGATTTATTTAGACAAGTAAAAGGATTGAATGTATTAAAAAATTAAATATATATATTTATCAACTCTACTTTTATGGATTTTTCTGTGTCTTTGAAATACCATACAAAGTTATCACACATATGGGACAAACTTCTTTGTTTTTTTGTGGTTTTGTTCTTAATGTTGTATTAACTGAATTATAGACAGTTGATCCTAATGATATGGGTTGTAAAAGATAACAATTACTTCTTGAAATGAGCACAGTCACGTTTGTAGACATGGAGCTCAAGAAACATTATGTATTTTGTTTATAGATATATGATTGTTAGTATATATCATAAGTAACTATTATATATAGTAAGTATATATATTAAATGATTTACATAAGGTAGATAGTCTTATTGAAGTCTCAAGCCTCATATGACAAATACGTTGTAAAATTTCTTTTGAAATGTCAGTGAATGAAGGTGATCTTTAGTTTAATTGTGATTTTATTACATGTCTGTTTTGTTCTCTACAATTTGTGTTTTATCAGGAGAAATATTTCTACTATTTCTTATTGACCAAAGGAATATGAATTGACTGTGTCTACAAATGTGTATTATAAATGATATTTTTAAAACTTGGTACTTTTTTAAAAAAAGTTTTAGTCACTATTATCCTTCAATTTTCTTTACTTTTTTCAGTTGTATATATTAGAGAAATGGTTCTTAAGACAAGTTGAAAAATGAATAAGTTCACACTGTTTGTTTTATTAGGAATAGATCATTTTAGAAAATGTTTTTACATATATTTGTATTTATCTTGTTTGTTGCAAATCCCACCCAGGTTCCCTTTTTGCCTGGATTCCTAGGAAAATCTGAGGAAATTTGACTGAATTGGAAGTAACAAAAACATTTAACAGTTTTTGTTTGTTTCTCATCTGCATATATTGTACTCTAATGCTATTTTTTATAATGCTCCCTCACTTTGTAACCAAAGAAACCTCAAATCCTGGTTGGAAGTAGATGTTGTATAAATCATGAAATAATTAAAATAATTATATGGTAAGCACAGTAAAGAGCAGCGGAAGTCAAATTTATTTTTGCTAGTTGCCAGCTACCTAAATGTGTCATGAGCAAACAGACAAGTTGTATAGTTGGGGCAATGATAGAATCTTCCAGGTTCTTAAAACCACAGCCTTTATTTCACCATAAAATTTCCCTAAAAGAAGTAGCAGGAGGGTAATAAAAATTATTACGTGTACAAATTGATAGAGTAGTTGGAGAGGAGGAGGAGACAATTAGCACCTACATTTTTTCATAGACATAGAAAAGAATTCCAATTTCAGATGAGCAGAAAAACTATTAATAAAACATTTTATATGGAGTCAACAATTTTGCAAAACATGGAGTAAATTCCCCTTATAATTAATGTCATATTATCAAGATGCTAGAAATAGAATTGCTGAAGAATATTATTAGTATTATTATTAAGCCTACTCTTCCCTGGGTGCATAAAAATCACAAAGGGCTAGATACATGCATTTCAGCTTATAAAAATGTTGTAATGTGGACATAAATTTGCTTTATGAAACTCATGGTTGACCCTCTGAGAAGCAATAATCCCTGGAAGCTGTCTCCAGTTACAAATCCTTAACCATGCACTAGCTACCTACAGAGGCGGCAGGAATTTACTACTTGAAACACAGAATGGAAAGTTCTGAGAGTTAGCCTAACTACAAACCTTATAAATAAGCAAATCCACAATAACATTTGCATCTGCTTAATAAATTATACAGAACATGGATGGCAGGTAGGAGATCCATCATGAATCCTCTTATTAAACACTAACCAGCTGGGGGCCCTATCATCTCTTGGCAAAATATTTGAAATTAAACTAAAATTAGAAACATGCAGGGAAATGTTGGTAATGAACATCAGCCTCCTATATTTGACTTACAGGGAGTTGATAATGTATGTAGACAGTGCTTCCCAATGTAATCTTGAAACTTTCTTTTTTTCTAAGAGAGGGTGATCTTCTAAAGTAAAGATTTTCAAATCTTGATAAGCTTTCAGGAAGTTTAAAAATGTTTTTACCCTGCAATGCGGATAGTTCTTGATGTGTCAACATTAATTCAAAAAAAGCTCTTAGGAAAAAGAAAAAGAACAAGGAAAACCATCTTGAAAGAATTTCAGTTTGTTTAATTTTTAAAATTTTCTTATGGCATGATGATGATACTGAAATATCTTAGAAGAACAACTGTTGGTTTCAGAAATGCAGTTTTAATCAAAAGATAGGTCAAATAGGTAAATATTCCTTTAAAAACATGCTAAAAAAGTCTGATTTGTGGTCCTTTGATGTTAAGAACCCTTGATTCTTCAGTGCTTTTAGGTTATATTTGAAATAAACATTTCCATTAATGTTCTGAAACTTTAATATTTGCACCATCCTCACATATACCTGCATACATATGCACACACGTTAAATAGACTGTCTCCTTCACAAAGTTCACTAGCAGGTGAGGAGATCTTTTTTGTGGAGTACTTGGTTGAATTTGGAGTGTTCTAAGATGAGATAATTTTTGTGCATCCTGACAGATAAATTATTCAAGACAGTGAGGGATTATTTACAAAGAATTGATCCAGCCATTAGTATGCCATTGAAAGTGGGGGCTAGGGTGGGCTGGAAGCAGGGTAAAGTGTATGTCTACATTAATTGTGCCTAGCACAAACGGTTCATTACATTCTTTACAAAAAAAAAATTAGGTTATCCACAATGAACACTGTATTGTTTAGAGGACTAAAATTTTCAAGAAATCTACAGTCATTTTAATCAGAGTGTAATTGTTAAGCAAAAATAGGATGTCTAAACTTCATCAGAAAGTCTCCCTCCCTTCCTGCCTCTTCTATTTCTTTGTTTTCATTTTGTGGTAACTAACTTATTGAATTCTTTTTTCTTCTCATTACATTCTTTCAGATGCTTCTGTATCTATGAAATCTCCTCTCTCTTTATATTACTTTTCCTTCCTTTTCTCCTTTCACTTTTCCTGCCAAAATATTTTTTGAAATAAATGGTTTTCAGAAATGATGCATGTAATTAGCTTCAGAGAATTAAAGATAATATCACGTTAGATATCTTAGATAATGTTTTGTTTTAGAAATAACAGTAAAAAATCATACCATAATGCAAAGAAACAAATATAGTAAAGCTGGCAGCATTTATCTTACATATTTCCAAAGGATTTTCATATTGTAGGAGAAGACATATGCCACTATATGCAACATAAGGTTATCATATTCATATCTATCTTGTATGTCTAGGACAAATTTTATTTACTGCTAGGAATGTAGAATGAGATTGGTCTCACTGACTTCAGACGCTGTTCACCTTAACAAATGACCAGGGATATTTCTCTAACCAATTGTTTACCAACCTTGCACATCAAATGATCAAATGGAGAAATCTATCTGCTAAATGCAACATAAAGTTTTTCTTGACTAGATGACTGTGTTGAAATATAAATTTCTAAGTTACAAACTTATTTCTAGTGGCCTCTCCTCAAGTGAATTTATCCTAAAATCTATCTATAAATTAGATTAATTATTGTACTTATTGTCTCTTCTTTTAAAATGGAACTCTAACAGAAATATCTCTTTGGATATGAAATATGGGATTTGTATTGTACATGTTCTCTAACACCTGATACAGCTTTACAAACATTAAGGCACCCATTTTTGTCAGTGGTGGTTAAATAGATTTTTCCTATTCCACAGGTCTAATTGCTTTTAAGAGACATCATAAGAACTAAAAATAAGGAAGTATTATTGTTGTTGTATTACTCTGAGTTCTTCAGTATCCAATATATGTTTTGTCTCTAGGTCTATTTCTAGCACTCAAACCCTCCTTACTAAGAATGAGATCAGATTATGATTGTGTAGTGGATATATTAATTTTGCATGTGTTCTCCACCAGATGATACCTATCTATATTAATTATCTTGTATCTCGGTGTGTATGAATAAATCCCAGAGCTATTTAGGTCTTTGTATTTTGCTTCCTAGCTCTTTTGTCTTATAAACTACTATATGTCTCACTGCAATAACAGTGAATTATGTTTGGCAAACTAGCTGTCTTTATTAAAGGTGCGTTTTAATTGGACATTTGAAACAACCAGCTTTAAACCTGTGATTGGCCTTGATTTCTTTCGAGATACACTTACCACAAAAATGTACTCTGTGGGAATTTGGTAAACTACCTGATAATAGGATAAATCATTTTTAGTTTACAGGAAAAAGCAAATGCTTCATTATTTTGTTGCTATTATTTACTATATCAAAAAGTAAATATAATTTTAGCTAGCTATGTGCATGTGAGTCCAGATATCATTTGGCAAAATGAGTCAAGCGGGAAAACTTCCATTTCTTTGTGATGACACATCAAATATGTCCTTATCTCTAAAAGCATTAAGCATGAAGGAGCAAAGCCTTCCTACTTTGTTTTTCCAAGTAACTTTAGCATGAATACAAAAATCTAAATTATGATATGTTTACTCTGCAGGAGCCAATGAGAAAGAAATAGCCCTAATGAATGGTTTGACTGTTAATTTACATCTTCTACTGGTAAGTTTCCTTTCCCACCAATGTTTAGTATACACTCATTTGTAGAATCTGACATTTTTCTATCTTTAATTCATGAGCATCTGGTGGTTTACTTATTTAAAAATAAGTTGTGAGGTTATTTTCATTTTTACCAGGAAATGCTGGACTGTGATAGAAAGGCTTCTTCATAATCATGGGAGAGTTGACTCTTGCTAAGAGCTTTAAAATGATGAACAGTTCTTATCTCAGAACATAAGGAATAAAAGTCACAGTGGGTTAAAAGCAAAACTGCTTGCAAGCACACAAAACAATGATGTGCAAATGCCAGCAAACACTGAGGTTTTCAGAAAGAGTTTTCCAGTATGCTGGACGTTAGCAGGGTGGGATTATGGATCAGTTATGTTTTTGTATATTAATTTTGGAGGAGTAGGTTAAAAAAGAATTAAAAAATAAAACTAGCTTGGAGAAAAGGGATCTAATACCTTAAATGAGTTACTGTATTTAAAGTGTTTCATAATGCCTAAGTACTTAATAAATATGTATACCTTAAGATGTCAAATATATTCTTGATTTGGAATATGGTGCCTATAGTAACTGCTTGATGCTTTGAAAAATATTTTCATTTTTAAGCAAGTTTTTGGAAACATGTCTATGTAACCAAGGTGCACAATGACTATATTAATATTTTATTTTAATGAAATGAAGAAATGATTATGAAATATCCCCAGAGGGACATGTTCATGAATTATGTTAAACATGATGGTAAATAGCATAGTTTTAAGTCAGACGCCCTGGGGTTTGATTCTTAGCTAAGTAACTTAATGTCTGTTTGACCTTGTACAAGATTTTAGTGATTTCTAAATCTTCATTTTCTCCTTTGTGAAAATGAGAACAAGAGTACCTACTTTGCAGGTATACACGGAGGGTGAAATGTGATATGTGAAAATTGCTTTAGCACTTGGCCAATGATTAACACTGAGTTAACAGCAGCAATCATTCCATTGCTATTGTTGTTATTGTTATCTTCTAGGAACTGTGGGGGGGAAAGAAAGGCCCCCTGAACAAATAAGCCACTTCTCCCTGGTGCCTCCAAAATGCCAAATGTCTCATGTCAGGCCTGAAGTACTTTTAGTTGGACCTAAAATAAAATCTTATAAAATCATAAAGCAGTGGAAATATTATGTACCAGAAACCAAATCAACAGCCTAAGATAAATCAATATAAATAAGATTTATATAGAACATGATATTTCAGCCTCATGATAGAGAAATCACCATTAAAAGCACTAGGAAGATAATTTATCAATTAAAATTTAAGTAAAGTTTGAGAATTTGTTTTTATCTGATTCACATTGTCTCCCAAATTTGCTTTTCCATTGATAAATGTAATGAACCAATACCTTTATCTTTTTTGTAATTCATTGGAAATAAGGCTAATTGGCAGAGGTACCCTTGATAGACATGCAGACGTGTAATTAAGTAATGCTGGAGATGTGTAATTAAGTAATGTGGTATACAATGAACACAGGTATAAATTGTGCATTAATGCTTTTCTCAATAAATCCATTTCATTGCAGCTATCATTTTTTAAGCCTACACCAAAACGGTATAAGATTCTTTTGGAAGCCAAAGCCTTCCCTTCAGATCATGTAAGGATTCTTCAAATTATATTTATATTCTTTCTACTCTTCCTAGAGGAGCACACCATTTGCCTGCTTTGAATGTTTATTCACTAATCTCTTCCAAGTAACCTTACAATAAAAACATCTGTCAAGTGCTTTTGATTAGGCATTTTTAAAATATAGACTGTAGGGGCGCCTGGGTGGCGCAGTCGGTTAAGCGTCCGACTTCAGCCAGGTCACGATCTCGCGGTCCGTGAGTTCGAGCCCCGCGTCAGGCTCTGGGCTGATGGCTCAGAGCCTGGAGCCTGCTTCCGATTCTGTGTCTCCCTCTCTCTCTGCCCCTCCCCCATTCATGCTCTGTCTCTCTCTGTCCCAAAAATAAATAAAAAACGTTGAAAAAAAAAATTTAAAAAAAAAATAAATAAAAAAATAAAATATAGACTGTAGCTTTTTTTTTTTTTTTTTCCTCCTGTTCAAGTAAAACATGTGTTAGGGGAGGAAAGGATTGAATAGGAACATTGATTTATTAGTCTTTTTAAAAACATTGAGTGAACTGCTGGTTTAAATCAAGTGCAGTTATAAATGTTTTATTAACTCTTGTTGCTGTTTTATTTTATGAAATCAAATCAATACATACCCCAGTGCTTAACCCTTCAGCTACATAGAATAAGGATATAAACTTTTATTTGTCGATAGCATGCTAGCATAATTATTGCTGCTTTATTATTGAAAAAAAATATTTATTAAAGATTAAAACTTTTTTTTGTTGTTCATTAAATCTTGCTACTTTAAGAAATTTGATTGTTCCAGACAGAGACACAACTAAAAGTGTATTGCGTGTTTCAGATTTAGTGCTAGACAAATTTGATTTCTGTCTTTCTGTTATCACTGCTAACTATTCTAACCCACATCTTGTAATTTTAAGTCATTTAATCATATTAATAGCCATTACTTCACTAAAAAGGATGAAAACCCTAATATTAATTATTGCTTAATAATTATATATTATTGACATTATTAATCAAATTAATAGCCATTACTTCACTAAAAAGGATGAAAACCCTAATATTGAGAAAAATTCAGGATCCCTGTAATTTCCTGTTCCCATTCATATCCTGTAGGCTCAGGGAAGGGAAATTTCTGATCTTCTTTCCTTTTATTAGTTACTCTTTTTAGGGTAAAGCCTTTCTTTTTAGGGTAAGCCCTTTTTATACTCTAGTTCAAACATAGCAAGTCCACAGTACTCACTCTGGTTATTTTGTAAGCTCCATTTTTGACTTGTTAGGTGACAAGACATCTTCTAAAAATCACTTGGAACACCCTAAAGTCTAGATGAAAAATGTAGTGCTTCAAGGAATGTTCATATTCCTGTGTATAAACTATATTAAGCAGTTCTTCTCTGATGTGTTCTGTTTAGTCACTTTTAACCTTGACCTTAAAGTTAATATAATAGTGTGCTTTTATTGTCATTTTATTATCTCTTTTTGGAGTTATTTTAATGTATTTCTGTGCATTGGACTTGATTTAATAAATCATTCTTCTTTTCCAGTATGCTGTTGAGTCACAGCTTCAACTACATGGACTTAACATTGAGAAGAGTATGCGGATTGTAAAGCCAAGAGAGGTATGAGAGAAAGATAAATAAATATTCATTATGCTTCTATTTGGGATTGATTTTTTTTCTTCAGTTTCCTCAGAAGTTTATTATCTTCATTACTTTAATAGAACTTTCAAGAAAATATAAAAGACCTATACTTCTGTTACTGTTAGCTAATTTTGCTTACAATGGAGAATTAACTAAGAGGTGTATTTATTTTCATGTTTCAAGGGATGGTCATGTTACGAGCAAACTATTTTCCTTTGAATACCACTAGAGTCTCTCATATTCTTCAGTGAGATGGAAAGGATGGCAAATTACATATATCATTTTCAGTTTCAAGCGCCATAGCTTATGGATGCCTTTAAAATGATATTGTTGAAATATCTCTTTTTACTCTTAAGTATCAGATGTTGTCCTTTGTGCTTGACTCAAAGCAGGTGTAGAGAGGGATATGGTTTAGTGGAAAGGACTTGGGCTTTTCAGCCTGGCTAATACACTCCACAGAAATCCCAGACCCATCAACTTATCGGGCAAGGGACTTTGAGATAGTTACTTTATCTCTCTGCAATACCTTCATATTTAAACAGGTAACAAAGGAAATACCTAATCAGGTTTGACATATGTTTACGATCTAAAATACTGTGTACTTTACATTAATAGAGATGTATGTAAGGCTAAGTTGCACAGACTTTGACATATGAACCTTGTAGCTTGTGTAATTTGGCATCAAGAGATCTACACAGAATAAATTGTAGGTCTCACAAATGATGCTCCCAGGCTATTAAGCCAATGTTGAACAATTATTTCTTTCAATTCAGAATACTTTGAGAAATTAAAATCTACTCCATTTAGTTCTATTTGCCAACATGCAATAAATTAATGGAATGGAAAGTTCTCATACCTGTGACAGCATATCTATTTCATACCTCATATAAAAATTGCTAATTTCTACTAAAAATGAATATAGCCACTAATTTACCAGACGTTTTAATGTTAAGAGAGACAAGTGTTGTGGAACCTCATGAGTTAATCATAATCTTGGGAACATTCTTTAGCATTACGAGATTAGAGAAATTCAACATCAGAGAGAACCACATTCTGCCATTAAAAAATATATTTCTTATTTGCTTTATACTGAATCCTCAAATATATAGATTGTTAATATATAATACTTCTATTAATCTTCTTTTTGAAATTATGGTGGACAAATATATTAGATTCTTCCCAGAAAAAGGTTTTGGATTACCATGCTATTAATTTTACTTAGAATTTTTCTTACAATTACTGAAATCATTCTTTTTACATATAAAGTATACATCAGTTAACAATTTAGAGATTTCAGCATCGATACCATTTTTATAGATTTCAATTTTGTAAACAAGTTCCAAGCTTCTAGTAGAAATTAAAGTGTGTGCTGTATTTGTGATATATATGTGCTTAACATGGGACATAGTAATGGACAAATAGCAACAGTTACCAAAAATTAAAATAACTGAAGGAAAATTTATGAATACCTTAAGGAGTTTCCCTCAGATATTAATGGAGTTAATTATACTTTGACTTCAAAACTATGTCAGATTTAGCACAGTAGAAAATTCATAAAAACTTTATGAATGATTAAGAATGATTAGGACAAGTAGATACTTTGTATTTATTTAGCTGATTTCTTTTTGCTCAAGTTGTTTGCAAGACCAAATCTAAATTAATTAGCCATTTTCTCTAAGTAAGCAATAATTAGTCTTAGCTGGGGATAAGTAGGGAAAACTAACCTTGATAATATTGACTTTTATTGATATTTCCCTTGATTTTTGGATCTTGATCCTTAGATCAATGTGGAGGAGAGTTTCTCCTTAAAGTAACAGAAAATATTGATTAGGTTATATTCAGATGAAAGATCTATAAGGATTTTTTATCCTGGAAAAAATTGTGATAGGTTGATAAATGAAATAATAATTTTCAAGAAATTTTCGCCATTTAATATTTCATGGACTTCTAGTACTTTCTGATACTTTACTGGATGGGAAGGAGGAGAAAACAATTCGTAGGTATGGAGATACTGAAGATTAATTGAAAAACTGAAGAAAAAACTCAAGTGAGTAGGGTTTTGCAAAGACTTTACTTTATAAACATTTTTTTTACTATTTTATTATCATTTCTTATAACAAAAACCATACCAAAATTCTGCTCTCTTGTCAGATTTTTGACGACCATTAATCTGAAAAAAAAAATTGTCTTTGATTGTTCTTAGGTGGGAAAAGTTCAAGGTGAATTTTATTTTTTTTTATGTTTATTTGTTTTGAGAAAGAGCCTGCATACTCACACATGTAGGAGAGGGGTAGAGAGAGAGAGGGAGAGAGAGAGAGAATCTGGAGAATGCTCCACACTCAGTGCAGAACCTATCATGGGGCTTGATCCCAGGACCATGAGATCATGACCTGAGCCAAAGTCAAGAGTCTGACGCTTAACTGATTGAGCCACCAGGTGCTCCATCAAAGTGAATTTTAGATTGGAAAATTTGAAGTGATAAATTTATTATTGTGGATTTGGTGTAATTTGTGTCTAACTTGACTTTAGGGGGAAGAAACATTGAGAACAGAGGATATCCTTGAAGTAATTGAGAAGGAAGGAGACTCAATTGCAGTGATCCTGTTCAGTGGGGTACATTTTTACACTGGACAGCTCTTTAATATACCTGCCATCACAAAAGCTGGACAAGCAAAGGTATGCACATCATTTTCTCCTTCCCACATTGCCCAAAAAAATCACTCTACTGAGAAGTATGCTAACTGCACATTGTAGTGAAATCTTTTTGTTTGCACCCATGTAAAATTATTTCAACAGTTAAAAGCAAAACAAAACAACACAGTAAGTCTTACATTAAAAAAAAAAAATCTGTAGTCTTTTGCTTGAGGCATCTCTTTTTAAACCTCTTTTTGTCACTTCTATGGCCTCACTTCCTTACTACCTTCTGCTCTCCTAAAGTTTGCCTCTAATCAGTAAGACAGGTGAGGTTTCTGCATGCAGGTGATGTCATTTGTACTGAGTTATGCCATCACCAGGCACCAGACAGAATACTTCAGAAAATAACTGCATATGCCAGGATTGTTCGAAACACAACGCTACTACTTTGTCATGCTATAACTCATTCTAAATATAACTCAGTTCTCACTTAACCCTAGGTGCTCAAAGAAAGGGAGATGCAGAATAAAAATTAACCATCGATTTTTACACAGTGTACTTTTAAAAAGCCACTTTGTTCTTAAGAATGTTGAGAAATTATTATCCTGCCAATAACGAGAATTTTTCCATATGTATTACTAAATCACACTTAAATTGCTTACTATTTTGAAACTGCATCTTTTTATATAAGTGTTTATAAAAAAGTGTTTTTAGTGTTTGTTTGCCTGAAAAAGGAAATCAGAGGATCAATGTTCAACAGTTACAATTTGTATTTAAAATCCTTACATAACAGTTCTATGTGATTCAACGATGAAATTATGCATTTAAAAAGGTGACAATCGAATTTTCTTCTGAACATTAACAAGTTATGGGATTAATATATGTGTGAGGTCTAGTTAATATATTCAGTTATTGAAGCTAATGAATAGAACTAATGAAAAGAAATTTAGCACCGTTATCCGCCGTCTCTAGGAATTTCCAACCACGGCTTCCAACTGGTTTGATGGATAACTGTGAAGGTGGTGCATTACGAAAGATATAAAGATAATGTCTTCTTAATTTAGGCTTTAAATGTTAAACACCAAAATAAAGAGAGGTCAATAAAAAATTATATTTTTCAGTGCTATGCGAGTAACCAGCAGTCCCTGATCCCCTTAGTGTACATGCATGTCTCATTAACCTTCATTGAAATGAGGCAGGAAGATAGAGAAGAAAGACCACGGGCTTTGGAATCACAGTCTGAGCTTTAAACCTTAACTAGGTCATTTAATTGTTATATGATCTCAGGCAAATCACTTGACTTTTCTGAGCCTCTTTCACAAGTGTTAATTTGGGACAACAGGACCCACTTCATAAATCCAGTGTTGAGAAGGAAGAATGTAAAGTATCCACTGTATTGCACACATTCCACTGTTTAGTTAGGGAACCCTCACACCTTCTACTGACCTCAACAAATACAAAGCTATGGAGTGTGGCTCAGATATCTATTTTCTTTTATTTCCCATTTAAAAGCAAAATAAATTTGTTTGCTTAGGTGCCACAGGTAATTCTCATTCTTAACTACTTTGGTTGCTAAAACCGTTCTCTTGGTATTTTTCAGGCTCTCTTTTACTTAAAAAGTATAATAAATGCCTGCCACATGAAATTCTCATTGAGCTTTCAGTCAAATGAAGGTAGGAATGAGCAGTTCCATCTAAATGTAACTGCACAGAAGTGACAGAGACTATGCGAGTGAAATGGTGACAGAGTAGACTTCAATTTATCCATTATCAAAATTATTCTAACACTCCTTTATACTCTTTCTTGCTAGACAATTTCCCACATTCCCAATGGATGTTGAGAAAAGTTATTTGAAATGTACACTTACATAGCTCTCTTGGGTGGTCTATGAAGATAAAGCTGAAGACAAAGGCAGAGAGAAAATTAAAGGTGTCAGTCAAAAACGAGTTAGGAAATCCTGGGGAGAAAATGGCATAAAAGAGTCACTGTGAGAAATGGCTAAATAAGATTTAAAAAAGAAGAAAGTTTCCAGAAATGAAGTATGGCAGGAACCAAAATGATCTTGGGATGGAACAATGAAAGTCAACAAGAATAGTTTTTATTTCAAAATCATGTGAAAGGAAAGTGGGGACAGGAATTGCACATATACCAAAATGAGCACACATCATAAATAAGTGGCTTGTTGAGTTATTCTGAACCCTTATAATCATCATCCACTTTAAGAAACTTCTAGAACATTTATGCCACTCAGAATTCTTAGTTGTGCCTTTTTCCAAAGGTACCACCAAAGGTACCACTCCTGACTTGCAGCCATTTATATTAACTTTGTCCATCTATAAACATGTTAATATATCCTCTTTTGTATCTGTCTTATTTGCTCACTATTATGTTTCTGAAATTCACTCGTGTTGTATGTAACAGTAATTTTGTGGAGATTTTGGTACCAGTAGTTTTATTTTTCTTTTCATTTCAGTATATTGTTAGAGTGTATGAAATAGATCACAATATTTTTGTTTTCCATTCCTTTTTTTAAAAAACTTTTTTTAATGTTTATTCATTTTTGAAAGACCGAGAGAGAGCACAAACAGGGTTGGGACAGAGAGAGAGGGGGACACAGAATCTGAAGCAGGCTCCAGGCTCCCAGCTGTCAGCACAAAGCCCAACACAGGGCTCTGACTCACAAACTGTGAGATCATGACCTGAGCCAAAGTCAGACGCTTAACCAACTGAGCCACCCAGGCACCCGTGTTTTCCATTCTAATCAAGACAGATATTTGCAGTTTATTTCTACTTGAGAGCTATTGCAATAAATGCTATACTGAACATTCTCGCATATTTTTTTAGGTAATCATTCACACCGATTTCTGTTAAGTATATATACTTAGAATTGAAAATCTTGGAAATAAGATATACATATGTTCCATCCTAATCAATAAAACCAACTTTCCAAAGGGTTGTATCAATTTGGTATATATGCCTATCAGTAGGTATGAGAGTGTCTGCTGCTTTATATCCTCACCAATAGCCAATCTGATTAGTTTGTAATGGTAATGCATTGTAGTGTTAATTTGCACTTCCCTGACTATTGATGAGGTTGGGATCTTTCAAATGTTTTTGCATGAGTACTGTCTTTTATGAAATACTTGTTCAAGTGTCTTGCCCAATTTTATATTTGGTTATGTCTTTTTTATTTGGTTGTAGGTGGTATAGAAATTGATTTTGAAGCATAGAAAAAATACAAGATTTCTAGTGATCATCTAAAAATTAAAAATAATTAATGAATCAAAAGAACAGTTGATACTATAGTTTTGATTCATGTAACAAATTTCAGATGCTGAGGCTTTTCTTAAATGAGAAGGCCTGAGGTGGTGACAAGTGGGGCAGGCCAAGGAAAATTAAACATAGCATCAGGTTAGAGAATCACATTATAAGGGAAGGTCAGCATACAAAAATAGATCTTAATTTGAAGATACATTTTTATTTTTTCTTTGAAGCCATCTACTTTATTTCATATTATTGGCCAACCCGCTATTTTGGACCTCTGCCTTACGTCTCTACTTCTAAATTTTCATATTCTGTTACTTGTTTCTACTAATCATTTCTTCTTTTCTACACCCACTGAATGTAATTGTTCCCCATTGTCCTTTGAATTACTATCCCTAGAGATTTTAACCACTGCCAAGATTCCATTCTCACTGCCAAGTGAAACTACAGGGTACTCCCACACTCAAAAATGGTTATTTATGCTCATCTGTGTCTTAAACCTGGATATCCTACATGCACTTTGAAGTCAGCATGCTCTAGTTTGTATCCCCCTAAAACGTCCCTACTATTTCATGCCACCACCCTTCTGGACCTTTACAGGCAACTCTAACATGCTCCTCTTCTGTGCCTTTTCAACCAATCACTTCTTAATTCCATCCTCTCAGGTTTGGTCTTTTCTTTTTTTTCCAGTTTTTTTTTTTTTTTTTTATGTTTATTTATTTCTGAGACAGAGAGAGACAGAGCATGAGTGGGGGAGGGGCAGAGAGAGGGAGACAGAATCAGAAGCAAGCTCCAGGCTCTGAGCTGTCAGCACAGAGCCCAACACGGGGGCTTGAACTCACACACTGTGAGATCATGACCTGAGCCGAAGTCGGTCGCTCAACTGACAGCCACCCAGATGCCCCTGGTCTTTTCTTTAATATTCCTAAATCAATTATGAAGTTTTTACACTTTAAGAAACAAAATGCCCGTGGGAAATTAGCCAAAAATTAGGAACTTCTTTTTCCCATCATTAAAGATTTGAATTAGAAGCCTTCTGGGATGCAGTAAGCAGTTGAGTAACGTCTAAATGGCATCTCCAGGGCTCTCTTGTTTTTCTTCTTAGGCTTCTCACATCACGGTCACAAGACAGTTGTCCCAAATCCAGATATCACAATTCTATTTAAGGCAGAGAGAAGGAAGGAAGGAGAAGTAGCAGTGCAGCTTAATCTATCCCTTTCATCCAAAGTGCAAAATTATTCCCAGAAAAAGCTAGCAGATTTCTACTTATGATTCATTGCCTTCTGAAGTGGTAGCTTCAAAAGAGCATGAGTAAAGAAATTTTTAACCTTTATGGTTTTATAGTAGAAAGAAGTTAAGGAAAAGGGGTTGGGAAAGAGTTTGAGTTACCAACCCACAGTATTTCCCATTTTGACCCTCATGGGGCATTTTTTTTTTAAACTTATTTCCTCTTTCCTCTTCCGTCCCTTCCTAATTTTTCATTTTTTGCTTCCTTTCTTTTATTTCTTTCTTACTTTATTTTCTACCTCATTTCACAAAGCATTTGAAAATGATTCACAGGAAACTGATTAGGCAACTAATGAAATATAAAGAGAGAGAATAAAGGGAGAATCTCTGGATCATCTGGAGAAATGAATGGACTCCCCATAAATTGTAATTTCTTAATTTGGATTAGGATAAAAAAAAAAAGGTAACAAATAGAGGTTATTTTCAATGGAAATTCTTGGTATATTAGGTAGACTGGGTCTTGATAACAAATAAATAAAGCCATAAATGCTTTCACTGTGATAGATGTCCTTTTATTGTCATGCAGCGGCCAAGAATTCACTTTCTCTCATGAAGTGATCCAGGTTTCCAATGACTCAAGTTTGTGTCTGAAGCGGTAGCTTGAAAAGAGCATGAGTAAAGAAATTTTTAACTTTTATGGTCTTATAGTAGAGACTTGTATACCCTGGAGCCTCCATCTGGATTCAGCCAAAGGAATGGTATAAAAGGATGTGAATGGAGCATACAAACTTCTTAAAAGCACTAACCATGACAAAATTTATTTCCTTTTATATTACATTGGCTAGCACATGGACATTTCTGGGAAATGAGCTATATTTGTGCACTCAAGAATAAGAGCTATTAGTTTTGCCACACCTGGAACTGGGGTGTTTTGTCTTGCTGATGGAGTAGGATACTTATTCTGAGGTGCAGCGTAGCATTTGCATTAATAAAAAGTTTAGATAGTGGAGACAGAGTCAGACCTGGTCTTGCATTTATGTCTCTCCCTTAGTTTATCATAGTTTGGCTGTCTTAATGAACTTACCAATGTCACTTCACTTCTCCATTAATAACTGGGGAAGGTAAGAGTGTCTGTTTCCCAAGAGAATTAAACAAGTTACTATTCTCACAGCACTTAGTATTTAGTGCTTAGTAAGTACTCAAGTAAATGTTAGCAATTACCAATATATGAGAAAAGTCATATTGGAATATCCAATCTACCAGAAAAAGAAATAATGGATCCTTAGACAGAAAGTGAAATATTCAGAATTTTAAACTAAAGACTCTCACTGGACACTTCCATACTGGAATACAAAACAGTAATCTAAACAACATGGCTAAAACTCAAGAGATTAGATTGAAATTTTATAAGGTTAGGTAATGGAATAATAGAAATTGTAATAATCGTATCCCTAAAAAACCTCAATGCTAACTGGTTATACTCCACCTTCTCTCTTCCATGCCATATAAAATGGCCTACAACATACTGGAACTCATGGTGCCGGGCAGACAGTGGGTGCCAATAAATATTTGTTCAATCAGTGAATGATTGATCCCCTTATTTATCACACTTTTACACTATATTTCACTATACTTCTATGCATTCTAGCATGTTAGTTTTCTTTTAGCCTACTGAAAATTGAAATGCAAATGATGGCTAAAATAATCTAAATCTTGCAAACGTGCACTTTAATTTATTAGCTTCTACCTTGTCCTGTGTCACTTTCCACTGAGGATGAGTACAAACATCTCTTAGACCTAATCATAAGCTGCTTAAATTATTAATAAATAATAATCACTAGTAGAGCCCAAACAATTTGAATAAAAAGGAATTAATTTTGGATCCAGAATAATGTAAGACAAAAGCCGGAATATAAGTGAAAACACCATTCCTAAAAAGAAAGACATAATCTAGCTTTAACATCACTTAGTAAAATCTGAAACATCTAAACAACACTCACATATAAATGATCACCTTATCAAACTATCCATTTATCTTTAAGGAAGGGCTAAATTCTTTTTTTTTTTTTAACGTTTATTTATTTTTGAGACAGAGAGAGACAGAGCATGAATGGGGGAGGGTCACAGAGAGAGGGAGACACAGAATCTGAAACAGGCTCCAGGCTCTGAGCTGTCAGCACAGAGCCGGACGCAGGGCTTGAACTCATGGACCGCGAGATCATGACCTGAGCCGAAGTCGGCCGCCCAACCGACTGAGCCACCCAGGCGCCCCAGGAAGGGCTAAATTCTTATTAAAAACAATTTTCAGGAGACAAATGATTGACCAAGCCTCAAAATTCTGCAGAAAGCTTGGCTGAGATGCTTCTATTATTAGAGATTGGGCATCGACTCTGTAAAGGACAATTATGATAGAATAATATCAACAATACTTGCATGGGATTTGAGCAATGGATCAGCTAGGAAAAATTAGTACCAAATATGTTTGTATATATAACTATAATATAAATTGGCATGTTGTATGAATTTTTATGCATAAAAATTAACCTTTTCCAAAACGGTTTAATATTAGAATGTTAAATATTAATTAATCTTTACTAGAAATGGTAATGAATACAACTATTCTATTAAAGTTACTGTGAGCTCACCTAATATGATCTTCTCATTAGTGCATAAGGAGAATCATGTCTCTATACTCTCTACAGTAGAATGACATGCAT
Organism: Puma concolor; assembly: GCF_028749965.1. Lineage (NCBI taxonomy): Eukaryota > Metazoa > Chordata > Mammalia > Carnivora > Felidae > Puma > Puma concolor. The sequence continues at coordinate 134,930,196 of NC_141674.1, forward strand.
TTGGTTCTTGTATTCATTCTTTTTATCAGTAAATATTTAAGTAGTAACTTATAGTAATGGAGGTCCAAATAGAAACACCTAATTTAGCCTGGAGTGTCAAGGTGATGACCTTCTGGGAGAAGATGAGACCCGAGCCAATTCTAGAATTATGGATAGGAATTAACCAGGTAAAATCCCCTCCAGGTACCTAGCTTTGTGTCAGGGCCATTCCAGACAACTAAACAAAAAAAAAAAAAAAAAAAAAAAAAAAAGAAAGAAAAAAGAAAAAAAAATTGATTAGATTGCCAGAAAGCAAATACTTTAGTATAATTTGATTGTACAAAAGATTGGACAGTTAGAAAGGGTATGATAAGAAAGGAATCTATAAGACAGACAAAGGTAAAGAAGGGCTTACTGAGCTTTATTATATATCTTGACCTTCTCCCTGAAGACCCACAGAGAGCCACTGAAAGCTTCTAGACAGTAAAGAAACTAGAATTTGTTTTAATTTTAAAAAGAAATTTCCTGCCTACAGGAATCGGTAGGAATGCGATAAGCATGGACAGAAGTTAAGAGGCAATTGCAGTTGCTTATACAAGAATTTGAAAAATCTCTATCATGATACAGTTCAACACGGGGGTACCAGATACCAGACTTATTTCATGCTACATGAAATATTTTTCAGATCTCTCATAGAAATCATTTTTATTTAACTTTATTCTCTCAGTCATGTTAAAAACAGGTTTTATATAAATATCAGAAATCAAGCGTCTGTACTGAGCTCCTGCTGTTTCACCCAGATTTGGTTCTATTCACAGAATCCAAGGATAAAAGAAAGACGATAGTGTAGATATACACATAGAAATAGAGAAAAGGGGAAAAAGGCCAGAGATGAGATGAAATGTCCCATTAACTAAACATCCATTACTTTGGGAATAATGAAGGATTATTCTACTCAGAAATACATAGTAAACTGTATCTGTAGTCTTAAATTCATCCAGGTTGGATCCTGCAAACAATAAGTCAAAATATATTGATGAGGATCAGGACCCAAGAATCTAAAAATTTTGAGTTCTTTCTAAGAAGTTTTCATCAGAGGTTTTAAGTTTTTCATTAGATGGATCGTGTGAGAAAGACAGATTAATTCTCAAAAAAAAAAGGGGGGGTATTTTGGATTCAAGACATTATTTTAGAATTACAGATCTGGGAAAAAGCAAGCCTCCTCATTGCCAATCAGGATTGTTGCCTCTGTGGCCACTCCCATCAAAGCCATGGTAGATAACTATTTCTCTGGATCTAGCTTTATTCAAACATTTTGCCCCCTCCCCCCCCCAACTCCAAATGAGATACTACACTTAGGGTTTTGTTTTTTCTTTTTTGTAGATGATATGCATTTTATAAAATACTTCAGTTGTCTAAAACCTAGGCTATTTTCTCCAATATCCCATTGTTCACACCACTTGATTAATCAAAGGAAGAGTAATGTAAGTCTTTTGTTAAACTGGAAAATGGAAGTGTTTCAACATGAAATATATACACTAGTTCTAATTTATTCACTGACCACTGTAAGAATGGAAAGGCAATTTTGTGCCTCACAGCAAGGAAAGTGCAATTTCAAAATACCTTTAAGCAGAAAAAGAAAAAAAAGTCCTCAACAAAATATGAGAGATTTCCCTTAATGTCCTCTTCACTGTTCCCTCCTTTAATCACTTAAATTATTTATGCAAACAAGATTAAAAATATCTAGCCTCAGGGCCCCTGGGTGGCTCAGTCGGTTGAGCATCGGACTTCAGCTCAGGTCATGATCTCGCAGTTTGTGGGTTTGAACCCTGATTCTGGCCCTGTGCTGTCAGCTCAGAGCCTGGAGCCTGCTTTGGATTATGTGTCTCCCTCTTTCTCTGCCCCACTCCTGCTCACACTCTGTCTCTGTCTCTCTCAAGAGTAAATAAACATTAAAAAAAAAAAAAGAATATCAAACCTCAGTTGAGTGAAGACAAAATGTTCATTTTCTTAGCAAATAATCTATCTTAAGTAAGGTGGTGAACGAAGAATATTACTATCATATTGTCCGTAAAAATAAGCTTCAAGGGAAGAAATTAAGGATGATATCTTCAAGAATTATCCTATGGACTCCTCTGAAATATTATCAAGTTCAGTATATAAGTAAATTTACATATATAAGTAAATCTAGTTGAGAAATTTGCCATGTAAATTGACATAGCAATCACTGGAAAATACCTTATGAAAAATCGTATTTTCATTTCACATTTAAATGGGGCTCTAATATAGGTATTATTACCTTGTGATGGATAAATTAAAGAGTTGCTTCAAATCCACTTTGTAACAGGATGGGTAGATAAAGAGAAAAGTAAATGTTAAAAGTCACCATGCCTTTGAAAAGACAACTGCCCGTGTTTGGGAATGCTGTGATTAGATCCATGTGTCTGATAGATCTATGTATCTATTAGATGCCCTGCCTCATGTTTGTCCCACATGATGACCACCACACTTCTGCCATTTGTGGAATAAAATCCAAATCACTTGAGCCTTTTATGATTTTGCATATACCTAAATTATCAGTATCACATTTGCCTGTATTCTCCTTCATGTAACTTTTTTCAGCTAAACCAAATGTTTCATAGGTTTCTTGCCCAGTTGTCATACTTTCTGTTTCCATGCCTTTATTCTTAGCTTTTCCTCCTCTTAGAATTCCCACATGTGAATTCTGTTCTTCCAGCTTAACCACTACTTGCTTTACAGGTTACAACCTGTCCTAAAGATTTGTGTTGTTTAGCCTTTATACATGCATTCATGGTATATCTATTTTTTCAATGTTTATTTATTTTTGAGAGAGAAAGACAGACCATGAGTAGGGAAGGGGCAGAGAGAGAGGGAGACATAGAATCCGAAGCAAACTCCAACTTCTGAGCTGTCAGCACTGAGCCCTATGCGGGTCTTGAACCCATGAACTGTGAAGTCATGACCTGGGCTGAAGTCAGATACTTACCTAACTGAGCCACCCAGGTGTCCCACAAACATGGTATATTTAAAAAAAAAAAATCATCACATGTTAACAATAAAAAGTCAAGAGGTTTTATATAAAAATTCCTAGTTTCAAATATCTCCTGAGAAATAAAAAGGTTGACAATACTGGATCATCATTTGTGTAGAATAAGTGGCAAGGCTGGGTAATAGCTCTGCCCATTAAATGGGATTTGAGCTCTTCAGCACAACTCTTATCTGTAGCTATTGACCCTGGCACTGAAGCCGTGACAGCTGGCATATGTATTTATGCTTATATTACAAGAAAGGGTAAAGTGAAATATTTCTTATAGGCCCAACTCATATACTTCTTGACTACCTCCTATAGAAAAATGAGTGTGCAATCCTTTACCTCCATCATCAAAATTTTCTTGCTTCCCTGTGTCAGGCTAGATCTGTCTTTATATTGTATTTTCATAGCATGATGGAAAATGTATTATTGACCACCTTTTGCACTATCTTGTAATTATTTCTATGCTTATCTTAAGTCTCAAATTTAGGAAGCTTATGTCAGCAGAGTGTTCAATGACTGATTAAAAGTGGACCCTATAAACTTCACAGACACATGCTAGTGCTTTGCACATAATCTCTTATCTTTCTTTAAATACATACCTGTTTGGCCAGTGGATGAATAAGTGTGTACACATCAGCAAGGATGGGTCAAGCTAATTTTATGGATCACATGCTGTATAAAAAGCACAACTGTGCCCCCATTTAAGTAGAATCAGAACATTTGGAAGAATTATTTATAATGGGCAACTATCCTAAAAATCAAAATATGTTTTGTAAATTTTGAGCTCTTTTTCAAATTCCATTTCTAGTCTTTGACACACTTAGGACATGCAGACTGCTCCATTAACTCATTAAATATTAAATGAACTAAATTAAGCTTGAAAAATTACCTTGAGCTATTTTTCTCATCTTGGGTATCTGAAATAAATCAAACAAAGTATTTTGTGTGAGGTCCTTGCCAGCTGGAGAAAGACTCTAAAAGAGAACACTGCCATTCAATTTGTTTTATTTTTTTCCCTTCAGTTTTATACTTACTTCCAACAATATATAGAGACAACAATCACTGCTTTTTTTCTGGTAAAAGAAATAGCAGAAATTTACTCTTGAAAGCACACTCTTTGTTAGAGTAAGACATTTTTACCTGCAAATTACACAACACTTAGGAGTCTCAAGATTTTTTTTTTTTTTTTTTTGCCTTTTCTGTCTCCTAAATCCCTTTTTCTCTCCATAAGCTGTTGGCTCTGTCTCATACCTTCTTAACTGACACATTTCTCTTAAATTTCAGTAGCAAATTGACTCCATGCTCCCCACCTCTGACTACTCATCTATGGATTTGTCAGTGTCATCAATATGTACTTTAAGCAAGTCCAACTAAAAGGATTAATTTAAGTTTCTACAATAGCACTTTATACAAATGTGAATATTAATAGGCACTGTTGAGGAGGAAAATTTTCCTCTACCCTCAAAGATTGTTCTGGGTGGTCTAACAAGTTGACCTGAGACAGGTTAGCAGGAGAAAATAAAATTTGATTTTGTACATATGAGAACCCTATATACATAAGCGATTCAAAGATAGAAAAGTAAACTGAGGTATATATCCCATCCACAGCTAAGGAATTGGATAGAGGCCTGGAGTTCAATGGGGAGGTGGGCAATTCACCCGGCAACAGGAAGAACGGATGTTTGGTATTTAAATGTCTGAACTGCCACAGAGTTGGGCCATTCAGATAAAATTTATCTCTGCTAATAACTCTTATTCTGAGAAAAACTAATTTAGATTCTCTTAAGTAGTAACTAGGGTAAATATTTCTCTTAAGTTTGCAGAGTCTTGATTGCCTTCAGCTCAAAATATTCCACATGCCAAAGTGGCACGTTTTGGGGACACTTGCTCTAAACTCTTTCATAGTAGAATAAATGAAAAGAAATTGGAGAACATAATAAACTCAGGCTGGATGAAAGACTTTCAGAATAAAAACTGACTCTGAAATGAGATAGTAACAGAGATGATAGAGGCACCTTTTACAGAGATCTTTATTGAGTATTATAATTATTATTATTATTTAGCATTTGTGTATGCTTTTGAATCATAGGACTTGAATCCATTTTGGAAAATTAAGTGCTTCAAGACTATGGCAGAGGGGCACCTGAGTGGCTTAGTTGGTTAAGCACCCAACTCTTGATTTAGGCTCAGGTCATGATCTCACAGCTCATGAGTTTGAGTCCCATGTCAAGCTCTGCGCTGACACTGTGGAACCTGCTTGGAATTTTCTCTGTCTCTCTCTGTCTCTCTCTGTCTCTTTCTGTCTCTCTCTGTCTCTCTCAAAATAAATAAATAAACTTAAAAAAAATAAAAGACTATGGCAAGAAGACTTACTAGCTTTCATCTTCTTCCCCTTCATTCCTACCTTCCTCCAATACTATCCAATTACTCCCTAATTATGAACTTCTTTGGAGAATCCCAAGATCAGAGATAACTGGTTAACCTATTACTGTTAATCCACCATTTATTTTTACCATCTATATAGAGTTGACCAACATGCACACACACACACACACACACACACACACACACACACACACACACGAACTCACTCACATATACTATAACTTTTTCTTTTTTTGTTGTTCACTTTCCTCAAAGTTTGCCATCAGTTTTTCTTTTTAAGGTAATGTTGTCCAGATTTATAACACTGCAGTTCTTTGATTGTTTCCTATGATTTTTATACCAAACCAGGAATGATATTCACAATATTTAAAGACCTGATTGATATGGTGTGGAAGCTGTAGTTCCCCCAACAGCCATGGAAATGTCACATTTTCGTTAATAGTACTCTTTACTAGCCTCGAAGGGACTTATAGGCATCTGTAATTTACCCACCATGATGTTAATGCCACTGCCTTGGGCATCCACTGGTGTTTGGACATGCACTATAGAGGGAACATGAAGAGACTGGTATGTATGAATGGCCACAAGCTAGCTGGAAAGCATCCCTGCAGTTATCTCCTAGGAATCATGGGACCTATCACTATGGGTGATTACTCAAGTGGATCAGGACAAACATTTCAAGTATTTTATTACTTTAGCAATTATATGAGCATCCCAATGCATACCAGCTGACTATCAGCTCTGTGTATACCCACTAATATCTTGTATAATTACCTTTTCACACTAAAATCTGTTGCTTATTGATGGTCTTAATAATTTATAGGGTTTTTTTTTTTTTGATGAAGAAGAAACAAAATAGTTTCCGTCTAAAGTCAATTTGTCTGAATGAATCAATAAACTTATCAGGAAAAAAATTAAGTAGTACTATCCCATATTTTACTTTAATAAATAGACAAATAATGAATCAAACTTGAGAGACAGTGAGCTACCCCTTCACCTGGAAATCTCAGAACAGCCCTTGTGTGTATTAGTCCACTGGTTAGAAAAATGTTCGTATTGAGCTAGTGAAGATGGCAAGGAAAAAAAACACATAATATTCCTTGTTTTATTGGAGGGATTTTGAATGTATTTTTAACTACTATTGTCCAAGAAACTTCATTTTAAAAGATGTAGGTCTGAATAAATTGCTATGACATAAAATTGCCACAAGAACAAAGGGCTTCAAATAATATTGTTTTAAAATTTAGTATCAGTTTAGAGAACATCTACTGACAATTGTATGACTTTTTATTCATTTACTTATTCAACAATTATTTAAGTTCATGCATATTGTGTAAAAGTAGAAGACAATATGATTGGAAATTTACTGCAAGAGAGCTATGCAAACAGGGCTGTCAGATGGGATAGAAGAGAGAGTGTGGCAAAATAATCTTTCACAGAGGTTACCTTGTCATCAAAACCTGAGCTACCCATGCAAAGTGAGACTGAGAAAGGTTTTTGCAAATAGAGGGAGGTAGGTAAAGGGCACAGGAGACGTGAAGACTGAACCAGATGACAAAGGTCTTTAAAAGCCATACCGAGCAAAGTGAGTTATATTCTGAAACCAATGGGGGTTCTTTGAAGTGACACAGGGAATCTTGCACTCAAAACTGTGATTTAGCAAGCTTAATGCATGTGGCTGTGTCAATATCAGTGTGAGCTCTTTGGATAATTTTATAGAAATCTGTTGAAAAATATTTTATTTTTATTTAAAAAATTGCATTAAGTAGGCACTCAAATGAGCAGTTTCTGTTTTCACCTATTCATATTGTTTTTCTACCTACTCTTAAGAGGTAAAATAACGAAAATATTAACTGGATGAGTATGGAGAGGGTTTGGAGAACTATGTGTTTTTTCTTTATTTTTAAGATGCTGCCATCTAGTGAAACTTTTGAAAGATCACTTTTTGGTGGTCTCATTCAAGTTTGTATCTTCTGGTCCTTTCCTCAAAACAGTTACATGTTAATAATTTATGTTTCTGCCATCCATGGGGAAAGAATTGTACATACATTAAAACATATTGTAAGAGCCTCAAGTGATTTTTTAATGTGGTACCACAGATGTGACTACAGGGCTTTTAATAATGGGATATGGTAGGTGAAGTTTCATTGTTTCTTCATTGTGACATTCTTTATAAATAATTGATAATAAAATAAAAATGCTGCCTTTCCTGTTTCTTAAGTTTTCGAAGAAAAGTTGAGTTTTAAAAATATATATATAAAAAACTGAGTTGTAAATACTGTTTCACAAAAAAAGAGAAAAAAACCCTGGTTTTAATTAGAAATGTTGGCAAGAAAAAAGAGGATGTCAAGTTCAAACCTTTTTTTTTTTTCTAAATTTAATTTCAATATTAAAATGTATCTTAAAATACAAACAAAAAAATCTGTGTGTGTGTGTGTGTGTGTGTGTGTGTACTGAATTTAAACATTAGTCTGCAAACCCAGATTTTGACCATCTTTAAATCTTGATAGAGATTAATTGTGTTTCTTTTCTATCATTCTCTAAATTTATGACATGAATTGCCTTTTTTTTTTTTTCGAGAGAAACAAAGTACAAATCCATCCCCTCCCCCACAACAAAACAAAACAAAATCAGATATATAATACTGGTAAAAAACTTTTTCTTCTATGAGATACCAGTTCTGGCCACTTTATAATGAGTAAAGTTGCTAATTGACTCTTCAATATATTGAGTTTTCTTTATGAAACTAATTCTATATGTTAGGGGTCAGCAAATCTTTTCTTTAATGGGCAAGATAGTAAATATTTGAGATTTGTGACCCATGTGGTTTCTATTGAAACCACTCAATTCTGCTTGCAAAAGTAGTCATAGACAAAATTTAAACACTGAGGGGCACCTGGGTGGCTCAGTTGATTAAGTATCTGACTTTGGCTCAAGTCACCATCTCATTGTGAGTTTGAACCTCGTGTCGGGCTCTGTGCTCACAGGTCAGAACCTGGAGCCTACTTTGAATTCTGTGTCTCCTTCTCTCTCTTCTCCTCCCCAACTCGTGCTGTCTCTCTCAAAAATAAATAAACATTTAAAATAATAAAAAAATAAATGAATAAACAAATGAAACTAATTGTGTTCAAATACAAGGTTACCTTCAAAAACAGGTCATAGTTTGCATCCCTCTGTTCAGGGAAAGTACCTGTAATAGCAGTTTGAGGTTATTCTTTTTTTAAAAAAAATTAATTTATTTATTTTGAGAAAGAGAGAGACCAGAAGAGGGGCAGAAAGAAAGGGACAGAGAGAGTCCCAAGCAGGTTCTGCACTGTCAACAGGGAGCCAGACGCAGGACTCAATCTCATGAACTGTGGTGTCATGACCTCAGCTGAAACCAAGAGTCAGACACTTAACCGACTGAGCCACCCAGGCTCCTGAACATTAGTTATTTTTAAAAGGTGTTAGAAAAATCTAAAATTGGCCCCTCTGAAATTATTTACTGCAATAATTTCTATAGATAGATGTGTTTCTTCAAAGTTGCAGGAAATCTAAAGTTTTGAAAACATAATTATATATGTACTTAGTAAGCTAAAAATAAAAAAAAACTCACAGGTAAAACATTTTTGCAAAGTGAACTATTACCCCCATTTAATGATCAGGGATTTTTTAAAAATTCATATTTATGTACAAAATTGTCTTAATCACTATATTCACTATATTCTCAAAGTAAAACTTTTAACATTTTGATTTATAGGAAGTTAAAGGTTTTGATGTTAAGCCATTAAAATGAACTTATTGTTTGGGTACAGTCTGGGTAATATAATTCATTGCTTCAGATTTTCCTTCTGGGAACTCAGTAGAAACAGAGGGTTAGTTTCTAAAACAGTGAATTCTGCTAGGCAGACATACAGAACGCTTGGACAATGTAAACAAGTAAACAAGGCAAAGTCAAATAGTAAGAGGCTATTAGGGTCTCAAGTAAATGTATAGGGAGAACACAGTGTTGAGTCATAAAAACAGCATCATTTTTATTGGTCATCTTTGTGTCAACTGATCTAGGCATTACTTAGTCATAGAGATCCTGCTAAGTCTCAACTGAACTCACTCTTGCATCTCTTGGCCTACTAAGGAGAGGTGGGGAGAGCAGCTGATCCAAGCTGAGCTCAGGTGAGGAAGACTCTGAGCCAGCAGGTTGGCTAAGCAGGTCCTTGTTACAGAGATGGCAGAGAACAAGAGAAAACAAGCCCAATCTAATCACTCTAGTGCTTTGGACTCTCCTTGTATTACATGTGCTAACATTCCATTGGTCAAAATATGTAACTTGTCTAATCCCAGTGCAGAGAATTACATTCTGCCCACAGTGAGAAGAACTGAAAAATTACATGGCAAAGAAGATGGATACAAGGATGGACAAAGAATGAAAGCCATTAAGGCAATTTATCATATCATGTATATACTTGAATTAATTAAATTAAATGTGGGCATGATGTGGGATTCAGTGACAAACTGAAAACTACTATTAACTCCATCAGGTTAGAGGATATACTACAGCAGAGGTTCTCAAACTTTAAAAAATTTTTGAAATGTTTATTTTTGAGAGAGAGAGAGAGCAAGCATGCAAGCAGAGGTGGAGGGGCAGAGAAAGAGGGGGACACAGAATCTGAAGCAGGCTCCAAGCTCCAAGCTGTTAGCACAGAGCCTGATGCAGAGCTTGAACTCACAAACCAGGAGATCGTGACCTGAGCCGAAATCCAGAGTCAGACACTCAATAGACTGAGCCACGCAGGTGCCTCTCAAACTTTTTAGTAATGCACACATTTTACACTCTTAAAAACCATTGAAGACCTCAAAGAGGTTTTGATATTGTGTTTATATCTATATTTACTATATTTTAATTAAATACATTTATTCATTCATTTATTTTAGAGTAATAATAACAAATAGATTACATATATTTTTTTAATTTTTTTATTTTAGAGAGAGAGAGAGAGAGAACATGAGAGGGGGAGAGGGGCAGAGGCAGAGAGAGAGAGAGAGTGAATTCTAAGCATCTCTCCATGCTGAGCATGTATCCTGACATGGAACCTGATCTTACGACCCTGGGATCATGACGTGAGCCAAGTCAAGAGTCAGTTGCTCGATGGACTGAGCCACCCTGGTATCCCAAACACATTACATATTAACATAAATAATATGCCATTAGGGAAACAAAACTATGTTTTCTAAAACAAAATAAGAATGTTGTACACTTGGCAAATCTCTTTAATTTGGCTTAATAGAAGACAGCTAGTTTTTTATATCTGCTTCTGCATTCAATCTCTTGCTTTTTTTCCTTCATGAAGCATATTAAGAAAATCAGTCCTCATGCAGATAGATAGTTGGAAAAAGCAAAAGTATTTTAATAGTCTTTTCTCGTTAGTTACGACTATTCTTTGATACTGTACCAGAATTTGACAAGTTGTGGTATGCAATGTGAAACCAAATTACTAACTTTCTCTGCTTTGTTACATTAAAATCCATTGTATGGTTTTGTACTTTGAAGAGGTCTTTATCCATGCTTGATATGTAATATCAAACATTGGTTGTTTGAAAAATATTGGTTCATATTTTCCAAACACCTACATATTTCATTATATATTATTTTAAAAAGCACATGTTACTACTAAACTCGTCAGAAATATCTTAAATATTGGGAAGTGGTCATATTCATAGAAGTGGATACAAGTTTTCAAAATCCTAATTTCTCTTAGAAACTTTTTTCATTGGCAGCAAATACTATGACTTGTTTTCCTTGATTTGACACTCATTTCATTCATTTCCAAAAGAATGTCTATCAAATGCCCAAGTATGAATTACTGTTGTTTGTCTCTCAGTTGCTTTTTCATTAAAAAAAATTGTTCTCTGTGGAGTAAAGGTGGCTAGTTCAGCTTGCAACTCAAATAATTGCATAAGTGCATTACTTTGAGGTAACCCTCTTACTTCAGAATGTGGTCAAATGTTTTATGCATACTTCTCATGTTAAGCCCTAAAAATATGAGAACTAAGGCATTGAGATTTAAAATTAACTTTATCATTTTTACAGATGTCTCAAGGAGTTTTTTTAATGTTTATTTATTTATTTTGAGAGAGAGAGCATGAGCAGGGGAGAGGCAGAGAGAGAGAGGGAGAGCCCGACACGGGGCTCGATCTCAAGATTGAAAAATCACAACCTGAGCCTCAAGAGTCAGACACTTTACCAACTAAGCCACCCAGGCATCCCTTTCAAGGAGATTTTTTTTTTTTTAATTTTTTTTTTTCAACGTTTATTTATTTTTGGGACAGAGAGAGACAGCATGAACGGGGGAGGGGCAGAGAGAGAGGGAGACACAGAATCGGAAACAGGCTCCAGGCTCTGAGCCATCAGCCCAGAGCCCGACGCGGGGCTCGAACCCACGGACCGCGAGATCGTGACCTGGCTGAAGTCGGACGCTTAACCGACTGCGCCACCCAGGCGCCCCTCAAGGAGATTTTTAAGCAAAATTATCTTCTTATTTCCCCCTGCAACTAAATGGTTTCAGCATGCAGTGACTGCTAGTATGATCTGGTGCCACTGCCTTGATTGTGCTAACATGCCAGAAATTTTCCCATAACTGTTTTTAAAGTATCATTGCAAATGTCAACACAGTGAAGAAGGCAAAAATGTCTTCATATTTTGAAAACAATTTTGACCTAGAAGGATCTTGGGAATGCCCAGTGTTTTGTGGTTTACATGTTGTGAACTACCAAAGGATAAACCATATTTATAGTACAGCAGTTTGTCAAAGATTTTTTTAGAGATATTTGTACTTATTATTTCTAATCATTAAGCAAATTCAAAACTTGTTATTATGTTCTTCCCCAGGGTTGTTTTGTTGGCTTTGATCTAGCACATGCAGTTGGAAATGTCGAACTCCGCTTACATGACTGGGGAGTTGATTTTGCCTGCTGGTGCTCCTACAAGGTACAAATTAGTTAATATGTTCACATCCTTTTATTACACATTGATTGTTATCTAAATGAACAACTGGATTGGTGGCCAGTTTTAACTATTTGATTTACTTTCCTCCATTTCTTTTGTTACTGTTTTTTTCTGACTTTAGTTAATTATAAAGTCATGTGATAGAATAGTATAATAAACAATTAAAATTGGGTATTTCCATCCACTATAGAGTACTAATTCCTTTAATTGCCTGGCTACTATAGAAAAATCATGAGATTTTAGGAAAAAAGCTCCACCCTTAGAACTTAATTCAAATTGATTAGGTTCTTAGGTTTTGGTGATATGCTGTGTCATTTCTACATACATAAAGATAATTCTTATGGAATCAACTTGATATTGATATTTGAAGACAATTTCATTGACAGGGATTATGGAAATGAAACTAATTTTATTTTAATGTAGGTGTTTTAAAAATAGATGCTTTATTATTATGGAAATATTTTTGTAACAAAATAAATGAAATGAATAGGGTTTAAAATTAGATAGACTTCATTGGAACTGTTACCTATTTAGTTGATGCAAAATTTGGCCAAAAATGTAATAGGTATTTAGTCTCAATTAATAATGCTTATGTTTATTTTTTTTTCTTTGAGTTAGGTAATGTAAAATTATGTTTTATTATAAAAGTTCAAATAATCACATTTTGAGCTGGTCAAAAGTTGGTTTCATAACAAAAAAGTCAAGTGATTTTATTGTTCATTTTTATCATATGCTCATACATTTTAATTTCTTTTCTATCCAGTATTTAAACTCAGGAGCGGGAGGTCTTGCTGGTGCCTTTGTCCATGAAAAACATGCTCATGCAATTAAACCTGCGTGAGTACCATCTTCAGATTCTTCTCTGGTGATGAATAAATTAATTTGCATTAATGATATGCTAAATTTACATGAGCTCTTGAAGGTGCTATCCAATAAGAATCTGGATTGATTATAATTATATTACCATTCTATTAACAATGATGCACTTTATTAGAAATAAATGCTTTTTGAAGAGTTCAGTTGGTTGAACATGAATCACAAAAGGGGAAGCTCAATGCTAAAAATGAGTCCTTATAATCATGTAGAGCAGATGGTTTAATGCAAAGAGATGACTTATTTTTTTTCAAAATTAGACTTCAGAAAATTTCAGATTCCTCACATTGATGAATAAATCAAAGGCAACCAGAGCTGTGCCTAATAGAGCCTTAAATGTGGTATGTTATTATTAAAATTACATCTACCTTTAAAGCTAGAAACATTATATGATGGTTTTGTAAGGATTATCTTCTGTCCTAAAAGATTTTATAATCCATGAAAACTGAAGAAGCTGAACACTGAACAACACAGACTGCATAAAAAGCAATACTTTTCTACTTTATATAACTTTCTCATTTTTTAGAGCAAGTATAAATGCAAATGTGATACATTAACAAATTTATACATTTTTATTTGACTAGGGAACTTGTAAGTTTGTTTTTATCTGTATGGAGATAAAGAAATAATATTCTGAAAAAACTCCTTTCAGAGTTTTGTATCAAAGTATATGTGATGAGGAGACTGTCTAGACTCATAATAGGTAATATAATAATGTTTGATTAGTTTTCTGAATCCTCTCAGCCACTAGCTGAGTGGTGTAATCTTTACAAGAATTGAAGCTGAATTAGTAATAAAACTTGGAGCACCTCACATTTCTGAGGTTCTATGCATATAAATCCAAGAAATTGAAGATGATTTTCTACAGTTCATTTAATCATGTCTAAAATTTCTTCAAGATTTTAAAGTTTTAAAATTAAATAGAGCGTTTTCTTTAGACAGGTATTTTGTCAGGCAGATGTCTTCCCCAAATATATTGTCAGTATATTAGATTTCTCCCCATGTCCCAAATTCTCTGAAAAGAATATAAAGCATTATTATGTTACAGGAATACTATGCATATTTTAAATGGTCTCTTTTTCATTTTTAGCAAAACCCATTGATAGTGTTTTACCTAACATAATTGGTTTCCCTGTAGACAGTATATAAGATACTGCTTGCTTTTGTGTGGAGACTTACTACTCTGATCATTTCCCACTCTCCACTTAATTAAATTGTAATAGAGGATCTGGTGTATCATACCAATCCAAAGACAAGCTGGTGGGTTGGTGAGGGATATGTTAAGTAATCTACACAAATTTTCAAGAATTTAAGCGTTAGCAGCTAAGCTCTGATCTTACAGCACATGTCTGTTGCACTTGGAATTTCTTTTGTCACTATTTGTCCTTCATGGATGAGAAACAGGAGGGGGTGAAGCCGTCATAGTGTGCTCACATGCACTTCGTCTTGTAGAATCCCAACATCCTCTAGACCACTCTAATTGTTACATCTTTGGTCCCAGGAGAAAGACTGTATAGACAGGCCAAATTCACATTCCAGCATGATCACTCGCTGGTCCATAACCTGAAGAATGTTCCTTGACCTCTCAGTGTTCTAGCCTCTATATAAAGATAATATCAGCATCTACCTCATAAGCAATGATTCTGAGAATAAAATGAGACGGTGCATGTAAAGCACTAAGCACAATTGTGAAAGAATTACATGTTGTCCATACATCTAGGCTAAATACTTTGTCGCTTCACTGTGAAGTTGTATGTCACCTCTTAGACTTCTGACTAGCAGAGATCATTTCTCTCAAATAGAAAACATAACCTCAGAGGCTGTGGCTTGTAATTTGTAGAACATGACACAGTTTTGTGTCTGTTACCAAGTTCGTTTCAGCAGGCCTTTGAAAGGCTGTGTAAGTTTCCATTCCTTGAATGCTCTTTTACAGGCCTTACATTCCTTACCGTCTGACTGGTTCCTCGCTAATTAATGAGTTGAATGAGATCTTTATTGATCTTCACTTCATACTTATAGGAGAGACATGCTTTTAACATTTTGAAAATTATATGTTATTATCTCTTGTGGCATTTTAACCATCCGGCTTTGGTCTCCAAAGACTCAAATCAGGCTTGACTCATGAAGCCCTCTTTACAGGAAACCCTGTTTGTTGTTAAAGCTTCTTTTTACATCATGTCAGAATGACTAATTCCAACGGTGCCAACTTCCACCCAATAGTGGAATGTAACAGCAATTGATGTAGCAAACGTTGGGAAGTAAACTCTGTTGCTTTTTTAAAGGGTGACATCTAGTGGCTAAGCGTGCTATTTCAAACAAGTAGTATACAAGTGATATTTTCTTTTATGTCATTTATTCTTTCTTAAGAATTTTTAAAGTATATATATTTAAATTGGTTTTTCTTGTACTATTTGACTGTATTTATACTGTGATACTTGTGTAGTCAAAACCTTCAAAAAAAAAGTAAAGCAGGATGAAGGTCAAAGTTAAATTAGGGGCATTCTAAGTGTGTGGTTAAACAGAATGCATAAATGTTCATCAAGGGTGGGAAAAAGGGCATTATGGGAGTGACTGACCCACCTGGTGTAGACAGTGGATACCAGAATATGTAACCCTGAATTCTAAAGTTTAATATTCAGTATATAACTTTGAAATATATTTTATATGTTTCCATTAGCAACTGGTAAATTACACCTGTACCAAGAAGTGCACTTCTGTTTTTGTTGTTGTTGTTGTTTACATAGGCATTTTGGCCATTTTTCAGAACATATGACCTAAGACTTTTTCCAAAAACCTTTTGCCAATAAAGAGAAAGAGTACAGACTATCGTCAATCCACTGCATTAAGCATCATAACTCAAGCCGTTATTCTCAAGTAAAACTTGACCTTGTCCTAGTTTATCATCACCTTTTCTCATTCCAGTGTCATATTCTAAACTTTGTCTATAGCTAAGAATTATTCTAAATTAGAACTAGTTTTGAGTAAATGCCATCTTGTTGGGTTTTTTTTCCTTCAAGGCTGACTTCAACTCAGTCTATAAAATTAATAATTATTGCTCTGAGATATAAAGTACAACACTTTTAACTATAAGAATTTGAAGATCAGGGGCGCCTGGGTGGCTCAGTCGGTTAAGCGTCCGACTTCGGCTCAGGTCATGATCTCACTGTCTGTGAGTTCGAGCCCCGTGTCAGGCTCTGTGCTGACAGCTCAGAGCCTGGAGCCTATTTCCGATTCTGTGTCTCCCTCTCTCTCTGACCCTCCCCTGTTCATGCTCTCTCTCTGTCTCAAAAATAAATAAACGTTAAAAAAAAAAGAATGAAAAAGAAAGAATTTGAAGATCAGAAATGCATCACTAAAAAAGGACTTAAATACATTGAATTTTTTTAACTTTATAAATGTTGACTTTTTTGGTACACTTTAGATCAGTAATTAACCTTTTGATTTTATGGGATTCAAAAATATCTGAAGCTCATAAAATGATTCTTCTGTAGGAGCCCATAGACTGCAATTCAACACCCCCAGCCACACATACATACACATATATATGTGCATGTGTATATATACTTTTTTTTTTTTTTTTTTTTTTTTTGAGAAAGAGACTCTAGCATGAAAACAGAACAAGCCTGGATCATAAGAGCTCTTTTTTTTTAAATGTGTTTTTATTTATTTTGAGGGAGAGAGGAAGGAGAGAAAACAATATGGGGAGGGCAGAGACAGAGGGAAAGAGAGAATCCTAAGCAGGCTCTGCACAGATGCTTAACTGACTAAGCCACCCAGGAGCCCCATATTAAGATTCCTTCTGTCACTTGCTTTTTTACCCCATCCAGTAAGACCATTCATACTAGAAAATTGCTGTTCCTCACTTTCCATAATAAAGCTTTATTATTTCCATAATAAAGGACATAATAAAGCTCCAAATGCTCCAATGTATTAGATTTATTGAAATGTTCATTTCCCTTAGGTTTTTTAAGTTTTTTGAGTGACCAAGAATGAGACCTACTGATAATTTTGATGAAAATGCTAGAATTTCAAATCGTGTTAGCACATTCCCATAATCAGCTAGAAGTGTGTGATTGAAGCCTAGAAATAGAGATGACATTTTTAAGGCTTTTTAAAGGGATTGAGTCATCTTCTTTATTATAATAAGTAATTTCCAGGTTAAGAAGAACTAGCTGAAGAGACTAGCCAACTTTAGTGCATGGTTAGGGCAAATTTTAGAACTCAGCAATGTAGGTTATTATTATTTTTATTTGGGAAAATAAAAAAAAAAAAAAAGACAAGCCAAACAATATTCAGGAAAGTCTAAAAAAGGATAAAAAGAGGCATAAAGAAAATTTAGCAAAACGACTTAAGAAAAGTTCATGCCATGCTTGGCCCAACTGTACAATTAATGTTATATGGGAAGACCATCTAATACACATTTGTTCCAGGGAATGCTGACTTGACACATTGATTCTATATACTTCTCCAGGCAATGCTGGAGAATGCCATCATCTAAAACTTATCTATAATTTAAACCCGGTTTTAGTTTCTTAGTGATCCTTTTGGACTTAGGTATCGTATTCTTGCCTAGTACCTGCATAAGTTCTCCTGGTTAAAGGCTAGAGAACGAGGAAGTGTAGGGGACACCAGCAAGGTGTGTAAATTCATAAAACTCCAGGTCCTTTGAAATGCAGTAGGCCAATATCAATAGATTTCTCCGTTTTCAGAGAATCTTAAGTTGAAATGTGACCTCCACTTCCTAGGTCATCTGTTAGCCTGTTTCTCATGTTCAGTGTTTACTATTAACTTGGATGACTTCTCAGCCACAACTTTTTGACTTCTCAGTTATATTAGATATCCTTCACCATCCCCTTTGTCATTGATGTTTCCCTCCCACAGCCCTAGGCTTCAGGGCGCCATTTTCTCTTGCTTCAGCTCCAATTTATGTGATGACTCTTCTAAATTTTACAAAGTTTACTCTTTCACCTTTTCACTCTCAGTGCCTCAACTTTGGTCCCTGAGTCCAGAAATATCCACAGTCTTGGTTTCAATAATAGACATTTGTAGAGGACACCAATTTGCATTTCCAGCTTTATCACTTGCTTAATTTTTAGCCCTTCTTTTAATCTGATTGTAAATTACAAGAGTTTCTGATTACCAAGGCATTATCCCAGTTCCCAAAGACACATAGTAATGTTAGAAAGCAAAGATTGCCATAATAGAAAATATTCCCTAATGAACTACTCACAAAATTAGCCTTTACTGAACACCCTTTCCCAATTAGTGTTAGCATCTATCTCTACGACTTATAAAATGTCTTGGTCTCTTGCTGGTTATAAAATTTATAACTGTCAGGTAACACAATAAAAACATAATGAAAATGGATTGTAAAGTAAAATTTTTCAAGAGATTCAAGATTTCCTGATGCAAGTGATACTGAAGAATTGCTGAATCACAAAATTATGGGCAGTGAGAATCTGTCAGAGTTAGAACCAATAACAGATGAAGTAGAAGAAATTAGACACGGTACTTCAAAAGCAAATGACTTGAATATCAAGGATTGAAAGGAAATGATGAATGCTTCAAAAATTTTTATAGAAATGATCATTTCTATGGTCATGCTGAAAAAGTTAAATGTAATATGAAAGAGATTGTATTTTTCTATCCCAACATTTTTTGAAATACACCAAAAAAATCAACACTCGATTTATTATTTACTCCTTTTAATAATTAGCACATTATACTTCTAACTTGTTTTATCAAATTTTGTGTACATTTGCATATAATTTTAAACTTTACCTTTTAAAAGCATCTCAATCAAATTTTAAAAACTTCCATTAATTACTATAAAAATATGGTTATTTCTTTAAAATGGATTTTATTTTAAATGACCTTTTCCCAGTATTCCATTGGTCATCAAATAATGAAGAATTCCATTACGTCCATATTTCTTTCTAATCTCAGGGTGTAAACAGAGTGAAACTTCCATTTTATCTTACTTCAGCAGAAGTATCCTTTTTAAGGTACTCATCTTTGTCATGTAAAGAAACTGATCCTGGGACGCCTGGGTGTCTCGGTCGGTTAAGCATCCGACTTCGGCCCAGGTCATGATCTCATGGCTCCTGAGTTTAAGCCCCAGGTCAGGCTCTGTGCTGACAGCTCAGAGCCTGGAGCCTGCTTCAGTTTCTGTGTCTCCCTATCTTCCTGCCCCTCCCCCACTCATGCTCTGTCTCTGTCTCTCTCTCAAAAATAAATAAACATTAAAAAATTTTATTAAAAAAAAAAAGAGAGAACGATCCTGAGTCAATTAAGAAGACATGAACAAATATAACCAATGCATATTTTTGTACAAGTAACTTTCACAGATGAAAATAAATATAAGATACTGCCTATGATTTTAACTTATAATCCACTATAGAGATAATATTTTAATAACTGAATAGATGATTTAGATGACAGGTAACACAAGTTAGAATATGTGTTTTATATGTTTTATATGTTTATATGTTTTTATGTTTTATAGTTGCTAAGTGAATTCTCAGACCTTGCCATAGGAGCTGTGGATAGATATCTTTAACTCAGGTGCTTTGGAAAAGCTTGGTGGGGAAATTTACAGTTAAAATCCTCTGCTGAATGGAATGCTACATTAACTAAGTGAATAAATTTACTCTTTGTTACTTTGAGAGCTGAAATTTTTGCCTATGAGAAAGATTTCACTTGGTTAGTTTCACACATTTGAGAAAGTATAAAGAAGAAGAAAGAATTACTTAAATGACATTTCTTAAAGGAATATGTCAAGTGATCATTTTCTTTTAATACTTTTCACTAGAATTTTTATGGAACCTGAGTTATTGACCTAACATTTAAAATTCTGCCTATTATCATGAAATTGCTCGTTATCCCTATTCTACAATATTTTAGAAATTATAAACACTGGTGAAATCAAGTTTGCTTCATGCTCACACTTAATTTCAGAGCCAAGCTCATGGAGGGCATTAAACTTGTTCTAAGTTTTAGTCCCTAAATCCTCACTGTAAGGAGCCCAAAAGATGGCACATTGATTGAAGAAAATCAATGGAATCATGACGTATAACCTATACCTATCTTCATTTGGAAACCATGTTAGATCAGTAACTCTAAAAGGATCCCTTATCTTCTTGGCTTGAAATAATTTTAACTATGCATAATCATCTAGATGATTTTTGTGTGTTGTGAATTTAAGCAGTAATCATAAAAATAACATTTATTCTCTGGGGTGTGATCACAATTAGAAATAAGTTCACTAAATAATCTGATTTTTTCAACTCAGGAGATAAAGCAATCCTGGCTCTTAAAGGGAAGCCAAAATAGTAATTATCAGTATAAAAAGATATATTAAAGCCATTGTTACTTGCAAATCACTACTCTCAGATAATGGTGACATAATCATTAATTCGGGAAAATTGTGGAGTCCTTTGAAATCTCAAAATTTATTTTTTCTTCTAACGTTGCAGTTAAGTGTCTCTGAAGATATATGAGGTCAGTGAACCTTTCAGACACCAAAAGTAAAACTTGTCAAAGAGCTTCAGCTCTTGTTTTAATTACTTCAAGTTTTGCCCCTAAAGTGACCTTTGGAATCTGCAGGGTAGTTTTATATATATGTATATGAAGAACCAGTGCTAAAACTTTTACTTGTTAGTATTGAGAAAAATACATGTATCTATTTGGCTCCTTATGATGGCCAAAACAGCCATGGTGCAGTGATACCTGTGTGTGGGCCACACACAGACCCACTGGATCCTGGTGCTTTCAAAAGACTGGGCTGGGCTAACTTCACCAACCACAAGAACATTTGTAATAAAATACATTGTTCAGAACAAAGTTCTGAACTCATGTGATCTGTTTTTTTTTTTTTTTCTTTGCATACTTGTTTTTACTCAACTACAAAGGAGAAGATTTGATTGGGTGGAAATGATCTTTTTTCTCTAGTGTTGAGGTCTGCCTTGGTCATGACTAGTTCATGTATAGATATTTTGCTTTGGTTCCCTTATCAATCTCTGTTCTAATCAGATTTGGACAAGATTTTAGAAGATTTGGTAGAAGTCATAGAAATTTAGGCTGAAAATGGTCTTTTTTTTTTTTTTTTAAGGGGCCTGTGATACTTGTGAGAAATCATCTTTACATGTTCAATATGATTGTTTGAATATTGGTTATAAATTAATTCTAACTTTCTTGAGTACAAGGACATTGTCTTGTGATATTTCTTTCTTTCATAATCTGCAGTGTCCCAAAAAAATACTTTTTAAAAAATTTTGTTGTTGAATATATGGTTTTCTTTACTCTCAGCATAATAGACAAACCATCTTCTAGCATATGAAAGCATTTCTACTTTGCAAGTTATTCTGAAGGGGGCATGATTTGCAAAATACTGTCAAATTAAATATGCATTTCCATATGCTTCTACAAAGACCAAATATATCCAGGAAAGCTAGCTATAGACAACTTAAAAAAATCCTTCATGAGTATTTTAATCAACATTGCAGCAAGTCCTTTAGAAAGTCCTAAATTCATACATCTCTGTTTTTGTGCTTTTAACATCAATATTACCTCAAAGGATTATAAATCAATATTTCAAAATAATAATATAATTCAAGAAAGCATATATAGAAAATTTTCAAAGGGTTTATTTGTTAACAAAGCTTTCACACCAGGAAAATATTGACTTAGTTCTTTTAAAGACACCATATTATTCTGAAACTTCAGGAAATAATTGTCATTAATCAAAAGTCATCATATCAGGAAGTGCTTTTTTATAACTACACTTGTCACACTGTCAGACTCCTGGACATACTTGAACAAACCACCCCTTGAATAAGATTTGAAGATGTAATTGGGGTGCCTGGGTGGCTCAGTTGGTTAAATGTCAGACTTCAGCTCAGGTCATGAACTCTCCGTTTATGGGTTCGTGCCCTGCGTCGGTCTCTGTGCTGACAGCTCAGAGCCTGGAGCCTGCATGGGATTCTGTGTCTCCCTCTCTGCTTCTGTCCCTCCCCCACTCACACTCGGTCTCTCTGTCTCTCTCAAAAATAAATAAGCATTAAAATTTTTTTAAAAAAGAAGATTTGAAGATGTAGTGAATATGTAACAGAACCAGGTGGAGTACTCTAAACAATGTTTATAGGTGAGTGAGCAAATGAGAGGAGGAAAAGGAGTTGAGTTTCGTGATACCTTCTCACACTGTTTTCCAGAGCAGTGTTAAATTGGTAGACTTAGAATAGAGAAGAGCAATTGGGAAGAGATGAATATATGTGTGTGTGTGTGTGTGTGTGTGTGTGTGTGTGTGTGTATATATATATATATATATTTTTTTTTTTTTTTTAGAAAATAAGATTTGATAGAGATTTTCTTTACTAACTAGGAGTGAGTTGGTAATATCTTACCTGTCCAGGGTCATGGAGATGTCAAGCCTTATCATAGTCCTGCTTGGGGACTCTTTGTTGGCACCACGGGATGAATGTACAATTTATAAGCTAATGCAACCTGTTTTGTCAGTTTTCGAGATTTTTTTGTTTGGCATTGACACTTTTGAATCTTCTGCTGTCACTTAGCCATGATTTTACTTTTCCTGCAAATGTGCTGGTCTCCAACTGCCTAGAATTAGACTCTCCTTGCTTTTTCTCTTTTATTTTTTTTAACTTCTTATTATAGTTTATATCTACTGCTTTCCTTATTCCTATACACTAACTAGTTCCACCTTCTTTATACACTGATATACTGTTATTTCTGGATTCCATTGTCTCCTTAAATGATAGCAATAGTGTTTCTGTTTCCAAGTCTCTCTTCTTAGTTGGCAAAGTGGTTTAGCAGAGTTAGTGGGATGCTGTGAGGAATGGCCTGAGAATGGGACTAGGAGTCTTAGGTACCCATGAGACCATGCCCAAATCCTACCAAACATATCTTCCCTGAGGGCAGAGTTTTAGTATGCTTAAACCCTTCCTTGTTTGCATTTGGTCTTTCAAACTGGATTGATTGGCTAGAAGAGACAGTCAGTGGAGGCTGGAAGAAACACTTTGGCTAATGATAGATGAATAGAGCTTGGAACAACTAAAAATGAAGAGCCCAAAAAGTCTATAATTGTTCATGAAAAGAAGTTTAATATATTCACTGAACACTGTGGAAAAAATTTGACTTCTAGTTGTATAATGTCCTTGTAATACATTTGTAGTCATTGAATAAATATTTAGTGAGCATCATATACATATATATATTCCAGGCAGTTTTTAAAGTGTTTGGATGTATGTACAAACAAAGCAAAAATCCCTGTCCTCAAAGAGGTTGCATTCGAGCCAGAGAAGACAAACTATACATATAATAAGTAGCAAATTATATAATGCATTTGAAGTTGATCAGTCCTATGGACAATTGGAAAAGTAGGACAGGAAAAGGAGATATAAAAATACTGTATGTGGGATCCTTGGCAATGTGCAGTATTTAAAAGACATTCAGAAAAGCCCACATTGAGAAAATAAGATGTGGATGAAGAAGTGAAGGAGACAGAGGGTGGGCCAAGCAGTTATCTGGTCAAGAAAGTTCCAGGCAGAGGGAGTATCTAAACGTAAGACAGGAATGTGTCTTGAATATTTGAGGAATAGTTAGGAGGCTAGCCTGGCTGGAATAGAATGAGCCAACAGGAGATGAGTAGATGAAATTTAGAGAGCTAGAAAGGTCCATAACATGTAGACCCTTAGAAAACTATATAAAGACATGGCATCCATTCCCATTTTGCCAGAAATGCAACATGGCATAGCAATTTTCAAAATGATCCCTCTGGTGGCTTTGTTGGGAATAGACTATAGGAAGGTAAGGATGGTCTTCAGAAGACCTGCTGGGGAACCGTTAGAGAAAGCAGGCAAGAGGTGGTCACAATTGAAAGCAGAGGAGTAGCAGAGGAGGTGATGAGAAATTGTAGGATTAGGGATCTATTATAAAAGATAGGTGGCAGCATTCTGAAAGAGGTCAAGAATAGAAACGTGTATTCCAGTTAAGGGATGTTTGCAATCATACAGAAGTGAGCTGCTCACTATCTAAAATATGGTCACAGATAATAGGATGACAAAAACAGGATAGGGTTAAAAGTTATTAGAAAATTGAATCAATAGGATAGGGAAAAGTTTGGATAGACAGGAAAGATTAATTTGATGTTTGGGCAAAAGAATGCTAAATCATTAATCGAATGTCATGTGGTTATTTCATTTATCAACTGAAAAATATTTCTTGATATCTATTATAGGCAAAGCAGTATGCAGGGCATAGGGGATACAGACGTGAATGAGCCCCATTGTCCCAATGTGAGCAGAGAAAGGAAAGAGGGAGGTTGGAGAAACCTTTGTTGAGGAGGTGATATTTGAGCTGACTGGAGAAATTCTCCTAACTGGTACTGAGGCTGGAGAGGAACAGGCAGTGGAGGGGTGTTCCAGGCAGGGTGTTTTTACACGCATCCCAGTCAGGGACCAGAATATTGAGGTCCTTGAATTCCAAGTAAGTAATTTTCATCTTTAGCTTAGAAACAGTGGGGAGCCATCGACTGTTTGATTAAAAATTCAGGTCTCTTCACCTCTCCAGGTATTGGTTTGCTCAGGGGAAAAATAAATAGTTAGGCCTGGGGGATTGCTAAGATTTCTTCCAGCTTTTAAACTCTGCTTGTAAGCAATAAAAATGAACCATCAGAATAAGGTGAACCACCTTTATGGGTAGTTGAGAAACTAAAACCAGCTTGATGGAAATCTGTGTGTCATCAACTATATTGATGGTTTTGGTGACCCTCTTCCCCTCTACTTTTTTGTAGTAGGTGAATGCAATCAAGCAGACTTAGGTTCAGACAAATTTGTAACAAACTTTACTATCACCTTCCCATCTTTTTCCTTTTCTCAAGTATAAAAGAGTACTATATGCATATTTCTGAAAGTTCATCTGCCAGAATTTTATTATGAAAATTAAGAATATATAAAAGCTATTTGAATGAATAAATTTCTCATTACTTTCTGAATAAAACAACCTTTGTGGAACTTTTTGATTCTGTGAAACATAATTATTTCATGAGGAATTTAAGTAATATACTTTTACTTGAGGTTAGGTTATAGAGGATATTAGGATATAAGATGGCAGGCATTCGAACTTATCCCCAGTTGCTATTACAGATTTTTAAGAATAAATAATTATGCTGTACCCCAAATGTTCCATATTTTTTTTGCAACGTTGTATCAATTTGTCTGATTCAACACATTTTTTTTTTTTCAACGTTTATTTATTTTTGGGACAGAGAGAACGCATGAACGGGGGAGGGGCAGAGAGAGAGGGAGACACAGAATCGGAAACAGGCTCCAGGCTCTGAGCCATCAGCCCAGAGCCCGACTCGGGGCTCGAACTCATGGACCGTGAGATCGTGACCTGGCTGAAGTCGGACGCTTAACCGACTGCGCCACCCAGGCGCCCCTGATTCAACACATTTTTTGAAGCCATGAAAGAAGTAAGACAATTGTATTTAGTTCTCAGTTGTGACCTTAAGTAAGACAAAGAGAGAGAGAGGTCGGGAGGAGAGGGTGTGGAGTGGGGGGAAGAAAATGGGGGAGAGGATGAGGAAAAGGAAAAGAAACAAAAAACTTATTCTGGTGAGGTTCATATTTCTAAACACAGATGAAAATTATTAAATGTATGGTAATAAATTGTCAAATTAAAGGACATTATGTAAACAATCTTTTATGCAAATATACTTTCTTAGAGCAGATTGTGATCTGATCTCTTTATTCGTTGAATTTTGCCCCAGCGATGAACTGCATTTTTAACACAGACTAATAAAACTGGGAAAAGTTGTTTTGTTTTGTCTTGTTTTGGTGTGATATGGGATAGGAGAGATAAGGGGTTTGCAGAACAAGTTAAATTAATTCAGTGCATGAAATATTCAGGGATTCATAGTGGAGATTCTGCCATTAAAGTCTTGCTAAGGGGATCAAGGAGAGTTTGGTTTTTCATTTCATAGCTCTTAGCATCCAAAATCATATTCAGGGGATCCCTGGTGGCTTTCTCTTACTGAATCTGAATATCATGCCTCAAAGATGTCTTTATAATAAGTGATACTTTCCATTTGATAATACTTACTTGAAACTCCTTTCAGGAAATTTATGATGTTCAAAGAACACAAAGCATATTAAAATCTTTACTTTTTATTATTTATCAGATCTCTTCCAACAACTTCTCTCAAATTTCTATTAATATCTTCATTCTAAGTGAATGAACTCCCTGCTTGAGTTTTAATTTTTGGTGGGAAAAGGTTCAAATTTCTGGCCCAAGTGAGATGAAATTGCATCTTAATTGTTATTGTTCATATTCAGTTTGTCAAAATGATTTATGAGCTTGTTGTGATAGTAGCTACTTATAAACTAATTTAATGGTTTTTAACTTTTCTTCATTAGCGTTAGAATATTTGCTTTTTAGAATTCATGCCAAGATTCCATTTAGATTACATTTCTTTTGTATTTTATTTTATCTTTCCTATGCTCCAAGTGGTAGAGCCTTAAAATGAATTTACCTTTCCCTTAGGTTTTTTTGTGATGTATTTTGTGTTTGAATGAAAAATTTTTTTAAATGATCATTCTTTATTTGACTTTAAACAACCCCCATTCCATCTGTAAAGGCTTCAAGGTGTGATGTATAAGCAATATGAACAATATGTTTATCCAAGTTTACTAAATTAGATGCTTCAGTCAGGGCCCTTGAAGAAGAGGAATTGATTACAGAGATTATAAAAGAACAGAGAAAGTAAAAAAAAAAAAGTTTTTCAAGGAAAAAATTGTGTATTTCTGCCAGCTCAGAACTCTAAGTGCATTTTTTAAGTAATCTGGGGAATATTACTTTTACAGAATCTTTGATTCATTTTTTTAAAAAATCTGCCTCAGGTGATTGTGTATTTTGCTAGAGAAAGAGAGAGGGAGAGACACAGAGAGAGAGAGAGAGAGAGAGAGAGAGAAAGAGAGAGAGGGAAACCGGAGAGGTGAATGAGAGGGTTGGGACAGAGGATATGGGAAAGAAAGAGAATCACAAGCTGACTCCATGCCCAGTATGGAACCCAGTGCAGGGCTTGACTTGGGGCTCGATCTCAGGAATAAGATCAAGACTTGAGCCTAAATCAAGAGTTGGATGGTTAGCTGACTGTGCCACCCAGGCACCCTGTTTGTGAATATTCTTGATCATAATGGTCTATATCTACATTTAGGCTTCAACAAATAACACTTGTGTTATTGTAGACTATTGAGAGTCTCGGAACCTCAATTTTTTCATCTGTATAGTGAACATAATAATAGCATCTAGGTTATAAGATTATTTTAAAGATATTGCTTAGAACTGTGGCTCATAGGGGCATCTGGGTGGCTCGGTCGATTGAGTGTCCAACTTCAGCTGGGGTCATGATCTCGCGGTTTGAGTTCAAGCCCCACACTGGGCTCGCTGCTGTCACCCTGTCAGCACAGAGCCTGCTTCGGGTCTTCTGTCCCCCTCTCTCGGCCCCGCCCCTGCTTGCTTTGCCCTCCCCAAAATAAATAAATATGTAAAAAAAAAAAAAAGAACCGTGGCTCATAATGAAAGCTCGATTAACATTTGTTTCTGTTGCTTCCAAAACTATTAAACAATTACTTGAACCTAAATCAGGAAAAACACATGCATCCCTAAATTAAACTTGTTGGACAGTTTTTACAAGACCTTTGCTAAATGGTTGAGGCATCAATCACCTGAGTTCATGTTGTTCAACTGGAAGATAATATGGGGAAAAGACTTTGTCTCTCTTACATATTATTTTACTAAATAGAATTCTTTTTTTCTTTATTATCTTATTTAAATTAACAATGTTTTATTCAAAACTTTAATCTGGTTAGTAGGGTACAGTTATAGTAGCATGGGCTCTTATATTAAAAACATATTTATGTTGTTTTTCCTGAAAATATCCAGAATAACCTGAAAAATGTCAAACATTATAGAAGAGATCTTAGTACTTTTTTACTTCACAAAGAGTTACGGGTAAAAATAAATTTTAATAAGATAAAAATGTCATTTTCCTGTTATACAATCCCATTTAAATGATTAAATTTCTTTTTATCAAGTGAAAGTGTAGAGCAATTAATTTTAGACATTTGAATCATTTCCCTAAGAAATAACATTTAGAATGTCATTAAGATTGAAGATAGATACCCTCCCCCCACCCAGCAATTAAAAGAACACAGTAATTACTAATGCTTTATATCAGAATGAAGATGCAAAGGGAAAAAAAAAACATCATATGAACAATCAGTGACAGTGTGAAACAATTCACAACTACTGGACCCAGAACTTAGAAGCACGTACAACATGGAACGTCTCCTCCTGCCGTTTTTTTTATGGCTATGTGGCATAAAACTAAGAGAGTTTGTATTTATGTTTGTTGAGTTGTTTTGATGAATATTTTCATCAAGTAATCACTTTGATAACTGAAATTGATCATGTTATCAATGTGATTACTGTCACATCCAGATATCAGTCATTTTATGTAGATTACATTATCTTCCTGCTCTGGTGTACTCTTACCCCATTTACTACTACTTGTTGGGGAATGATGGTGTAAATAGCCTTTATGAAGAGCTCTATCCTTCTTCTGTTTCTCTTGTTCTACTTTCCTTCTTTTACTAACTTCAATATTCATGTTGATGAAACTGAACTTAATCTTCATTTCTTTAGGTTTCAATATACTTGATATCTCACTTCTAATGGGATATGTCAATGGCTCTATCTTCCGTAGGCGCTGTTTGTTTGTTTGTTTATTTATTTATTTTTAATGTTTATTTTTGAGAGAGAGAGAGCAGGTGTATGTGTGCGTGCAAGCAGAGGAGGGGTGGAGAGAGAGGGGAACAGAGGGATCTGAAGTGGGCTCTGTGCTGACAGCAGAGAGATACAGAGCTCAAACTCACACTGACCAAGCCACCCAGGCACCCCACTTAGCAGTTGTTTAATATCAAACATTTAGGCTCCAGTCCATTTGCTTTCTCTCAATTCTTCCCACCTCACTACATCCCCTGGATTCTTGCTTCTTGATGAAGACTCACAGGTCCACCCATAGTTATAAGAGAAGGGGTGACCCAAAGGCATGAATACCAAGAGGCAGGGATGGGGGGGTCACCTGTCCACCCCTTTGTTGAATTAATATCTATTTAATTAGTTCCTGGCCCCAGCCTACCCAAGAGACTTTAAACTTGTGTGCAGGGACATTTCTATTCTAGCTCACTGTACTGTTTCTATCCATAGCTTCCAGCAAAGTGTCTCATTAACTACTTCTGAGGAATTGATGAATGAAATATGGAAAAAGTCTAATAAGCCTCAAAAAGAAAGGTAATTTAATTAGGAGCATAAGTGATAGAAATGAACTCACTAATAACAAGTGTCAACTTCAACTTATATTAAACTATTTTACTTTACCCATGTCTATTTTAGCTACTACTCTTCCACTCAGCTTCTAGGGATTGTGCATCTCAGCTTCTACTTTCTTATTGGTTTGTTAAGACAGTTGCTCTGAACCCTGATCTTCAACTTCCTTCTGATGATGCCATCTCAACCACAGCTTCTTACTTTGGGTCAGTGTTCCTGCTTATAAGTAGGATATGGGCTTACTTAGTTAGGTTCCTTTGGGTAATCACTCAGTCTCTGTAAGCCTTACTTTTCTCAAATCCAAAATGGTGGAAACAATACCTCCTGAGAGTGTTATTGTAAAGATTAAGTAAAATGACATGAAACTGTCTTGTCCATTTCCTAGCAAACGTGTTTTGGTTTTGCTCCTTTTCTCCTTAGCACTTTGCTTGTGAAAGATTTGCTCAGCCATGCCTTTTGAATAAGATTTCCTATTGGCATAAGAAACAATAATTTGATTAGCTAGACCACTCTTAAATGTACTATGGGATTATATAACTTCCACCCCGGCACAATGTGGGTGTAGTGTCAGAAGATGATGACTGGCAAACAATTAGAATCTCCAATGGGGTCTGGGGGTTGGTTCCCTTCATACTAAGCCCTTGGATAACAAAATACGATTTCTTCAGTAAACTAATGCAAAAGAGGCATGTTATCAAATAATGAGGTAGACCATTCAGAAACAATCAGAATACCATATTTGTACTTTCTCAGATATAAAGTTAAAGTACTTTTTATAGATTCAGTAAATAAAGCATAAAAAATGATGCCTTGACCTCAGTTATGGAATCAGTTCTCAATTTTTGTTTCTCTAGGAAGAACACATTTTTCCCTTCATGTAGTCACTTGTTTCTTTCACATTTAGGTTATGAACATGTCAGTACTTTCAAGCACACACTATTATTCGTCCTCTGATACCATGTTCGCACACTTGGTCTTTGATGTTTCTGTCAGATATTCCCAGCAACCATCATAACTCATGCTCTTGAATTTTTAATATCACTCCACCAACAGAAATGACAAATACCTAGTCTTTTAGCAAATACACAAGAATGAAAGAAAAGTTCCTAAGTAAGAAAAACATATTGAAATACTCTCCCAATTTTTATTTTGATCCTGTTGAAAAGTAATGGAAAAAAAACATGTTGCCATTATTTTCATGACCTCTCTCACAGACACTATATTTTCTTTAGATATTTTAAAATGAAAATGCCAAGAGGTAAATTTGGAATGTTTCTGTAAAAAAAGCATTATGTGCAATATATTATTTTTCAATATGTAACTACAGAAGAAATAATTCTCTTTAACAAACTGTAGTATTTTTCTTCTCTTTCATAAAATAAAAAATAAAATAATAGTCAATGCCTTTGTTCTAATGGCTGATAAATAGAGCTAATCATTAGACTAGAACTCCTTTCCTAATCCCTCCTTTTTATGCAAATCTAATCCAAGCTTCAATGACAGTGAGTCCCCTCAGTATTTACCTCTGTTCCATGCTGCAGAAAGGATGGACTTTCAATAAATATACATCACAATAAACATAAGGAAGGACTTCAAATAAACAACTACTTTGTATAGTGGTTTTGCTTTCCCACTCACTTTAACTCATTGATACAACCCAGTTATATGTTCCAATTAACTTAAGTTAGGTTCTGATTCTGATATTTAGTGTAAAAACATTTCAGAACTTTGATAAATATACTTTTAATTTATTATTATAGTTATCAGATATTTGATAATTTTTAAAGTTATATATGTAAACATCATCAGGTGATAAACTGTGGTGGATAAATAATTTTATTTTTTAAATTTTTATCAACTGAGTTGATGCAGGAAATTCAGTTTTGTTTCTTCTAGTAAACTTAGTGCCCTTTGTGATATTTTTCAGTAACTGCGGAGATTAAGTTCTGTCAGTTCAGACTTTTTTTCTTCTCTTCTTAAGATGGCATCTGAGATTGTTGGGGTGGGTGATGTACAGAACACTCAGCTATAGTTAAGGGAGAAGCATCTGGCCCACCGCCATCTCTAGGAATCCACTAAAATGCACCTGACACCCCCTTGGTCAACTGTTCCTCTTACTGCTGCATCCTCCAAGCTCTCTGTGGAACCACCATGGCCCCATGCCCTTTATTCCAACCCTTTATTTTTTTTTTTAATGTTTATTTATTTATTTTGAGAGATGGGGGCAGAGACAGAGGGAGTAAGAGAATCCCAAACAGGTTCCACACTGTCAGCACGATGCAGGGCTCAATCCCACCAACCATGAGATCATGCTCTGAGCCAAAATCAAGAGTCAGACACTCAACCGACTGAGCCACCCAGGCACCCCTGTCCCAACCCTTTAGATCCACTGGGGATGCTGAACCTCTCAGTCATTTCTATTCTCTTCTCTGGAGGCTCAGGAATTTCAGGATTCTCTCTCGGGTTAGAATAATCTTTGTTGGATGTGTTATTATTGTTTCATTCTGCTAATATTTTTACACGAAGACTATGGCACCAAGCTGCCGTGGAGGGATTCAATACAAACCCTCTGGATTGCCTTCAAGGGCTAAGGGAAGATAGTTTAGGCATTTTTTATCATCAGTTCTTCCCAAACATATCTGGAGTTCCCAGTGACCTCACAACCATATCAACACCCATCCCCTTGAACTTAACGAAGGGTAGGGAGTCCAGCAGGGCTCAGTATTAGGAATCTGAATCCAATCTTTCTCTTCCCTTTCTGAAGTTTCTCCTTCCTTAGCATGATAAAACTTTGTGAGTTAAGTTCATTTTGTCCTCTATTCTCTTTTTCAATTTTCTGTTTACGGTGTTAACTTTACATTAGACTGTATGAGACACATGATGATTAGAATTCTAAAATGCGTATCTATTGCAAACCAGAAGCCGTGACTTTTAAAGACTATTGTCTTTGTTATAAATTTCAAAAAGCTCATTATGGAACTCAAAATCAAAAGAGTTTTGATACTACATACATCCTTTAGTGCTTTCCATTTAACAAGTGAACCCTGAAACAATAAAATTTACTGATTCACCATGGAGAAGAAAGTTGTAGGTAACTGAAAATTATGGGACAAATTCTTAATTAATTTCTTAATTAATCTGTGATTGAAAATAACACTGGTAGTGGGAATAGAACCCAAACTGGACCATCAGTTTTTTAATCAGATTTAGTATTTTATTCTGGAAAAATAATCTGACAATACTGAAGTTGAATTAGTGTACAACTAGAATTTAGTAAACTTAATTTAAAAAAATCAGAATTCTTTTAAGATTAAATAGCATTAAAAAGACTGGACAAGGGAGGTGGAGAGAAATGGGCCCACATAGTCTATGTGTGTGTTAGAGGTGGAGGACACATCAGGGACATCATGCAAAATGCTCAGTGAGCCAAACAGAATGAATTGGTGTGCGATGATTATTCACAGTGTCAATGTATGCAACTGAAAATCTCACCAGTTTTCAAATGCTAGAGATTTCATGACCAGTGGCTGGATAAAGAACAAACAGTAACCTCCTAACATTCAAACTCTCTCATGTTCCCCAGAGGCAAAATGACATGCTAAATGTAAACTTAGATATTTGTTCATTTACTTATGTGTGGAATATTCCTTCCTCTTAGCTTTTTTCCCCACTATGTTTTTTTTTTTTTTTATTTTGTTTTGTTTGTGGAGATGAAAACTGGCAACATGTAAGATTACTGAAGTATAATGATAGATTTTTGAGCACAGAAATGAGACCATTTAAAATATTTCCCTGCATATTTTTTTGTATTTTGGGATGGACAAGAATATGTCATATAAAATTGGAAACTCAGATTTTACTAGCAGTGAATAGTGTCGTTTAGATGGAATGTCAACTTCAAACAATGAGAAATTCATGTATGGGCTCTTTGAATTAAACTCAGTGGCTTGAGCTGAATTTAGAGTAATGCCAAATAAATGGTTTTGTGAAAACTGAGGAATTGCCTTTCCTATTTTCTACATTAAAATATCCTGTACCTTTTGCTTTTTCCCTTCAGACTATGCCAAATTTATCATTTAGCTATCTGTATGATATCAACTTATTCTGGAATATACTTTGCTCCCAAAGTTTACGCTGTTGAAATTTTTTGGCAGGTTAACTTTCAAAATAAAGCTTGCCCTAAGACCTTTAAAAGCAAAAGTGGGCATCTATGTGGATAAAGTATTAAGTACTTTACGATCATGTAAAATTTCACAGTTAATGATTATTTCATTTGAAATGAGATGACATGGTCTTCACATCTGAGGCAAGACCTCAGATGCAACCATAATTAAAATTCTTGTTTTTCATAGATACATCTTTCAATATGAGAGTATGTCATTTAGAAAAATATCTGCTTATATTTACTAGGATTATTAAATTCTTCCTTTTATACAATATATGTTGAAAATTCTTCCTTTTATAACAATGCAAGTTGAAAATTTTCTCAAATATTTCTGTTCCAAAGTTTCTGGATTTTATAAATCATCTCCAGAAAAGTCTCAGGTATTTTGTTGTAGCTGGCTTTTGAATCATTTCTTAATGCTTTTTGAATTTTTTTAAACGTTTATTCATTTGTTTATAAAGACAGACTGAGCGTGAGCGGGGGGGGGGGGGGGGGGGGTAGGGGCAGAGAGAGAAGGAGACAAAATCCAAAGCAAGCTCCAGGCTCTGAACTGACAGCACAGAGCCCCATGCGGGACTCGAACTCACAGACATGAGATCATGACTTGAGCTGAAGTCAGATGCTTAACCGACTGAGCCACCCAGGCACTCCTAATGCTTTTTGAAGTAAATATCCATTATGATAAGCTTCAGAATCTCATGTGACCAGTTGTGTCATAAAATTTATTTTCTCTCAGTTTATCCCACAGATGGAGTTCAAAATGTTATATGAACTCATATTTACATTAGATTTGAGAAACTTCTGCCTTGTATTCTAACCATTAAAAAATAACTTCTGATAATTATATATTTTTTCAGTTTGGTTCTAGTTTAAATGAGTGATTTTAAAAGTTGAAAGAAAAGTAGGTTTTTAAAATGTTGGATAAGTTTCAGATAATACCTCTTCATTACATATTGGCTACATCTCAAGTAGTTGAGATAATTGTCATTTGGACAACACAGAGTTGTCTGCCTTGGGAAAGTCACTCAACTCCTCAAAAAATCTTGCCCTCTCTTAGCTCTGGTCTTTGCACGTGCGGCTCTGACCATGTGGAACAGTCTTTCCTTCCTCTTTTGCCAGAATATACTAATTCTGCTCAGCTTCCTCTTCAGAGCCTCCCCTGACCATCCCCATACTGGTTCAGCTGCCTTATGCAATGCTTCACTGATTAACTGCTAATCACACATCACATCCCCCACATTACAAACACTCCTCTACAAACTGTAAGAGGCAAGGCCCTCATTTTATCAGCTTATGTGCCAGTTGGGGGCAAAAACAAAACTAAGCAAGTAATTATTTAGTACGTACAAAATATACTCAACATTCTATTCTACATCTTTTGTTTGTTTGTTTCATGTCTCTTATAATCTTCCCCTTTGCAGAACACTGAAGTCTTCCTCAACTACTTTTAATTTGACAATTATATGGCATTTTATTGTACAGGTTTCCCATGGTTTTAAAACCAACTTCCTATTGAAGGGATTTTAGGTTCTTTTCAATCTTAAACTATTACTAAAGAGGATGCAATGACTATTACATAATTCACTCCATAGTTGTACAGGTTCTGGTGGGTAAATTCCCAGAAGTGAATTTGTTAGGTCTAAGGGTATATGTATTTAAAACTTTGTAGCTGTTATTCAATTGTTTTCCAGAGGGGTGCATCAATTTACACTCCCACAATAATACATGAGTTACTCATCACCCATGTTAATACCAAGAGAATGTATAATCTAAGTTTTGAATTTTTGCCAATCTAAGAAGTAAACAGTGGTATCTCAGTGTAGTTTTTATTTACATTTTTCTTATCTTTAGTGAGTGGTGGAGAGGTGTTCTTCTTAACATTGAAGAGGCATTTTCCTTTTCTATATGATCAATTCACATCTTTTGGTCGTTTTGGGGGGGTCATTTTTATATTATTGATCTCTAGATATCTTTATACTAGGAGGATTAACTAATCTCTTGTGACATGAGTTACAAATAAATATTTTTAAATAGATTGTTGTTTGATAGAACTTTCTCTTATGATTCATTAGTCTGTGGAGATGATGTTATGACTTTTTCTTTAGCATTATAAATATAGCAAATTTATATTAATTGACTTGTTAACACAGTACCACATTTTTTTCCATTCTGAAATTTTGTGATATAGTAATATTTTATAGAAATATTCTATATTTCTAGAAATACAGAATATTCTATATTTCAATGAAGTAGAAATACTTCATTGCTCTTTTTTTTAGTATGATTTATTTTTCTATATAGCATTAGAACCATCTTGGCATATACCCAATTAACAAAAAAATCTTCAGGGTGCCTGAGTCACCTCTGACTCTTGATTTTGGCTTAGGTCATGACTCCAAGGTCATGGCATTGAGCCCTGCATGGAGCTCTGTATTGAGCTTGGAGCCTGTTTAAGATTCTCTCTCTCTCTGCCCCGCTCGCACTCTCTTTCTCTAAAACAAAAAAATAAAAATGAAAATAAATCCTTCATATTTTTTGCTGGGATCATACTAAATTTGAACATTAATTTGAGGAGAATTAATTTTTTTCTTCATGTTGAATATTATTCAAATATTTTTATTGTTGTTCAGGTTCAGGAGAGTTTTAAATTTTTCTTTATGTAGGTCTGGAACATTTCTTGGTAATAGAGTTATTTGTTGTAATTTCATTTTTTAGATATTTATTTTTCATATTAACTTTTTGCCAGACTTCCATATTAAATAAGGTTTTTTGTCCATACCAGATACAAAATCGTAGAGTTTGAAAGTAGTGATAATTTCTCTTTTCCAATTTTTATAACTGAAAAATCTTAGTGTTAGTTGAAAGCATGTTTAGTGTTCTCTTAAATGCAAGTTTGACTTTTAGTATTACAAAGATATTCTAATATGTATTGTAATCATTGTAATACGTATCTTCTTGTTACTATTTTGTTTCTTTAGATTTTCTTTCAATTAACTATAGTTGCAGAAGTTTGCAAATATCTACAGGGTCTATAGAGATGGTCCAATGATTGTCTTTTTAGCTTTATTACTATAATAAATTGCCTATTATTAAATTTGCTAATATGAAGCCATTTTTGCATTCCTTAAATAAACTCTACTGTTCATAACACACTATTATTTTAATGTGCTATTTGAATCTCTATGATTTTAGTATTAAATATTCTTAAGTCAGATTGGCTTCCGCTTTTATGTGTGCAGTTCTAATCTGGTTTGATATTAATGTTATATTTGTTCCCCCCCCAAAGTGGAAATCTCTTTCATACTCCCTCCGTCCCTCCCTCCCTTCCTTCCTTCCTTCCTTCCTTCCTTCCTTCCTTCCTTCTGTCTTCTTTCTTTCTTTCTTTCTTTCTTTCTTTCTTTCTTTCTTTCTTTTCTTTCTTCCTTTCTTTCTTTCTTTCTTTCTTTCTTTCTTTCTTTCTTTATAGCTACACTTGTCTTGTGTTTACTCAGTTCATTGATGTCTCGCACCCTCACCAAAATTGATTTTTTATTTATGTATCATTGTAACTTATGTTTTCTAACCATTAATTCCATATTTTATCTTTATTAATTTTACATTACAGCTTTATTTCAGTTTATTTTCTTGTTCTCTATGATTTTTTTAGTATTATTATTGACTTATTTGCTTCATTTAAAAATGTTTCTATTGATCTGAATTTGAAGCTATGAATTTTTCTCTATGCATTATTCTATCAATATCCAAAAGATATTGATCTATAGTGTTTTCATTATTTTTTAAAGAAATTCTACCATTTCAATTTGATCATAAAAATAACTTGAGATAAATTTTATTTTAATTTCCCAAGTAATTGAGTCTTCTGGTTTTTTGAATTTCTTATTAATTGCTAATTTTATTGGATTGTAACCAGAAGATATAGTCAGCAATATAACCACTTTGGAAATATTACATTTTTCATAGTTAATTTTAGTCAATATTTTATAAGCATTTCTTAGAAAGCTATAATCTTTATTTCAGAGCAAAGCATTAAATATTTATAGATAAGATTTACCTCTTCATTGATAGTTTGTTTACTTGGTCTGTCATAGACTCAAAGAAGTCAATAAAACGTTACTGAAACCACAAGATATTTCTATTTCTGTGATGTTGCTGTCCTGTTGTGTGATGTCTAGAAATTCATAACTGTTTTGTCTTTATTGTGAATATTTTAATTCATAAGCATTATAAAATGTCCTTTTCCAAAACATTTAACTCTTTTGGTCTGAATTTCATCTTGTCTAATATAAAGATTGCATCCACCCTTGCTTCATTTGTGCATTTTTTATTTATACCTGTGCTCATCCTTTTAGTCTATTTTTTTCTGAATCACTCATTTTAATTGATTCTCTTTGATTTATGGTACAATCTTTGTATGATACAATCTGATAACGTTGTCTTTCAGTACTTAAATCAAACTCATTGACTTTCATTGCCTTGATGGCTATGTCTAGTCTTAATTCAATGCCACTTAATGTCATATTTTCTTTCTAGATTTTTTTAATGTTTATTTATTTAAAGAGAGAGAGAGAGTGGAGGTGAAGAGGGGCGAAGAGAGAGGGAGAGAGAGAATCCCAAGCAGGCACCATGCTGTTAGCACAGAGCCCCATGCTGGGCATGAACTCATAAACCATGAAATTGACCTAAGCTGAAATCAAGAGTCAGATGCTTAACCAACTGAGCCATCCAAGCACCCCTGTTTCTAGATCTTTTTAGTCTTTCAACATGATATATGTTTTCCTTTTTGGTTCATTATTTTTCAGCTAATACTTCTGATATTTCAGATTTTAATTTAAAATTATAATCTTTCTTGTTTTCTTCTATTAGTTCTCTTCCATGAACAATGAAAGATTTAGCAGATGTCCTTTTCCTTCTGCCCAAACACTCATCACCCCATGACTTAGTCAATTTTGACTTTCTTGGTGTTTAATGTGTGTTCTTAGATCTAATTATACTTCTATTACTTCATTTATCAAGTTTAAATATGGATGATCAGTGAAATTTATTCTCCCTCATTTTGCCAGTTGTCCATTTTCACATTGTCATATGGCATTCTCTTTCATTATGTTCTGTCACCTTCATCCCTACATTTGTTTAATCTTAGTCCTATAATTAAATACACTCAATAACCACCACATATCTTTTTGTCATAATGCCCTCAGGCATCTCTTGGCTGACTAAATTCACCTTCAGGTAGATTTTCATGAAGAATTCACGGGGAAAATATCAGCTGATCTCTTGCTTAATCGACGTCAGTAATCTTTATACAATTTGGCTTATCCACACATAATATTCATGCATTACATTTTCTTTCTATTTGGAGGATATTATATAGATATTTCTACGTTATTTTCTTAATTGAAGTGTGTCATTTGATGAATTTGAAACAAATCTAATATTTTTTCCTTTATTCTGTCTTACCACTTTTGCCTGAAATCTCAGTATTTTTCTTCACCCCCAAAATTCAGTAACTAATAAAGTTTAAATAAAATTGACCAATCTTGAATAATTCTCCCCAATTCAATGTTGCATTTTTTCAGTATGGTTGATTCAATGCATTTTTTAATTTAATATAGTTGTCTTGAATTATAACTTTTTAAAAAGTTTTTTCTTTTTTTTATTGCTTTTTGTCTTCAGAAATTTACTTTGGTTATGATAGAGATCATTTGCTAATTACATTTATTACTTTCTTTCTTGGCTATTTCAAATTTTTCTTATTTTCTTTTTTGTTTTGTTCATTTTCTCTCACAGCTTTCCTCTGACACTTGCTGTCTTTTCCTTAGTTTCCTAACTTCCTTGCATTCTTTCCTTTTTTTTTCAAAATTTCTTTTACATGTTTTGTTTTTTTTTTTTTTGAATTTTTCTTGATTTCTGCAAGCTATCCCTCCTATTGTCAAGCTATATCAATCCTATTCCTGCATTTCTACTTGGTAGTTTTCCATCATATGGAAAATTTCCTCTTTCAGTTTCTATTGTTTTATTAATTTACTCACTTGCTTTACATTTTCATCAGCTTTCTGGCAACCTTTTCCTGGTGCATGTTTTATATCTGTGGGTAGATTTTTCTCCTTTTACATTTTTCATGTAAAATCTTTGTGACAGTGCAATATCCAGTTCCTTTTCACACTGCTCATCAGTGAATGAGTTGAATTTTCCTGGGTCAGCAATCTGGGGAGATGACTAAACCGGAGGTTAGGTCAGGCGACAGGGTAGCCTTTCAGGTATCTTCTTCTCTGACTACTTCCAACTATTAGAGCTCCTCTTGTTTCTTTATATATAAATGCTCTCTCTTCTTTTCTTTTTTAGTATAACAGCTATTCTGAAAATAATCCTGCTCATCCCTGTACTTTACCTATGGTTTTATGAAGGGTGTAGCTTTTGAAATTAAAATAAGAAAACCTTGCCTCCACTTCAGAAAATAGGTTTTTACTGGAGTTTCCTCAGGTACTATATCACTTCGGCTTTCACTGCTCTGCCCTGATTCTTTTCTTTCATTGCTCCTACACAGCTTCTACCCATGTAAGCATTTCAGGAAGAAAACCTGTGGTGTTCGGGTGAGGTGGGGAGAGGTGTTTGATAGGTTTTGAGAATGAATTATTTGAAATGAGAAAAGAAATATTATATATAAGGTTTAAAAGTTATGCTTGGGCTAATAGACTGTGAATTTTTCCCTTCAACTAAAGGGAAGCCATATGATATTTTTAAGTGGTAGGATAAAAGCATTAGTTATCTTACATAATTAATCTTTGTTGACTAATTCTACATAAGTATATGTTATATATACATAGAAAAATATATGTATGTATATGCAAAATTATGTATATACATAATTTTTAAAATTAAAAAATTTTGAACTAATGAATATGGATTAAAATGATAATTATAGTTTTTCTCTGATGCAATAACAATGCATGCTCTTTAGAAAATTCTGGAAAACAGAAGTACAAATAAATCAGAAATTAAAAAATTTAAAATTTTGACCAGAATTACAAATGAATGCATACGTTATATTTTTTTATTGTTGTTGTTTTTAATATATGATTATTCTAAAATTGGAGTAATATTCTAAATATTGTGATCTCCACTTTATTCTTTTTGCATACATATTCTTTTAAATAAGATCTTTATAATGGATTCAATAGTATTCCATTGTATGAAAGTAGTATAATTCATGTTATTAACTCTCTATTCTGAGATAGGTGTTTTGACCCTGTAAATAGTATTGTACTCATTGTACGAGCGCATAAATTTTAGCATACTTCAAGTAGTACGATCTAAATAGTACTTTTAATGGATTGGAAAGAACGAAAGTCCTGGGACAGGAAATTCTACATATTTGTCACATATATTCTCAAACTGTACTCTATAAAGGTTTTATTACTTACTATTCTCATGATTAGACAAACTACTAATTTCTTTTTCTTTGAATCCTTGGTGAAAATAGGATTCATACTTTTTGACTGACTTGCCAGTTTGGTATATGGAGTTTGTAGAATATATGTAGAATTAAAAAAAATTATTAATGTTTATTTACTTTTGAGAGAGAGGGACAGAGACAGAGAGAGAGAGCATGAGCATGAGCAGGGGAGGGGGCAGAGAGAAAGGGAGACAGAATCTGAAGCAGGCTTCAGGCTCCAGGCTGCAAGCTGTCAGTCAGCACAGAGCCCGATGTAGGGCTTGAACTCATGAACAAGGAGATCATGACCTGAGCCTAAGTCAGATGCTTAACCAACTGAACCACCCAAGCATCCCTCCTATGGTCTCATCTTAATGTTATTTCACATTTTAAAAATTATTACAGAGATTAAGGGATTTTTCCCCTGAATTTGTGGTACATTTGCATTTCTGCTTTTATAATGCCCTGTTCATGCTCTATGGTTGGGTAGCTTTGGGCGCATTGCCCTTTTCTGGCAAAAAACCAAAAACAAAAACAAAAAACTTGATGAAAACTCATACATGGCAAGTAGCAGCCTTTTCCACATCATTGGTTTGCCTTTTAATTTTATTTGTCATTTCAGTATAGAATTTTAAGTGTTTATAAACGTATTGATATTTCCTTCTATATTTTCTTTTGTTTTTAAAGTCAAAAAGAAATTTTTCTTTTGAAAACTATAAAAATGTGGATATCTTTTATTCATCCTTGCATTTTTTTGAAATGTGACAATTATCACTTCTTTTATTTTATATTTATTTACTTATTTATTTATTTTTAAATATAATTTATTATTAAGTTAGCTAACATACAGTATATACAGTGTGCTCTTGGCTTAGGGAGTAGATTCCCATGATTCATTGCTTACATACGACACCCAGTGCTCACGCCAACAAGTGCCCTACTCAATGCCCATCACCCATTTTCTCCTCTCTCCCTGCCGCCAATCAACCCTTAGTTTTTTCTCTTATTTAAGAGTCTTTGATGGTTTGCCTTCCTCTCTGAACTTATTCTTTCCCCTTCCTTCCCCCATGGTCCTCTGTTAAGTTTCTCAAATTCCACATATGAGTGACAACATATGACATCTGTCTTTGACTGACTTATTTCACTTAGCATAATGCCCTCCAGTTCCATCCACATTGTTGCAAATGGCCAGACTTCATTTTTTTCTCATTGCCAGGTAACATTCCATTGTATATATAAACCACATCTTCTTTACCTATTCATCAGTTGATGGACATTTGGGCTCTTTCTATAATTTGGCTATTGTTGAAAGTGCTGCTATAAACATTGGGTCTTTTGTGGTTCCATTCAAATTTTAGGATTGTTTGTTCTAGTTCTGGGAAGAATGCCGGTGCAATTTTGATTGGGATTGCATTGAATGTGTAGATTGCTTTGGATAGTATTGACATTTTAACAATGTTAGTTCTTCCAATCCATGAACATGGAATATTTTTCTATTTCTTTG
Source organism: Puma concolor (assembly GCF_028749965.1). NCBI lineage: Eukaryota > Metazoa > Chordata > Mammalia > Carnivora > Felidae > Puma > Puma concolor. The sequence continues at coordinate 134,972,975 of NC_141674.1, forward strand.
TGCCTTCTTCAATTTCTTTCATGAGTTTTCTATAGTTTTCAGCATACGGATCTTTTACATCTTCGGTTAGATTTATTCCTAGGTATTTTATGGTTCTTGGTGCAATTGTAAATGGGATCGATTTCTTGATTTCTCTTTCTGTTGCTTCATTATTGGTGTATAGAACTACAAACGATTTCCGTACATTGATTTTTTTTATCCAGCAACTTTGCTGAATTCATGTGTCAGTTCTAGCAGCTTTTTGGTGGAGTCTTTCAGGTTTTCCATTTAGAGCATCATGTCATCTGCGAAAAGTAAAGTTTGACTTCTTTGCCAATTTGGATGCTTTTATTTCATTTGTTGTCTGATTGCTGAGGCTAGGACTTCCAGCAATATGTTAAACAACAGTGGTGAGAGTGGACATCCCTATCGTGTTCCTGATCTCAGGGGGCAAGCTCTCAGTTTTTCCCCATTGAGGATGATATTAGTTGTGGGCTTTTCATATATTGCTCTTATTATGTTTAAGCATGTTCCTTCTATCCTGACTTTCTTGAGGGTTTAATTAAGAAGGGATGCTGTATTTTGCCCAATGCTTTTTTTTGCATCTATTAACAGGATCATATGGCTCTTATCCTTTCTCCTAGTAATATGATGCATTGCACTGATTGATTCGCAAATATTGACCAGCCCTGCAGCCCAGGAATGAATCCCACTTGATCATGGTGAATAATTCTTTTAATATACAGTGGATTGCCTTATGCTAGTATCTTGTTGGGAATTTTTGCATCCATGTTTATCGGGGATATTGGCCTATAATTCTCCTTTTTAGTGGGATCTCTGTCTGGTTTGGGAACCAAAGTAATGCTGGCTTCATAGAATGAGTCTGGAAGTTGTCCTTCCATTTTTTTTTTTTTTTTTGAAACCGCTTGAGAAGGATAGGTATTAACTCTACTTTAAATGTCTGGTAGAATTCCCCTGGGAAGCCATCTGGTCCAGGACTCTTATTTGTTGGGAAATTTTTGATAATTGATTCAATTTCTTCACTGGTTATGGGTCTGTTCAAAATTTCTATGTCTTTCCATTTGAGATTTGGTAGTGTGTGGGTGTCTAGGAATTTGTCTATTTCTTCCAGATTGTCCAGTTTGTTGGCATATAATTTTTCATAGTATTTTTAAATTTTTTTGTATTTCTGTGGTGTTGGTTGTGATCTCTCCTCTTTCATTGATGATTTTATCTATTTGGGCTCTCTCTCTTTTCTTTTTGAGAAATCTGGCTAGGCGTTTATCAATTTTGTTTATTTTTTCAAAACAAACAGCTCTTAGATTCATTGATCTGTCCTACTATTTTTTTTAGATTCTATATTATTTATTTCTGCTCTAATCTTTATTATATCTCTTCTTCTGCTGACTTTGGGCTTTCTTTGCTGTTCTGCTTCTAGTTCCTTTAGGTGTGTGGTTAGGTTTTGTTTTTGGGATTTTTCTTGTTTCTTGAGGTAGGCCTGGATTACAGTGTATTTTCCTATTCAGACTGCCTTTGCTGCATCCCAAAGGGTTTGGGCTGTCATGTTTTCATTTTCAGTTGCTTCCATATATTCTTCAATTTCTTCTTTAATTTCCTGGTTGACCCATTCATTCTTTAGTAGTATGTTCTTTAACCTCCATGCATTTGGAGGCTTTCCAAATTTTTTTGTAGTTGATTTCAAGTTTCATAGTGCTGTGATCTGAAAATATGCATGGTATGATCTCAATTCTTTTATATTTATTGAGGGCTTTTTTTTGACTCAATGTGTGATCTATCTTGGAGAATGTTCCATGTGCACTTGAGAAGAATGGGTGTTCTGCTGCTTTTGAATGAAAAGTTCTGAATATATCTGTCAAGTATTTCTGGTCCAGTGTATCATTCAGGGCCATTGTTTCTTCATTGATTTTCTGCCTAGATGATCTGTCCATTGTTGTAAGTGAAGTATTAAAATCCCTGAAATTACTGTATTCTTTTTTTTTTTCAGTATATGAAACTTATTGTCAAATTGGTTTCCATACAACACCCAGTCAGTGCTCATCCCAAAAGGTGCCCTCCTCAATACCCATCACCCACCCTCCCCTCCCTCCCACCCCCCATCAACCCTCAGTTTGTTCTCAGTTTTTAACAGTCTCTTATGCTTTGGCTGTCTCCCATTCTAACATCTTTTTGAAATTACTGTATTCTTATCAATAAGATTTGCTTATGTTTGTGATTACTTGATTTATATATTTGGGTGTTTCAAGTTGGGGGGCCTAAACATTTATAATTGTTAGCTTTTCTTGATGGATAGACCCTGTAATTATGATATAATGCCCTTCTTCATCTCTTGTTATAGACTTTAGTTTAAAATCTAGTTTGTCTGATATAAGTATGGCTACTCCAGCTTTCTTTTGATTTCCAGTAGCATGATAGATGGTTCTCCATCCCCTCACTTTCTTTTTTTTTTTTTTTTTTTAATTTTTTTTTCAACGTTTATTTATTTTTGGGACAGAGAGAGACAGAGCATGAATGGGGGAGGGGCAGAGAGAGAGGGAGACATAGAATCGGAAACAGGCTCCAGGCTCTGAGCCATCAGCCCAGAGCCTGACGCGGGGCTCGAACTCACGGACCGCGAGATCGTGACCTGGCTGAAGTCGGATGCTTAACCGACTGCGCCACCCAGGCGCCCCTCCATCCCCTCACTTTCAATCTGAAGGTGTCCTCAGGTCTAAAATGAGTCTCTTGTAAACTGCATATAGATGGATCATGTTTTTTTTTACCCATTCTGATACTGAATGTCTTTGGATTGGAGCATTTAGTCCATTTACATTCAGAGTTATTATTGAAAGATATGGATTTAGTGTCATTGTGTTATCTCTAGGTTTCATGCTTGTGGTGATGTCTCTGGTCCTTTGTAGTCCTTGCAGCATTCTACTCACAGAGTCCCCCTTAGGATCTCTTGTAGGGCTGGTTTAGTGCCCATGAATGCCTTCAGTTTTCATTTGTCTGGGAAAACTTATATCTTTTACTATTCTGAATGACACCCTTGCTGGTTAAAGGAATCTTGGTTGTACATCTTTTGTATTCAGCACATTGATTATTTCTTGCCACTCCCTTCTGGCCTACCAAGTTTCAGTAGATAGGTCTGCTACTACCCTTATGCATCTGTCCTTGCAGGTTAAGGCTTGTTTGTCCCTAGCTGCTTTCAGAATTCTCTCTTAATCTTTGTATTTTGTCAGTTTCACTATGCTATGCCATGGTGAAGACCTATTCTTACTGAATATGAAGGCAGTTCTCTGTGCCTCCTGGATTTGGATGTCTGCTTCCTTCTCCAGATTAGGAATGTTCTCAGCTATAATTTATTCAAGGAAACCTTCTGCTCTTTTCTCTCTCTCTTATTCTTCTGGAACTCCTATGATACAGATATTATTACATTTAACTGAATCACTTAGTTCTCTAATTCTCCCCTTGTGGTCCAGTATTTTCTTATCTCTCTTTCTCAGCTTCATCATTTTCCATAATTTTATCTTCTATTTCACCTATTCTCCTCTCTGCTTCCTCTATGCTTGCTGTAACTGAATCTAGTTTATTTTGCACCTCACTTACAACATTTCTTCATTCATCATGACTTACTTATTTGTTCCTTGATAGGAACAATTAAACATTGTAGTCTTATATTTCAAAATTTACTATATTCACTCACATATTTTCTGTAAACTTAAAAATATTTTGCCCAGTTCTAACAAAATGCCATGGAATTTTTTATTTTGGCAGCATTAAAACTATATATTTATTGGGGCACCTGTGGTTCAGTCACTTAAGTGTCTGACTCAATCTAGGCTTAGGTCATGATCTCACCATTAATGAGACTGATCTCTACATCCGGCTCTGCATTGACAGTGAGGAGCCTGCTTGGGATTATCTCCCTCATTCGCTCTCTACCCCTCCCCTGCTCACTTGCATGTGCTTGCAGCTTGCTCTTTTTCTCTCTCTCTGTCTCAAAATAAATAAATTAAAAAAAAAAAACTAAAAATTTATTTAGGTAGAACAGATTATCAGAAATATTGAATTCATATTTCCCAAATTGTATACTTTTCTTTAAATTATTTTATAATTCTTTTCCTCTACTATGCACACACAAATGCATGTATATGATTTTTCTAATTTCTTTATCTCACTAAAAAAAAGGCAGTCAATTTCCTTAGGAAATTATTCAAAAATTTTCAACAATTATATCGGTTATTTTTACACCATTTTTCTTTAGGGAGCTTGTTGTGAAAAATATATTATTGTATTAATTGTTTTTTTCTTTTTGAGCTTTTACTTTTGTTTCAAAATCTAAAAAAATTTTAAAAACTCAACATTTTTGGTTCATTTTATTTTAAACAATAAAATATCATTAAATATAGATTTTCAGATGGCTTAACTTTACAAAAATTATACAGTTATATGAATAAATTGATTTTATCCTTTTCTTGATAAGGTTATAAATATTAATTGCCTTATGATATCATATAACGTATATATGCCTGTGTATTTGATGAATCACAACACAAATGACTTTCATATGTAGGGCCCAGATTCCTATATTAATTGCAGTTATTTTTGTAGACCAAAATATCTAATGTTGTTATTTATGTTTTAGGTTAGTGGGATGGTTTGGCCATGAACTCAGCACCAGATTTAAGATGGATAACAGTAAGTGTATTCAGTTTCACTTCACAAGTCATTTTATTTTACCTTTATTTCAATTTTCATCTGTCTTTGTATGGCATGTAATATACATGCCTCATGGAGAGTGCACTTTGAAAATGCCACTGAGAATTCTTAAAATAAGAAATGACATTTCCAGAGTGTAAGACTAAGTGTTTGTAGATTTTAGCATCATTTTGAGTCTATCCCTCTGTAGGGAAGTAAGTGGAAATGAGCTGTAATGTATAGGATTCATATCTCATCAATATTGAGTACCCAGAACATCAGGAAGTGAGGGCAGGAAAGAATTTTTGGCTTGTAGTCAGGCCCAGAGAGACTTGGATGTCAATTCTACTTTGCTGCTTAATAATTTTGTGATGCTGCACAAATTATAACTTCTTGGGATTTTTTTGTTTTTTGTTTTATTTTCCTTCTTGCATATCTAATGTGAATAATAATATCCAATTCAGGGTTTGGTTTGAGGGTAAGACAAGTTCAAAGCTGTAAACCAAGCAGCACATAGCAGTGCTATTTAATAAATGTTCACTTTATGTCTCTCTTTTTCCAATTTTTCTTCCTTCTGTGGCTTTTGCCACACACGAAACAATGGCAGTTGAACCCCAGCAGGTAGAAATGAAATTTCAACACGTTCAGGGTTCTCCCAAACTGCCCTGCTTCTTTTTCCTGAGTGACTCCCATCTTCAATCATGTGGGATACAGAAAGCTTCATAAGTGTTTTGAGAGTCTTCAGTTCAACTTGATCCTTCAGACTACTACTAACCTGAGTTACTATTTTAAATATATTCATATTTGCAAAAACCAAGATGCAAAAGATCAAGACGGGCTCTTCCAGTCAAATCAAGAAACGTGCATTTTATCTTGGCTGCTGGAATAGTTAGCTCTGTTATGCCTGTTGCCTACACTCTTTGTGTTGGCTTTTCTTATCTGTAAATGGGAGAATTGGACTAGATCGAGAGTGGGGAAAGTTTCTCTGTGAAGGGCCAGAGAGGAGACATTTTAAGTTTTGGGGGCTATACTGTCTCTGTGGCAAATGTTCAGTTCTGCCATTGTAGTGCTAAAGCAGTCATAGACATACATAAATGAATGAATGTGACTACATGTTCCAATGAAACTTTATTTACAAAAACAAGTCAAGGGCCACATTTGGTCCTCAGTACATAGCTTGTTGAGCCCTGGATTAGATGCATCTCTAAAGACCTAGAATATTCTAATGCTCTTTTAGTCAGTTTTAGCTTTAATTTGATCTCCAACGAGCAGTCTTAACGCTATTGGACTTAACTTGCTACTATTCAATCTAATTGATTCTAATTAGGATAATACCTGCTATTAAATTACCTTTTAAATGTATCATACTTAGGCAGATCATTTTTTTAAAAGCCTTTTTATTATTATTATTTTTTCCCTAGGAGAAGCCACTTGACCTAATAATACTAGTGCTAGAAGTCACCTTCATAGGTCATTTAATTTATATTCCTGCCTTTGGATGACATTACAATTACAAACTATTAAAATTTTGATTTTTTTTCTCTCACTGATATGGTTTCATAGTAGAAAAGCAAAGCATGGGGTAGGTTAAGGAATGCTGGCTTGGGAGTGTGGAAGGACAGAGAATGAGGTACAGAAAATCTTCTTTAAGAGGTCATTTTTATATCTCTAAGGGCTCTAGTATTTGGTAGGCTGCTAAGAAAGTGGGGCAGGGGAGAGAGACATTGCAAGTGAAGGGGAAATATGCCAGTATTCTAGGTCCACAGAGTTTCTCTTAAATATCTCAGAAATCTTAGAAATAAAAGTTTTTAAATCTTGTTCTTCTCTCTACTATAGTGTCATAAAAAATCCATGAAGGACACTTTTCAAGGTACATTCTATAAAAATGACATGATGTTAATTTTTCAGAACTGCAATTAATCCCTGGGGTTAGTGGATTTCGAATTTCAAATCCTCCCATTTTGTTGGTCTGTTCCTTACATGCTAGTTTAGAGGTAAGTGAACTATGCTTTACCCTTCTCATATCTTTACCTTTTTCTTTACCTGACTGTGACATGTTGTAGGACCTTCTTTGCTAAAGAGCAAGATTAATGTTCATTATGTATAAACAATGGTCAAAAGCTGGTATTCTCCTTTAGGACAATGACTCTGTGCTAACTGACATCTCTTATCTATGTGTCCAGCCCCAGCACTGTGCTTGGTACATAATAAATGTTGTTGGCACTTAATAAATGTTAATTGGAACTGATTTGGGGATACATATTTTTAGTTCCTCTTAGAATTTGTGTGACCTTAAAGAATTTGCTTAATCTTCTCTTGGTGTCTCTGTGACAAAATAAGCATGCAATATTTAGTTCTTGATTATTTCACTCACTCAACATTTACTTATTAGGAAAGTATTATGTGCCAGATATTGTTGTGATTACTGGAGACTCTGTTTCTTCTGGTTCTGTGAGTCAACGAACTCACCAAGTGCCACATGATAGAACTATAGGAAGACATACTTTAAGGAAAAAAATACAAATAATCCGAGTAAACCAAAGAATGAGAAAGGTTGTCTCATAAGTTAAATGGATTTCTTTTTTTTTACTGGAGTGTCTATTCCATCATATTCTTGTATAATCTCTCTACTGTTAGTAGCTCAATATATATTTTTTAGTAAATGAATGTTTTTAGTTAAAATAACATTAGTTTCACCCTAAATAATAATATCCAAAGAATCAATTTGGTTTCAAATATTTATATCTACCTTTCCATCTATTTATATAGATATATAGATACCTACCTTGTCCTTTTATATCTATATTATATTCATATCCATATCAATATAGCTTAATTATTTGATATTAATTAATTTCAGAATGAGACTAACTTGGGACACCTGGGTGGTTCAGTTGATTAAGCATCTGACTTCGGCTCATCTGATCTCACAGCTGGTTCTTTTGAACCCCGTGTAGGCCTCTGGCTGACAGCTCAGTGCCTGGAGCCTGCTACGGATTCTGTGTCTCCCTCTCTCTGCCTCTCCCCTGCTTATGCTCTGTCTGTGTCTCTCTCTCTAAAAAATAAATAAAACATTTTAAAAAATTAAATAAAAAGAATGAGACTAAATTTACTTAAGGAAATATATATTGTAAATAATTATATCCTATATAATTAATAATAACATCAATACACATATTAAGTAAATATACTTATACACATACACTAAAGTAAAATATATTTTAGCTAAATGTGTTTTTTTCTAACAGAGATTTTAAATATATAGGTATTCAAAAAAGAATTTGACTTATTAAATTTAAAGTCTTTTAAAATCATCTGGTTTTTGATATTTTATGAAATTCTATTGTGGAGTGTTCCAGGATGAATGACTAGATAAAGACTTCCAAAATCTCTAAACCTAAATTTTAGGATTCTGCGAACACATATAGCAGTTTCTCACTTTGGCCACTGGATGGCAATGTAAAGTACTTTTTTTTTAATAGAACTTCACCACTGATAGTGGTAATCAACTCATTTCACTTCATCTCAATTTAAAGACCATCTACTCAATGTGGCCACTAGATGGAGCTTGTGTTGTTTTCACTTTTTGGCAGATTTTTTTTTTTTTTTTAAACTGAAAATAGACCCAGTAACAAGATTTTTCAGCCAGTGGGAAAAAAAGTTTTTAAAAATTTTTGGGGGGTGAGGAGGGATAGAATCTGCTTAGCAAGTCAGATAATGGTATTTGAATTATTTTTATAATATCTATTCAGAGAAAACTTCTGTTAAACGTTTTAAAATGATACACAGTTTTTCTCACTTTGCAAGTTTGTCTCAGGGAGAAGGTGAGTTACCATAGGAAAAGCACCGAGGTGTACCTTAGGAAGAACTGGTACTTGACGTTTTGTCCTCTGATTTTCCTTACCTTTGCAAATGAGTTCTCAGCCAGATCTGGAAATTTTCTTTTAGACACTCTAACTTTGGTATGTTTTCGCAGTGGGTGGTGTCAAGTACTTACCCCTTCTGCCATGAAAAAGAAGTCACATTCTCAATTTTCCTGCCACTAGTCCCCTAGGCTAGGCTTGAATGATAAAAAGCTTGGAAGTATTTATCACCGTATTACGCTGTATTGTAGCCACCTAGACAAGGTTTTTATTTTCAGCTGGAATCTGAAGATTGATTGAGTTTTTTTTTTCTTTAACATCTAAACAAATAACAAAAGGATCCCAAAGGCCACAAGAGTGGATATGTACTTCTCTTACCGCTTAAGTATTTTTCTGGAGCCTCTTAGAAATATCTTAAGTAAATGGTGCTTGGTGGCTCAGTTGGTTAAAGCGTCTGACTCTTGATTTCAGCTCAGGTCATGATCTCAGGTTGGTGGGATGGAGCCCAGTGCCAGGCTCTGCACTGTCAGCCTGGAGCCTGCTTGGGATTTTTTCTCTCCCTCTCTCTCTGCCCCTCCCCTGCTCATGCTCTCTCTGTTGCTCAAAATAAATAAATAAAAACTAAAAAAGAAAAAAGAAAGAAATACTGTACTTAAGCTATTCACTGCTAAGCCTACATTCTAACCAAAATTATCATTAGGTAAGCAAAAGTTGTGTTGAAGAAAGTGTTGAAATTCTTCCTCCCCATCATAAATTGCAAAATTCTGAAATTACAAAACAATGCATGTCATTCTTCTTATTCTTTACCTAACTGTTAAAATGTTCTACTCCCTCGATGCCAAGTGGGTAAGCATCGGTGTAGCAATCATATTGCTACTGTGCTTAAGTTATTGCATTGAAAGAGATAGGTGATTGAAAAAGTTTGAATCAATGAGAGAAATATGCATGAATCACAGTGCCTGTCTTTGTTGTAGCTACTTCTCTTTCAAAAAATATTCTGCATAGTCAAATACCAATTAGAGGAGAGATTCTAAACTTAAGAATCAGTGTACATGGATGGATACGATCTCAGTTTTGCAACACAGTGATTTTTTACAAGTATTAATATGGTTTTGTTTATAATGACATGTGCCTCCAGTTGATTGATAACATGAAAAATAGCACCTTGTAATCAATTTCAAACTGTCCTTTGTTTATATTAGTGGCTCTTAATCATTTGTATTATATATTTATATGGTACAAATGCATATGGTAAAATATGGTACAAATTTTACATATAAAAATATGTGGATCAATAGAAACTAAGGTAGGAACCAGGAGGCATACACTCTATCCCTCACTGAGGCACCAAGTATGACCTTAGACAGGTGACAACTTTCTCTTTACTATATATATACTCTTGAGTTCATTTGTCTCATTTTTAAGATGAAGATGTTTAGACCAGAGTATTTCAGAAGTCTCCTCAATCTTTTCAATTGCTAGCTTGAAATTAAAAATACATCTATTTTATTTTGTAGGGTCATACTTGCATGCAATGATAAGTAGACAATTTTTAGAACATTTCAGTATATGAATTTATAATGAAGTAAATAGCTCCAAAATACAAAATTAGAGTGTTCAATTAAAATACACATCAAGTAGGGCGCGTGGGTGGCTCAATCACTTAAGCGTTCAACTTTGGCTCAGGTCATGATCTCACATTTCATGAGTTTGAGCCCCACGTTGGGCTCTGTGCTGATACCTCAGAGCCTGGAGCCTGTTTCAGATTCTGTGTCTCCCTATCTCTCCGCCCCTCCCTCCCTCATGTGCGTACAGGTTCTCTCTCTCTCTCCCTCTCTCTCTCCCTCTCAAAAAATGAATAAACATTAAAAAAATTTTAAATACAAATCAAATAAGGAGAAATGTACTATGTGTTTCCTCAGAAAGTTATTAGGCAGCCAATTTTAAGAACTGAAGAGAAAAAAATGCAACAATTGAAAATGTCATGCTATACTTCTTTTTCCGGTTTAAACTTATCTAACTTATCTAGCTTTGTAATCTTTTTGCTCAGTAAGAAAAATAACCCGAGTAGTTGAAACTCTGCCAAGAATTGTTATAAGCTGAATATTTTTAACCTACAGTTTTCATTTTTTTATTTAAAAAAATCGTCCTTTCTCAATACTGAAAGCATAGAAATAATGAGAAGCTAAAAAGAAAAGAAGATATTTATTCTATTCTCCAGTTAACTCCTATTATCCCCTCTTAATATTTTTATGTGATGCCTCAAAAGAGACCTTTACACCCTCTGACAGGATTTTAAGAGTGCCTAACCATGCAGCTGCCCTTACTGTGGTTTAATGATGGAAAATGGTTTCATATTTTAAAGTTATTTCATTATCAAAGAGTAACAGTATGTCAAAATTGAAACCGTCATAAAAAAATTTAACTTTAGTTTCTAGTTATCAGAGAAATCTGCAAGAACAAAATCTCCTTAAAAAAAAACAATAAAGTTAAATAATATTCCCCCAAGTCTTACTAACCTATAAACACAAATGAAATATCATTAAAGGTAGTACTTCGCACATTGCTCTTACCTGTCTCTTATGGGGCTTATAGTAGAACCAGAAAGTTTTTCAGAATTATTTATAAATGAAATTTACCTTGAATTACTATTAATGTCCAAAGAGAAGATTGGAAAAATTCCTCTCCTATTCTTTTATTCCTATCCTGGCAACCAAACCACATGTGGGTGGTGCCTTGCCTGTCCCTGCTCCTGCCCTTTACGAGATTTGTTTCTAGACCCAGGCCCTCTTGATCCAAACAGGCTTCTGTCTTCTGAAGAATGTCTTCTGAAACAGACACCACACCCTACTTGTAGCAAACTCTCTTCCATAGTCTGCAACATCTGGCTGCAGAGAGACAGATACCATTCTATCCTGTTTCTCTTCTTTTCCTTGGGTACTGTTACCATCAATACAACTCCCTTGGTCTCCTTCAGCCAAATCCATACCTTTCATGCAATATAGGTCATTTGCCCAAATGGTTTGAGTTCTGTTAGAATGCCTGCTCACACATGCCACATGTATATACCAAAATAACTATTTTCACAAGCTTCATAAAGTCTAGATGTCACTGAGTGACCCTATCTTAGCTCTGTGGCATAACATGATACAGAAAAGGGATATTAAGTGACATGCCAGTGCATCACGCTCTGTTTGCAGTTCATTCAGTTCTTATATGTAGGATATATTTTTAAACTCTACTTGACCTTAAGAGATAAGCTAGAAAAGCCTGTCTGTTCTGACCTCTAATGTTCCAATACCAGTTATTGTGTGCACTTGTCACTCATCTTAATATAAGAAACTTCAGGCAGCAAATGGCAGTATTTTCACACCAGTGCTAGAGTTTAGCAGGGGAAAAAATGATGAAAGAAGGAAAGATAAAAAGGAAGAGAGAGGGAGGAAAAGAGAGACAGAAAGACACACAGAGAGAGAAGCAAACCTAACTGCCTCAGTACTAACATATGTATTATCTAACAGAAAAAAAATGGTTTCATCATAATCAATTGGGACATGTTTTCACTAGTTTTTAGTGGTGAAAGCCCAAATATATATGTTCATTGAATAACTATGGTTTCATGGTTTGTTTCCCTGACTGACAAAACTGAACTTTATTATTTAACTGTTTGTTTGCTTACTGTTATGCTGGGGAGATTTAGGAATGAGTAAAAACAATTATAAATAATGTTGATAACACTTCCTTCCATATATACACGGGTGTTTAACTCTTATTATACTTTGGTGTGGACCAAAATACTTTGTATCAGAATCAAAAAAAAAGTCTTCTTGATTATGATTGTGTAAAATGGCTTTGGGAAAAGGTTTGACTTTCATGATCTTTAAATGCATTTATTAAGGTATGTTTTACTTGTACTAATTATACTGAGCTAATGTAAAGTAACTGTATAGGAACACTATAGTACCTTACTTTTCCTTCTTCTTTAGCAAGTATTGTTTAAATGACATTTATACAGTTTTTCTGTCACGGAAACCTTTCCATTTGGCTTTTAACGGCCAAGCATTTAACAGAGGATATGTTTTTACAAAGGATAGTCTAAAACGGGATGTTTTTGGAAAGGTCAAAAGTGCGCATTTCCTTTTTTTTTTTTCAGTTAATTTTTGCTTCTTTGCAGATCAACAAGACACTGTTAATCTGATTGTTTCTCATTCTGTAGATCTTTAAGCAAGCGACTATGAAAGCATTGAGGAGAAAATCTGTTTTGCTAACTGGTTATCTGGAATACATGATCAAGCATTACTGTAACAAAGATAAAGCAGATACCAAGAGACCATTTGTGAACATAATTACTCCATCCTGCATAGAGGATCGTGGCTGCCAGCTAACACTAACCTTTTCTATTCCAATAAAATATGTATTCCAAGAACTAGAAAAACGAGGAGTGGTTGTAAGTATACCTCTTGCTTTGCTACCAGGTTTTCTCTCTGGGTGGCACGTTGGGGTTCTTTGGTTAATTCACTGTTGCATGTTATTTCATGAGTCAGTTTGAGAGGATAGATTATGTGTCAGCTAAGCATGTGTCACTGTGTTAATTGAAGGGCATAGAGATCTGTCATTTCTGATAAAAGGGATAAAAGGGAAGAAACCACAAATTTTGGATGAGGAACCAGCCTTCCATAATTTATTCATTCTTTTTATTACAGTTTGAGCAGGAAAAAAAAAATGGTTTCATCATAATCATTCAGGACATGTTTTCCCTAGTTTTTAGTAGTGAAAGCCCAAATAATATATGTTCGTTGAATAACTACAATTACAGAACATAATATGGTGGAAGAGGAGGAAAAAAATCAGTCTTATTTAGTTGTTTGATTGAGCCAAGTCATTTTCAAACCTGTCATTTTAGTAAGAAGAGAGCTGTAAACACATCTCAGGGATGTTAACATTGTATGAAATAATTTTTTTTTTAAACGCTTGGACCTAAGTGGTCATTCTATTCTCTTGAAGAAAATAAATGTTAATAGGGTGATTTCAGGAAAAATGGTGGTCGTGTATCTATTTCCAGTAACCATGTAATTTAGGAATTGCTCCACTCATGTCCTCTCTCTCTCTCTCTCTTTTTTTTAAAAAAAGAGCATGAGTTGGGGCAGAGGGAGAGAGAGAATCTTAAGCAAGCTCCATGCTCAACATGGAGCCTAGCCTGATGCAGGGTTTGATACCATGACCCTGGGATCATGACTTGAGCTGAAATCAAGAGTCAGACATTCAACTGACTGAGAAACCCAGGTGTCCTGGTCCACAAACTCTTGAGGAGAGGTTATCTCAGATTCCAGAGGCACAAATCCATATGTTAGTGTTCCAAGTCAATTTCTACCATTTGTAAGCTGTGTGCTCCTGGAAAGTTTGCTCACATCTCCTGGCTTGAGTTTTCTCATCTGGATTTTGGGTGCAAATTACTTGTCTCCAAAATTTGTTATGGGAATTAAATAGTCCAGCACAAATAAACAATTTATTGTATTGTCTAACCCATAGTGAGGGTTTCTTAAAGATTAATAATAGTGATCTTCAGGCTAGACCAAATTATCTGGGTCCATTTCATGACATTTCAGGGATACAGCCAATTCTTTACCTGTGAGATTAAGGATTAGAGGATTATGTAAATATAATTGACTAAAACTCTCTAGGTGTCAAAGAGGTTATCATTCATTTCTTTTTTTCATTTTTATTTATGTATTTTTGATTTTAAAGAGAAAGTGAGAGAGAGCACAAGTGGGGGAGGGAGGCAGGGGGGGTGGGAATTGAATGTTAAGCAGGGTCCATGCTCAGCAGGGAGCACAATGAGGGGCTCAATCCCAAAACCCTAGGATCGTGACCTGAGCCAAAATCAAGAGTCAGATGCTCAACTGACTGAGCCGCCTAGCACCCCATTTTATTTATCTACTTTTATTTTTAAGGTTCTCATTTATTCTTTTATTTTTTTTTTATTTTTTAAGTTTTTTATTTATTTTGAGAGAGAGTGAGAGCACAAGGGGAAAGGGCAGAGAGGAGAAACAGAATCCTAAGAGCCTGCGCAGAGCCCAATGTGGGGCTGGAACTCATGAACCGTGAGATCATGACCCAAGCCAAGATCAAGAGTAGGACACTTAGCCGACTGTGCCACCCAAGTGCCCCTAAAGTTCCCATTCATGTAAATGTGCTCAAGGGTTCCAGGCTCTTAGAGTCTCCCCACAGATAAATTGCAGACATGACTTACTGGATGCTTCAAGAGGATGAATGCTGAAGGAATGCACTTTGGTGGGATCCTCATGATTTTCACTTATATTTTAACTATTATTAAGAGGAGAGTTCAAATAACACAGAAACATTGTATTTTACTAAAATTGACAAAAGGCTTATATATTAAGTTTTAGGGAAATCGGCATGATTGCTTTATGCAGTTTTATCTTGAATGTAGATTTTCATTATGTGAAAAGTGCTAACATTCCTGTGGCTTTATTTTCTCCACCACAGTGTGACAAACGGGATCCAGATGGCATCCGAGTGGCTCCAGTTCCTCTCTACAACTCTTTTCATGATGTTTATAAGTTTATCAATCTACTTGCTTCTGCGCTTGACTCTGCAGAAACCAAAAATACCAGTGTTCTCTAGAACAACTTAAGTAGTACTAAGAGCTACTATATTTTATTATTTTTGTTCTTATTTTAATAATTGGAAATTTTTTCAAAACCAATTGCACATAACTGGCAATGAATCATTTAGTTTACAGAAAGATCTGATATATTTTCTCTAAATGTCTGGGGTTCTGAGGTATCCACATGTCTGTTCAATTTCTCCATGCGTGGTGGATCAAAGTTTTCATTGGTCCAAGTATTATGTATACAGTCTTAGCTAGCTGTCACATTTCATGGTCAGTGAATGTTTTATGCTGATTTAATTTATAATTTGACTGACAACTTCATAATATATGTGCAATTTTTTGTGTCAATTTTAGAAATGTCGCTTTAGTTTTAATTTACCAAAGAGGTTCTTATAGTCACTGTAATTTCACAGTCTGATATATGTATGATTTTGCAGTATTCCATCCAACTCTAATCTAAAGAACAGAAAATACATTTTCTAGGGTAGTAGCTTTCAAATATTTTGACCACAGTCCACACTAAGAAATATGTTTAATATCAGATACCAGTATTTATATGTGTTTATGTCTTATTTTATTGATTCTAATATACAAACTTTTATCATATTTCAACATCTGTGAAAGAAGAATTTTTTCAATTTTCAATCAATGATTCTTACATTGCTACTGACCACTCTTTCATGTTACCATCCTTGACATTAGCACGCTTCTCACAATGAATAGATAGCATCTTAGATACGATATTTTTTAATGGTATGTATACCAAAAGCAAAAGTTTCATAAATCATTAGTGCTCTGCTATTTATTATTCATTTTATCTCATCACATCAAATTCTGGTTGAAACTCATTGAACCTATTTGCCCACTGACTCTTGGATCCTAATTCATTTTTCAAGGTTGTCCCTTTTTCTAATGTTATCACTATTGCTTTTTTGTTTGTTTGTTTGTTTTAATGGGAACCTCTCTTAATAGAAGGCTATTTTTTAAAGAGTTTATTTATTTATTTTGAGAGAAAGAGATAGACAGTGTGAGTGGAGGAGGGGCAGAGAGAGAGAGCAAGGGAGAGAATCCCAAGCAGGCTCCACACTGTCAGCTCACCTCCTGATGTGGGGATCGATCTCCCAAACAAGGAGATCATGACCTGAGCCAAAATCAAGAGTCAGGACACTTAATGGACCAAGCCACCCAGGTCAACCCTCCACCCCCCATAGAAAATGTTACTCTGTCTCTGAAACAGTGAAATAAATCACCCCAAGATATTGGCAATTGAGAATTAGAATTAGCAAATGAGAGCTTCATCTCTCAACCTCTAACCCAAATCTATGGCCCTTTCTTTCCTCCAGGAAAACTACAGTTACACTCAGCCCTGTTGGACTTCCCTGGTTTTCAGTTGTTGATACTGCAACCACTACTCATGAATTGGCAAAACAGTCTACATTTATATACATGGGCAGCAAGAAAGAGTGACTGCAATGTAATCATTGTCCCTGATGAACAAATTTGAATGGAAATAACTTACACAACCGCTAGAGTTAAATAAAAAGATGCAGGACAGACACCAATGCCAGCAACTATTGATATTTATTGAATAGTCACCACGTACCATGTATTGTGCTAATCTAGTTATACATTATCTTACTTATTTGAGTGGTTGCATAACTGCTTTAGCAAAGCTGCCGCCTCCAACTTTTGGCAAAACTCATCTTTGTGGATGGAAAAGTTCTCAAAACCCTAAAATTCGACTATATACAACTTCATGTAGGAGAAATCGTTGTGAAGCTCACAGATGTAAGCAAAACAGACATGGTTTCAGCTCTCAGGGAGCATGTAGCTTAGTGGGAGAAATGGGTAGTAAATATATAAACACCCAAATAAACATATGATTACAAACTGTAAGTTTTATGAAAGAAAAACAGATGATACTGTAAGAAAAATCTCAAGGGTATTAATTAGATGGTCAAGTAAGGGGAGGTATATGGTAGTGCTTATAACTTTAAATTCTAAAATATCAGGCTAATCACATTAAAATTGCATCAAGTTATACATACAAACCATTTAAAGCATACTCAGCACTATGTCATGCGGGTTAAGAAACAAAGCATCAGAAATTCCCTTTCTCCCTGCTTGCATTCCCATTTCTCCCCAAATCCGGATTTAACCATCAAATCATATTTCGTGTTAACCATTTCCTTACTTCCATTGAAGTATTACACCTATGTATGCACCATAAAATATACATTAGCTGATTTTGCCCGTGTGTGAACTTCATGTAAATTTAATTGTGTTGTTTATATTCTGCCTCCTTTGCTCAGTGTCAGGTTTTTGAGATTTATCCATTTTCATCCATTTTCATTGCTGCTCAGTGTTCTCGTATATATTTGGGGTTATTAGTTTATTCTACTACTAGTGAACATTTGAATTCTTCCCAATGTCTTTAATATTGCAACAATGCCGCTACTAACATTCTTGGTACGCAGATTCAAAAGTTTGCCCAGGACATAATAACTGTGAAAACGTCAGGTCAAAGGACCCACACCTGTTCAACTTCACTAAGAAGTAGCAAACTCTTTTCCAAACTAGTTGTACCAGTTTCCATTGCAACCAATAGGAAATGGGAGATCTCTTCTCTCAATCCTTGCCGATAGTAGCTGTTGATTGATTGCCTTTGTTACATATGCAGACTTACATAGCCAGGGTGATTACTAAAATAACAGAAAGAATGTTATTCAGTAGAACAGAATGAATGTTCTACTTCAACACAAGTAGAAGGAGAAACAGAATGAGGAGATACACATACACTGCTGTTTATGCTTCAGAAACCATCCTTCATCTATGGATTGAGACAAGACTAGAGTATTACCTGACTTTTACCCTTGCTCAGCACTTTCCCTCCCCATATTCCCTCTTTCATAGTTTTTTCTGATGAGCATTCTTTCAAAAAAAAACATATTAATTCAAACATTGCTCTTTATTTCTAGGAAACCCAATTTAACAACGCATTGCCTTCAACTAGTGCTAATAACCATAAGCCTTTTATAGTCCTATATTCAATGTCTGATAAATTTCAGTTCTGTTTCTGTTGTTTTTCACAAATAATACTTGTTTCCTTGTGTATATTGTGCTTGTTAACTTTAACCTACTCATTTATATTGACTCCTTTGGAATTCTTTGAGAACTGTGTTAAAAGTCTTTCCAAAGATACTCATTTTTGGTTCTGCCAATTTCTCAGGGTCATTTCTGACACCAAAACACTTAAAATTTTTGTTTTCAGGTTTTTCAGATCACATGGATAGTATGAAATTGGATGTATTAATCCTTTTGAGGGCCGATTTATAGTTACAAACTCTCTGAAGATACTAATTTTTCTTGCTGACCTTTTACATGTTGTTTGGTTGCCAACATTTTAGAGGGCTCTTCCACCAGTTTATTTATGTGGTCGGTTCTAAACTTGTTCAATGTCCCATTTAGTTATCAGCACTGAAGCTCAATCACTCTAGGATGTGGCAGACACTTGTAGGATGCAACACATACTTTTACTTTCTAGGTTTCTTTTTTTTTTTTTTTAATTTTTTTTTTTTCAACGTTTACTTATTTTTAGAACAGAGAGAGACAGAGCATGAACGGGGGAGGGGTAGAGAGAGGGAGACACAGAATCGGAAACAGGCTCCAGGCTCTGAGCCATCAGCCTAGGGGCCGACGCGGGGCTCGAACTCACGGAGCGCGAGATCGTGACCTGGCTGAAGTCGGACACTCAACCGACTGCGCCACCCAGGCGCCCCTCTAGGTTTCTGCTTTTATTTTATTTTGAGGTTTTTAAATTTTCTTACTTTCATGCCATCTCATTTTAAAAGGCTTTTTTTTTGCCATTGATTTTTATTTGTGTTTTCAATAATTTAATCCCCCACGATATGCTCTAAACTGTCATGAAATGTTTTATGACCAAAAAGGAAAAATATTATGCACTTTCTGTTTTCTCCATAGAAAGTGAATTGTGCTTCTTTTTTTTTTTTTTAATTTTTTTTTTCAACGTTTATTTATTTTGGGGACAGAGAGAGACAAAGCATGAACGGGGGAGGGGCAGAGAGAGAGGGAGACACAGAATCGGAAGCAGGCTCCAGGCTCCGAGCCATCAGCCCAGAGCCCAACGCGGGGCTCGAACTCACGGACCGCGAGATCATGACCTGAGCTGAAGTCGGCCGCTTAACCGACTGAGCCACCCAGGTGCCCCAAAATTTTTTTTAACGTTTATTTATTTTTGAGACAGAGAGAGACAGAGCATGAACGGGGGTGGGGGTGCAGAGAGAGAGGGAGACACAGAATCGGAAGCAGGCTCCAGGCTCCGAGCCATCAGCCCAGAGCCCGACGCGGGGCTCGAACTCACGGACCGCGAGATCGTGACCTGGCTGAAGTCGGAAGCTTAACCGTCTCCGCCACCCAGGCGCCCCGAATTGTGCTTCTTAATAACTCATGCACATTTATATAAATACAATTCTTTTACAGTGATGCCCTTGGGAGTTATTGTACTACATAGAGCTGTTTGTGTAGCACTAAATTATACTTATTATACAAAACTGACTGTGGAAAAGGCTGGGTGTGAGGTCAACAACTAAATTTCAAATTAAAGAAGTAAACTTTTTCTACAGTTATTTTTTTCTCAGTAACTTTCTACTTACTGTTGTGTTCAAAATTATGTGAGTTTATATTCAAATTGTGCTATGCGTTTTTTCCATAAATTGAAATTGCTAGAGCATTGATTTTGAAGTAAATGGGTTTTTGCATCATCTAAAGAAGGAAACCTGCAAACACCCTGAAAGCATCATATTATAAAGCACAACATTGGAAATCACTGGATTAAGGCATCCTGTAATTAAACTGATGGTTTTGATGCTTATGTGGGTCATTAGCATCTGTATTCCGTGTTTTCAAAATGTCAAATTTGTTTCCTGCCCTCTAGTAGCATTGTATTTTAATTTCAGCAAGATGTATTTTCTTATTTTTTTTTTTTAACATTTTAATTCATTTTTGAGAGACAGAGAGAGAACACTAGCGGAGTAAGGGCACAGACAGAGGGAGACACAGAATCTGATTCAGGCTCCAGGCTCTGAGCTGTCAGCACAGAGCCTGACATGGGGGCTAGAACTCATGAACCGCAAGATTATGACCTGAGCTGAAGTTGGACGCTTAACCGACTGGGTCACCCAGGTGTACCAAGATGTATTTTCAAAGGACAAAATAATAAAGAGGATTATTATGAACAAATTAATTTAAACATTTATGATGTGTTTTGATTTATTGCAATAATTTTCTTATTAATGCTCTTGTTTTCCAATTTTTGACTAATCAATATGACTCCTGAGTTCTTTTGATATTACCTTAATTGTTTTTTTGATATTTTTATTGCTTTTGGTGTGCAAAGATGCAGGCTTACTTTGTATATTTCCTACCTCAACCTTGACATCACTTATTTCTCTAAGAATATCCAGTTCCTTTGGAGGAAATGGTATTTAGTAGCCATAATCTTAACAGTTAGAGTGCTCATTATAGTCTAGTTAATCATAGTTTCCAGGATTTTCAGTTGACAGAGTTACATAGCTTTAAGAGAAATTATATCTTTATTTCATATTCATATTTTACATTCAATATAAGAAAAATATTTTTTATTTAACTTAAATTTATATTTTTATCTCTTAATGTAGAACATTTTGGTTCTATAATATTAATTACTAGTGTTATATGTAATATATACTATAATTATCATATGTATATGTACATAGTCTTAGAATTAATAATAACAAATTATGAACATTAAAGCATTTTAAGTACTTTGAAGCTTTTTTTTTTTAAATAGCCTACATCTCACCAGGAATAGTAATTCAAATTCCTGTGTTTTAAATGTGTATTATTTTTTGAGACAGAGAGCATGAGCATGGGAGGGGCAGAGAGAAAGGAGGACAGAGAATCTGAAACGGGTTCCGTGCTGACTGCAGCAAGCCTGATGTTGGGCTCAAACTCACAAACCGCGAGGTCATGACCTGAGCTGAAGTCAGACATTCAATCAACTGAGCCACCCAGGTGCCCAACAAATTACTGTGTTTTAGAAGCAATGTAATAACTTCTCTGTATATGGTTATAGCACCAATTGCGTTATATAGTTAGGTTCAGTACTTGGGAATTTTTTTTCAGTTTTCTTACATTTTCTTTAAATTTTAAAGTGTAGTTCAAAGTTGTGTAAAATACTTAGATAATTTAAACTTCATCTGTTCAAAGCAAGATATACTCAGAAAGGCCTGGATTCTGTCCCTAGTCCTCTCACTTTACTCCCTCCCACTATCCATAGTATTTTTTCATGTTTTGATTTATCTTTCTATACTTTGCATATGCAATAGAAGTCATACTTATATGTAGAATCTAGGTAAATATATGTGTGTATTGCCTATACATAATATATGCCTATAATATGTACATATATTATGTATATGTGTATATAACTATATATGATAAATAAGTATAATAACCAAGTATAATATATAAATAATACCTATATATAATCTCTAGGTATATATACTATAATATTATAATTATAACACACACATTTCTTTCTTAGATAAAAGAAATATAGTAGCATATTATAAATATGATCTAGTTTTGAAAAACATTTCTTTATAGAAAATTATAGTTAATACTTAAGAGGAATAATATAATCAGAAAATAATTATTTTCAACTCTTAATATAATAAGTGATTCAGTGAAAGATCAAACATTAAAGGAAAATTTAACAAAAAAATACGGAGTGGGGCATCGGATTGTCACCATTTGAATTCACTGATTAAAATTGGTACCACTATACTAGACTGTCACTGTATCCCAGGTGTGGTACAATGTGAAGCAGACAGCATCACTTACAAGTTTTCTCAGGGGTTTATAAGCCTGAATCCAATCAAACTTTTAGGGCTATTTTCAAATCTATAAAAATTGTAGAGCATAGAGAAACAAGTTAAGTGATCCCACAAAGAAGCAAATATGGGGCTTTCCACCTGACAGCAAATTGGGTTTCCTCAATAAGTCAGTGGCATGAACTGGGGACAGGTGAAGGCGGAGGGACCGGTCTCTTAATTGTGAGACTAAAGTGACATAAGCAAATGTAATTTGTGGACTTTCTTTGGATCTTGACTCAAAGACCAACTACAAAAACACATTGCTGAGTGAATTGACAACATTTTAATTGGGAAAGAATTTTTATTCAACTTGTTAGCTGTGATAACTGTACTTTGGGTGTAAGAAGATATTAATATTTGTAAATATATATACCCAGTACATGAGAATAAAATGATAATACAAAGTCTGGAGTTTGCCTTGAAATTCCTCTGCCTCTCCTCCCCCCCTCCCCCCCCCAAAAAAAGAACACTGACAAATAAGTTACCACAAACTTAGTGGCTTAAATCAATAACACATTCATTATCTTACAGTTCTGTAGGTTACAGAACTATTTGGTTCACTGGACCAAAGTTGAGGTTTTGGCAGGTTTCCTTCCTGGATGCTCTCGGGGAATTTCCTTGCCTTTTTCAGCTCCTAGAAATTTCCCATATTCCTTGGCTCTGGTCTCCTTCCTCCATCTTCAAAGCCAGCAGGGTTGCATCTTTCTGATACATTTTTTCATAGTCACACAGGTGCTGACTCTACTTTTCTGTCTCTCCTGTTTTCAAGGGCTTTACTCTTCTGTATCTTCCACTTTCAAAGTTTTTTGTTATCACAGTGGGCCCAACTGGATAATCCAGGATTATCCCTCTCCTACAGTCAATAGGTTAATAATCTTAATTCCACCTGCAATCATAATTCTCCTCTGCCATATAATGTGAAATATTCATATGTTCTGGGTATTAAGACCTGAACATTTTTGGGGATCATTATTCTTTGCACCACAGGAAGAAAGGATGGATGGAAAGAAGGAAGGAAGGAAAGAAGGAAGAGAAAAATGTATGACAAAATCTTGATAATTCTGAAGAATTTTAAGATTGTATCTATTTTTGTTAATATTTGAATAATAAGAAGAAACAGTAAGTTGTGATGACTTAGATAAGAATCCAGGACACCTGCCTCAAAATTCATGATTTTAATAGTCATGTATGTAATCTTTTTGACCCTTATTCTTATGATGGAAACAATCTCTTGTGTCTCCACATGTCAAAAAATTTCATCCTTAATTTCCTCATGATGGATTTTGAAAGGAACTTTATATCTTACATCACATTTGTATATAACTTCTTCCTTAATATAACTTGCTTAATTTTTTTTTGTATGCCCCTCAGTACTTACCACTGTAGGCTGAACACATAATTAGACTTTTTTTTAAGGTGTCATTTAAAAATTTTATTTATTTATTTTTTTATTTTGAGGTAGAGAGCATGAGTGAGGGAGCAGCAGAGAGATGGGGACAGAGGATCCAAAGTGGGCTCTGCACTGACAGCACTGAGCCATATGCAGGGCTCTGACTCAGAAACCCTGAGATCATGACCTGAGCTCAAGTCTGACCCTCAACTGACTGAGTTGCCCTGCTGCCCCAAGTTATTATTTATTTATTTTGAGATCGAGTGAGAGCGAGCATGGGCATGAGCTGGGGAGGGGCAGAGAGAGGGGGAGAGAGAATCCCAAGCAGGCTCCACACTCATCACGGGAGCTCCATGCAGGGACTCCATCTCACAACTACAAGATCACGACATGAGCCAATATCAAGAGTTGGTCTCTTAATCAACAGAGCCACCCAGGCACCCCGACTTAGGATCTTGTAAGCAGATAATTAATGAGAAATGTGCAATTATAACAAGTCAAATATGCTATTCCATCTTTACCTTGAGGCCGCCACTGGTTATGTCCAGTTTACTATCACATTGCATATCCTCCTTTGTCTTTAAAGGGCCTCAAAAGCCGTCCTCCATTGCCCCACCCAGAACCAAAGTTGAGAACGATTTCATTGTCATAAATCATATGAGAATAATACGTTAAAGCATGACTTCTCTCAGAAGACAAACTAACAATGAATTCCTGGGTCTCAGTTGAAATTTCAATTGCATGTATTCACAATATTATTTTAGGTGAAAAGAAATGCATTTTTGTGCCAATATTTACTAAACAGAGGTCTTAATTTTCTCTTTCCCAGTATGTGGGAGCTTCACTTTATGCAGCTCTCCTTGCATTCTATTGTGTTAAAACAGCAAACTTGTCAAGAATGGAGACATTGCAGTGATATATGCAGAGTCTATGGGAGACATTTTCTCTATGGGTTAAAGTAAGTAGTTGGATCAAAGTCAGGACATAGATGCTACAGCTGGTCTAGGAAAAAATGGCAATTAAGAGGAAAAAAAAGAACAGAAAGAGAGAATCACAGACAGTCTTTTTTTAGGAGGCAACAACAGAACCAGACTGTTTGAAACTGGTAACTGACTCCAAATGTCACATTTTTCACTGAATTCTAAATAATATTGCTATTTTATAACTGTTACTTGGTTGTATTGATGGCCATATTAACTTATTTCATAACAAACTTGCTACATGTATTTTTATACACTATATATATTTGTTATCTTTTTCTCATATCCTCTTCTCTCAACAATACTTAGATTAAAAAAAAAAAGTATGTTAAAGGTTAGAGAATATTTCTCTTGAATGGCTTTCAGTTCACCCAAAGCTGACGCATGCATTGTGATCAGCTATGCACTTCTGCTAGTACTTGAGTGATTACTTACATTAGAAAATCTCGTTCTTTAAAGATAAAATGTAAAAATATAAAAATAAGACAACAAGAAAACTGAATGTTTTCAAATACTTCCTCTGGGAAAGTTGAGTAAGTTACAATCATTTTATTCTTTTTTAATGTTTATTTATTTTTGAGAGGGAGACATAGAGAGCAGGGGAAGGGCAGAGAGAGGAGATAGGGCGGAGTCCAATGTGGGGCTCGAACTCACAAACTGTAAGATCATGACCTGAGCCAAAACCAAGTCAGATGCTTAACCGACTGAGCCACCCAGGTGCCCTTACAATCATTTTATAAGGGAACAAGATTACACAAATCTGTATTTCTGGGTAATATTACACATCTATCTCACTAAAAATAATAGTAAATGAATAAAAGTGGCATAAACATAGACCCCCTAAATGATAAGGGTCAAGAGTGCATGAAAGTGTCAACACACTTTTGAAGCTGGAAAGCAGAGGATACTGGCAGCAGAAACCTCAAATATGATTCCTTGTGTGACAGAGAGGGATATTAAAGAGTGGCAATCTGACTCAGGTCAAAGAACCATTGAAATGGTTACGAACTGGAGGTACCAGTTATTTTGGAAAGCCAGGTGCATGTGGGATGGGAAACGGGTCGTTGAAAGTCTGTAAAATTCTCAGTTGGACCCCGGATTCCTTCCTCCAGCTTGTGCAGTCAGAATATTGGATCTTTCCTGCACCCACAAAGGCAAAGTTTACTTCTAGAGAGGACAAGCTACTGTATTTCTGGGCTTAGGGACATGAGGACAGCTGAGGAGATGGATGAACTATTTAACTGAATATGGAGTGATTCAGTGAAATTTTGCATCCTAAATAGTAAAAGTCCCAATTCACTCCCCCTACTGGCTCCCAAGAAATCACACATGCACCCCAGATCATATCCTCCATCCCTCCAGCCTGCCTGAGGAATACGATTATAGATATCTCTCTGGGAAAACTGTCCAGTCCACTTGGTAAGAGCTACAAATCCTTATATTGGGTCTCATTGTGGTACAATGCTGCCCACCAATCAAAAAGTTCTGCCCCTACACAAAATGCTTGCACCTGGTTTTTAGAGTTCCAGTTTTAAAAATGAATGAACACAAAGTAGCACCACACGTTCGACAATAACATTTAAAATGCAGGATAGAATCCAAAAGAACAAACAGAAAACAAATAATACAATGGAAAACAAAAAGAAAGGGGAAAAAGTGGGGAAAGTTATCGTTAATATCTTCCAAGAGAAAAGAAAAGCCATGGAACAAGAAACCTATGTACTTAATGAAGACAGAAAGCAAGGAAAAGCTCTTGGATCAGAAATTAAATATTCAAGGGAAATTTTGGAATAAAATTTTGAAGCATTATCTCAAAAGTAGAACAAACAAATTATACAATTGTAAGATTACAAAAGGTCAACACCTAAGGATAGTTAAAAATGAGAGAACAGATAAAATAGAAAAGGGAAAATTATTTAAAAAAAAAAAGACACTCTTGAAGAACTCATCCTAAAATAAAGATACACTTTCGGAATAAAGAGCCTCATTGAGTGATAAACATAATAAATTAATTTTTTTAGTGTAAATCACAGGGAGCCTGGGTGGCTCAGAGCATCCAACTCTTGGTTTCAGCTTAGGTCATGATCTCACAGCTAATGACATGGAGTGTCGTCAGCATAGAGCCTGCTTGGGATTCTCTCTCTCTCTCTCTCTCTCTCTCTCTCTCTCTCTCTCCCTCTCTCTCCCTTCCCCCATTTGCACTCCCTCTCTCTCTCAAAATACATTAATAAACTTTTCGGAAATGTAAATCACATCATAGGAAAAAAGTAAGGCATTGGGTATAATAAGATTCTAAAACTTTACAGAGAAAATTAAATTACACTAAAAATATCAATAATCATAATGATATAGGGATTCTCATCACCAAATTTGGAAGGTAGAGAACCATGAAGGATGCTTTTGAAATTCAGATGAAAAAGTATTTGCACTTTCCGAGCCAAACCATCAATTAAATGTAAAGGTAGAATAAAAATATTTTCAGGTGGGCAAGGTCTTAGGATGTTTCCTTTCCATTTATTATTTCTAAGTATTTACTGAAAAAGATTGAGCCACAAAAAGGAGAAAAGAAAAAAAAAATGGCAAGATTCCCAAAATGAGCATGAAGAGAAGTCCCAGGACACAGCTGTCCATCAGCCATAAAGAGGAACCACATCAGACTAGAGCAAATGCTCAGAAGGTTCCACTCTGTGGGATGGATGCCTTCTCTCTTTCTCTCTCTTTCACTTTCCCTCACTCACTCCCCACCCCACACAGTGATCAAATACCTAACGCTTGTTATAGTTCACTATTCTGAGAAGAGTTTAAATTCTGTCAGAACTAATTTAAAGATCCAAATTAGTATACAGACCCTACTGAGCAAATTTTTAAAAAGGCAATTATTAATAAAAAATAAGTTGTACACTAAAAGAAACATCATCAGAGTAAACAGTGTAGACAATATCCCTCTATGTCTCAATGCGGTATTACGAAAAAATGCTATGTTCTCAATATGTTTGAACATATGTTCCTATTCTTTTATATATACACAATACTAGCTGTAAATAATATTTATGCAATTGTAAACATGCAAACAATGAGTATTGCTGTAATCTAAATCATGACTGTACCATATTTGGAAGATGAGTGAAGAGAAAGTAAGTTTGTGTATATATGTTTGTGGGCATGGGGAGAAAGAGATCTATAATAACTAAATCCTCAATGTCTGCAGTAGAAAAAAATAATGTTGCAAATATGAAGATACAGAAAATTAATCAATTCCTATTATTTAAAAATATGGAGCTAAAAATAAGTAGAAACAGCTAAAATCATTGAGAGCCATCAGGTCTTGGTTCGCAGAAATTAAAGGTAGGTGTGGATGGGTCAGAAGACTACTGTTTTGGGCATAAAATTTGAAACATGCAAAGAGTATGATGTAAGAGTGAGGTTCAGAGACTCTGAAATCAAGCTACAGGTTTCAAATATTGGCTCTATCCCTACCATTCACGTGATCCTGTGACTTAAATGCTCAGTGCTTTCATTTCTGTTCATAAAATCTGATAATAATCGTTAGTACTACCTCATAGGGTTGTCCTACAGATTAACTGATTAAACACATGAAATCACTTAAACAATATGTGGCACACATTACTAGTACTGGCAGTACTCTGTAACTGTCAACTATTGACATGAATTACTTTAATAAAATTACTTTAAAAAATGAATTACTTAAAAAAATAAAATAAAGCATAATACATTGTGTGATACATAGAAAGCAGTCAAGAAAGAAGAATCATTATATTTTAAAGCTAAAGATTGATGAATAGTCATCAATGAAATAAAGTTGTCTTTAACTACGACAGTATGTTTCTTGTTATCTAATATCTAAACAAGAGCATTCCATTAATTGTACTTAATCATGAAAGATTAATTTGTGTCCATTGTAACCATCATGATATAAACATAATGCTTAAGATATGAATTAAAATAGACTCCTAGAAAATCAGAATCTCATTCACTGAAAGGAATGAACACAGTAAAATTGATTTCAAACTGATAATTGATTGTCTGAAGACTAATTAATACTTAGACTAATATTCTTCTGTTCTGCTGAACATTAGCCCTCTATCTGCTTTTGATATGTTCACACGGCAGTAGGTACACTCTCTATGTTTGAACTTAATATTAAGAAAATCTTAAATTCTGAACACATTTTAACATGTCTCTACTGTTTAATATGCAGTGAATCCAAAGTTTTAGCAAAAACTGAGACTGAATTTCTTCCTCCCTAGAAGAGTATAAGGATACAGATTTTTTTAAAAAAAATCAACTGTGTTTAAAGAGATGCCGTCACGTGGGGGGAAAAACAGGTAATGTTTGGATTGTGGTGGTTTATTAATTGTAACATGCCGTAAACCATGCTTGTGTTTTTATTTATATTTTCAACATACAATATAAATAAGAGCACCTCCAGATATTCCTTTGGCAAGCACAAAAGCTGTTTATTTGACAGATGATATAGACAATAATGTATGGCTCATAATTAGGGAGAAAGCTGTAACTTAAGAAGTTCTGATGGCATTCAAACAGTTTGTGTGTAACTAAACTAAGGCTGTTAGTGAATGGCAGCTTTAAAACATTTTTAACATGTGGACAAAAAATTGAATTTTTATTATTGTAAATGAAAAAGGAAGATTTCTGGAGAAGCTAGACAACATACTGTAATCCAGGCTTGAGCAAGTCGAGGAAGAATGGTGTCATATAAATAGAAACCTGCTCTTCTCTCGATGTATTTAACATACATAATCTGAAAAAGAAGAGAGTTTCAGATGACAATGTACAACACCATACATCTAGTGCAGACACAGAAGTGTTTTTATTCTCAATATCAGAAACTCAAGAAAGAATCACAATGGGATATATTTATCTTTGCAAATCTAGGTATATCCTGGAAAATTTGAATTTTATGAGAAAAATTAAAGCCAGTGAGTTTGTGTAGATGTATGTGTTATGACTGAAAGAGAGAATAAGTTACCCAAAGGACAAAGCTTAACCCAGTCATTGCCACCAGACATATGACAATATTTTAAGACATTTCTAGTAAGGGCAGAGTTTGGATATAGGGAAACTATATAATAAAGAGACAATTATCTTCATAGACCTCTTTCATCCAACTCATTGTAGTTAGCTATTTGCTATGTACAGCTTAGAAAATATTTTAAAATCATATACATAGTTTCTTTACAAGAGAGAAAGTGAATAAAGACAAATAATCCAAGAAACAAGGAAGGAAGAATGGATTAGTTGGACTAAGAAGGTAAATTGCTGCTTTTCCTTTGAAACATTTGCCATAAATAAAATTCAATTCATTTTATTTACATTTTTTAGGACTTTAGAGAAGAATCATTTCTTTGTTTTTTTCATGTTTATTTTGAGAGAAAGAGAGAGCGTGCAAATGAGGGGGCAGGGGTGGGGTGGGGCAGAGAGAGAGGGAGACAGAATCCCAAGCAGGCTCCACAGCTGTCAGCACAGAACCCATCATGGGACTTGAACCCAAAAACCATAAGATCAAGACCTGAGCTGAAACCAAGGGTCAGCCGCTTAACTGACTGAGCCATCCAGGCACCCTGAAGAAGCATTTCTTAATATAGAATCCTCAGGGTTCGCTCAGTTGGTTAAGCTTCTGACTCTTGATCTCAGCTCAAGTCTTGATCTCAGGGTCATGAGTTCAAGCCCTGTGTTGGGCTCCATGCTGGGTGTGAAGCTTAGTTAAAAAAAAAAAAAAAAGAATCCTGCATACAGTAGATACTTTAAAAATTATACTAAATATTTAGTGACTAGGCTGAGTCACCTATATTAATGCAAAAATATGTATAGAATGACACAAATTAAAAAATAGAGATAATACCAAATTCTGGTAAGAATGCAGAGAAACTGGATCACCTATACATTTCTGGTTATGATGTAAAATGGTATATCGACTCTGCAAAATAGCTTAGCAGTTTCTTTTAAAACCAAAAATATGCTTATAATACAACCCAATAAAGGTACTTTGGGAATTTATACCAGAGAAATGAAAATCTACTTTAATGCAAAAACATGTATACAAATATTCATAATATCTTTACTAAGATAAAAACTGTAAACACTCAAATGTCTTTAAATGGATGAGTGGTTAAGCAAATTGTGGTACATTCATACCGTGCAATATTACTCTTAAATATATATATAAAAAAAACTAGTGATATTTGCAGCAACTTGGGTGGACCTCAAGGGAATGAATTAGATTGAGTGAAAAAAAGTCTATCTTAAAAAGTTACATACTATAAGTTTCAATTTATATAACATTCTTAACATTCTTGAAATAACAAATGTATAGATATAGAGAACAGATTAGTGGCTCTCAGAGTTTAAAGACTGAAAATCAAGAGAGAGAGAGGTCTATAAAGGGTTGATATGAGATAGCTTTGTGGTGATAGATGATAAACTTGGTTAGAACTGCACACACACACACATGCACACAGAGGAGTATGTATATTACTAACTGGTGAAATGTGAATAAGCTCTGTGGATTCTATCACTGTCAGTTTTCTAGTTTATTATTGTACTGCAATTATGCAAAATTTCAGCATTGGAGGTAGGTGTATGAAACTTGCACCAGACCTTGCTTTTGCCTCTTGGCAATTTCCTGTATTTATTCCAAAGTAAAAAGTTTTAGAAATATGGTAACAAACATTCAAAACTTATTACTTTCTATTCATTTTATTATTATCTATATTTTTGAGTTTATTTATATCTATTATATGTGAATAGTAGAAATATTATGTAATAGATAGGTGTGTTTCTTTCCAATTCTTCATGCATAAATATTACATTAGTAGGTTGAAATCACCCAGGGTGGCAGTATTGATACCATGGGAATTGGCAAACACTGCAAATCAGGCTTTGATTTTATTGTATTTTTTCTGGACTTGACAAAATAATAATAATACAAATATAAGTGTATCATATCTGTAGCTTCTACACTGTGAATATCAAAAAATTGAGGAATGTTCTTTCAAATATTCAAAAACTTTGATGTTTTAGCAAAACGACACACATCATTGAGGAATAGGTTCATTATATCTTTGTTTTTCCCACTTTCAGTTTACACATTATTGTAAATAAATAATCAACTACATTCATACTTGAAGCATACTCAGGTTGCTGGCTGTTGAACATTTGTCAGCACATCATTGCTTAGAATGATCTCACCCCCTTCTATCCATACTTCACACTTACATTTCTATGTGAGCTGGATTCCACAGATGTCCACTGATGAACCATGCCACCTGGCATTTGGGATCTTGTGAAGTCTCTTCCCACACAGAAAAATGGCTTTGTCTTGAACTTGCTTTGGTCAATATGTAGCAAAAGTATCATGTAACCTCCAAAGTTTCATTTTAAGAGATCTTCAGCTTCCACTTTTGCCACTTTGAATGTTTCTCTTTGAAGCCAGCTACCATGCTGTATGAAAACTCAAGCAACCCTATGAAGAGTTCTACATGGAGGTGAACTGAGACCCAACCAATAGCTTAAACTGAGTTCTAGCATATAGCCAGCAGCAATTACCAGCCATAGAAGTAAGACCATTTTGGACTTTTACCCTGTCCCAGTACGTCAACTCATACCATATTAGGCAGAAGAATCATCCAGCCAACTCAGAGAGTTGTGAGAAATAATAAATTGTTGCTGTTTTAAACCACTAACTCTGAGGTACGTCATTACACAGTTATAGATAATTGAAACAATAATCGTTACCTAGAATTGAGGTGCTAATGTAACAAAAACTTAAAACATCTGGCATTGGCTTTAAGACCAGAAGTAAGCAAAGCCAGAAGGATTTTAAAAGACGCTTTTTAAAAACTTGTTTTTTTTAATGTTTATTTACTTTTTAGAGAGAGAGAGAGAGAAAGAACAGGGGGAGGGGCAGAGAGAGAGAGAGGGGGGCACAGAATCCGAAGCAATCTCCAGGCTCCAAGCTGTAAAAGACTCTTAATGGAAGCAGGAAAGATAGTTGAGTACATTGACACCAGAGGCTTGAAAAAAGTTAACCCATGTTAGTTACAGGTAGAACATTTGGCAAAGTGGTTGCCATGAGGTAACATGAAAAGTAGAAAAAAAATTAATTAATCTATATATTTAGCTGAGGTGTCTTGACAGAATGTTAGAAGTGTTAACAGTTTTATTTTTTTTTGTTTTTTTATGTGCTAAGACCAGATATAGAGACATGAATTAAAGAAAGAATACTGTTCAATTTTCAGTCAGAATATAGGATATAGAACATTTTTAACCCAGGACTTCCAAGGTGGGGAAATGAAATTGTTTCTCAGTTACAGACTTCTCCATTTTGAAAAAAGATTCTCAAATTAAAATAAAACCTGGTGGTAAATATCAAATTTTTCCATTAAACATGATCTCAGGCTCAAGATCAGATGACAGCTATAGCTGTAAAACCTTTTGTTGAGATTTTGCAAACCTCTCAGCTAGACAAAATTGCTTCTAAGATCTTAACAGTGTTTTTCACAGCATTATAACTCTTAGCCCAATATGGAATGCAATCTCTCTGGGTGCTTTAAATAATGGAGTGGTTTATATGGTTCCATTTACTGCAGTGGATTATAACTTGATACAAAAAAGAATCTACAATTTCTAAAAAACCATATCAATCAGACTTAAAAACCAAAACAAAGACAATTGAACGTGAAAATAGGTTCACTGTGTCCCCAAATGTTGTGTATAGTGTGCAGGTGGCTCATAAGACATCTCCCAATGATCCCTTTATACAATTTCCTCCTCTTGGGTATTGAATAAACTTAGTGACTTGCTTTTAATGAGTAGATTATGGCAAAAGTGATCAGATGTCACTAGAAGACAAGATTGCAGAAAAACTCTGCTTCTGTTTTGCTTACCCCCTCTTGCTCTCTCTCTTGCTCAGTTCGGTGGAGGTTAGATGCTATGTCATTACATGCCCTAAGGAGAACCATGTGTCAGGGAGCTGAAAGATCTCTGTCCAAAAGCCAACAAAGAATGAAGACTTTCAGTCCAATGGCTCATGAGGAATTGAAACAACCCTTGAGTGTGGTTGGAAGAGAATCCGCCCCTGTTTGAAACTTGAGGTAACTGCGGCCTTGGCATACACATTGATCACCATTGTGTAAGCTCCTTTGGTTCAGAGGATCCAGCTAAGCTGTTACTGAATTTCTAAGCCACAAATATTGTAAGATGATAAACATTTAGTTTCAAGCCACTAATTTTTTAGGTAATTTATAATACAGCCATAGGTATGCAAGCAGGAAGCAGGTTGAGAAAGCTACTCAGCTTCAAACAGGGTCTATTTCTCATGGAAAAGAAGGGAAGACTCAGAATGTGGAATCAAGAGAACAGAAAGTGAAGCCAAGAACTATAGATGACCACTTCATGGGAATAGAGCTGCACCCTAATATAGGACTGGTGGTTTATTGGTATGGACCAGTGATTGCCTCCATCATTTTCTCTCTCCCTTTTTGAATGAGCATATCTGCTGTGACTTTTCTCGACCTGGCTCACCATATTGTGTTGGGTATGTGGGATTGAATATGTGTCTCTTTTTTATTCACAGGTTTTTAAATGAAGAAGAGCCCTATTTGAGGAGCCTCAACCAAACAAGGACATGATTTGGATAATGACACCCTGAATTTTAGCCTAAGGCCATGATGTAGTGAGTTAGAAGTCTTATAAGTGAGTGTATTTTGCATTTGGAAGAGAATTGTCTGTAATACCTAGTCTCAAGATGATATATCCTGGGTCGCCCGGGTGGCTCAGTCGGTTGAGTGTGTGACTGCAGCTCAGGTTGTGATCTCAAGGTTCATGAGTTCAAGCCCCACATCAGGTTCTGTGCTGACAGCTCAGAGATGTTTGGAACCTGCTTTGGATTCTGTGTCTCCCTCCTTCTCTGCTCCTCCTCAGCTTGTGCTCTGCTTCTCTCTCTCAAAAATAAATAAACATAAAAAAGATTTTATTAAAGATGATATATCCTGATGTGGACGCCCTTGTGTTATCCATCTCCATATTAAATCTGGGCTTGGCCTAGACTTTCTTTAATCTATAAAATGCAGCAGAGATATCATTCTGCAACTCTCAAGGCAGAACCTTAAAATATTAGCAGCTCTACTTTAGCCATTTGGAATCCTTTTTGAATTAGACCAACATAGTCTAAGGAGGCCTAATCATGCATGTGGAACTGCCCAAGGCAACTAAGAATATAGCAATACCCACGGTTGAGCTCCTAGACAAAAGTCAGCATAAACCTGGCAAACATATGGGTGAGGCCATATTAAATCTTGTAATCAGTCTAGCGTCTTAGTCACCCCCCATGTGAAGTGGAAGAACCATTCAGTCAACCTACAGAATCATGGAAGTCATAAATTATTGTTTGAAGCCACTAAGTTTGGGATAGGGTATTGTGTAGAAATAGACAACTGAAATACTTTTTTTTTAATGTTTATTTTTTTGAGAAAGAGAGAGACAGAGTGTGAGCAGGGGAGGAGCAGAGAGAGAGGGAGACACAGAATCCGAAGCAGGCTCCAGGAACCAAGCTGTAAAAGATTCTTAATGGAAGTAGGAAGGATAATGAGTGCGTTGACATCTGAGGCTTGAAAAACGTTAACCCACGTTAGTTAGAGGTAGAACATTTGGCAAAGTGGTTGCCATGAGGTAACATGAAAAGTAGAAAAAAAAATTAATTAATCTATATATTTAGCTAAGGTGTCTTGACAGAATGTTAAAAGTGTTAACAGTTTTGTTTTAACTTTTTTGTTTTTTCATGTAATAAGAATCAGATATAGAGACATGAAGAAAAGAAAAAATACTGTTCAATTTTCAGTCAGAATATAGGCAAAACATTTTTCATCCAGGACTTCTGGCGAGACACAGAATCTGAAGTAGGCTCCAGGCTCTGAGCTGTCAGCACAGAGCCCAATGTGGGGCTCGAACCCATGAGACATAAGATCATGACCTGAGCCGAAGTCGGATGCTTAACCAAGTGAGCCACCCAGGCATCCCTGCAAGTGAAATAGTTCTAAAATACAAGCCTATAAATTAATTTTTACTTTAAAACTTCCTTCAGTAAATCTGTATTCAGAAAAATATCCAATTCCTTGACATAAAATTCAAAGCTCTTCTAGATATGGTTTTCTGCACATGAGCATTAACCCAACCCCAAACCCCTCTTTGCACTACATGTATCTAACACTATTCTTGTTTCCATGAAATGCTCTTTACCTTTGTCTCTTTTAGTTCATTTCAGTTAACATTCACAAATCAATAGAGACTTGACTTTGCCTGCAAGATTCTATGACCTGCTAGTCAAGCTGAGTATATTCCACAATGTATTTATACACTTGGGAATACCTTTATTGATGCTTTTATTACACTCTATTGTAATTTGATTCCTGTAACTACTGAATCATGGTTGATTCATCCTCATATCCTTAAAGTTTAACATGCTGCTTAATTTATTACATGAATGAATTAATGATTTTAGGACTGATGACCAAACTCTGAGATACAGAGAACATTTGAAACACTTGAAATATTAAAATTCCACGAGTGGAAAAAAAAGTCTTGTGTAACCAAGAATTACTTTTGGTGCTTTTTAATTATTTCAACTGAGTTCTTAGAGGTTAAAAATTTCAAGTATTTCTCTCACAGGTATAATGATAAATATTAGCTCAATAATGATTATAGTTAATTTTTTGCTTAATGTGTGCCAGACATTGTCTAAACATTTTGTATTTAATCCCTATTATAACCCTATGAGATAAATACTTTACTGTGGTCATATTATAAATAAAGCCGGGGAAGGACACCTGGGTGGCTCAGTTGGTTAAGAACCCAGCTCTTGGGGTTAAGCTTCTGACTTTGGCTCAGGTCATGATCTCACAGTCTGTGAGTTCAAGCCCCGCGTTGGGCTCTATGCTCATAGTTCAGAGCCTGGAGACTGCTTCAGACCCTGGGTCTCTCTCTCTCTCTCCCCCTCTCCCTCTCAAAAATAAAATAAACATTAAAAAATCAATAAGTAAATAAAAGAGTCCAACTCTTGGTTTTGGATCAGGTCATTATCTCACAGATTTGTGAATTCAAGCCCCACATCAGGCTCTGTGCTGAGTGTCCTGCTTGGGATTCTCTGTCTCTCTCTCTGCCCCTCCCCTACTCATGCTGTCTCTGTCTCTCTCAAAATAAATAAATAAACTTAAAAAAATTAAAAATAGTTTAAAATGTTTATTTATTTTTGAGAGAGAGAGAGAAACAAAGCACAAGTGGGAGAGGGGCAGAAAGAGGGAGACACAGAATTGAAGTAGGCTCCACTCTCTGAGCTGTTAGCACAGAACTCAATGCGGGACTTGAACTCATGAACCAAGAGATCATGATCTGAGCTGAAGTCAGACACTTAACTGACTGGTCCACTGAGGCACCCCCTGCCCCACAAAAAACAAAAACAAACACAAACAAACAAACAAACAAAACTTTAAATAAAGCAAAGGAGATTAAGTAATATGTCCAAGATCAAAAAGGTAGAAAATGGGAGAGTTGGGATTACCTTTCACAATGTGCATCGTAAACTCATAAAATACTAACTTTGTACATGCATCTTCTCAAATGTAAAATCAGATAAAATGCATCTTCTCAAATGTAACATAAGATAAAATGATGACTGAGCTCATTCACTTCTCAGAAAAATAAACAAAGAAGTGTTTTGTAAACTCCAGAGTTCTGTCATGAGGTCTTCTGTCACAGGTCAGTGATATCTGGTAGTTTATTTTCTGTCTTAAAGTCATCTTGCTACTTTCCTGCCTTCTATCTTTCAACTGTCATTTTCATACTATTTATTACAGTCCGAATTATATTAAGTTTTCCAGACAGTACCTCCCTAAAAGGAAAAGCAAACCTATTATGTAAGGGTATTTAACTACCTGAATACTGGATTTTGATTTATTGCACTTTAGTCTCTCATCTTTTTATTTTACTTTAAAAAAAATTGTTTAAAATTTATTTATTTATTTTGAGGGGAGGAGGAGGGACAAAGAGAGAGAGAGAGAGAGAATCCCAAGTAGGCTCTGCATTGCCACCGAGGAGACCAGACGGACACGGGGCTCAAACTCACAAACACTGTGAGCCAACACCAAGAGTGGGGCACTTAAGCGACTGAGCCACCCAGGCACCCCTAGCTAGTCTTCTCATCTTAAAATTAGTTCTGCAGTTTCCTTAAAAGCATTAAAGGATAGCAACCAGAGCAGATGAAGGTGCAGGAGCCTGGTCACTGCACTTCAACCAAAGATTATCTGATTTCATCTGATTTGCATACTCAACCTTCAGGAATATTCACAGAGTCTCAGGGGAGATAGGCATAATGTAAACACAATGCAGATATTAAATGCGTTGGTAAGGGCTGGAAAGTGAAAGGACAGAGTGATAGAGGGAGACTGACCAGGGGAAAAGAAAGACCCATCGAGGTGATGACAGTTAAATGAGACCTGGAGGGTGAGAAAACAGGCAGCAGAGGGTCTGGGAAACAGTATTCTGAACAAAGGGAAGAGTCTGTGTGGTATAAAAGGGTTTCATGTGGAAATGAGCTTTTGTCTTTAGAGAAAAGTATTAACAGACAAGATTTCCTATTTAAAAGCTCAAAAACGTTTTCTAAGTGTTCTAAGGTCCTTTCCTGTTTGAAAATGATAGAGTTTGATGAAACAAAAGAAGACATTAATGGGCAAGTGTTGTTTTAAAACTTAGTTTTAGTGTTTCTCTAGATAGTTCAGTTAATATAAAACAGCCTATTGGCCAACATAGGTCTGAGGTGAGTTGTAATCAAATGATCAGAAACGTCTCTTTGATCTTTGAATGTTCCTTTTATTTAATCTGTTCTCATCCCAAAGGGAGAGAACTGTTTCTCCTTTTTGCTTTACATTGACCCTTCAACTAAAAGTCATGACAGCAGGGGCAGCGGATGATGGCCTGTGGGCTGAATCGAGGCCAGCATCTCTTGTTGTTCATTCTGCAAACTAACAACGGTATTTATACTTCCAAATGGTTAAAGATAATATTTAATGACATTTGATAAATATATGAAAATCAAATTTCATTGCCAACTTGTTTTTGGGAACTCCGCCATGCTCACTTTTTCACATAGTATCTATGACTTCTTTCACACTGTAAGGTCAGAGCTGTATAGTTGTGACAGAGGCCTTATCATCTTCAAAGTCTAAAATATTTACTCTCTAGTCCTTTATGGGAAAAGTTTCACTGACCCCTGCATGAAAGCATTTGTTTACTGAGGTACCACCATTAACACACTCTTGCCACTAATCTGATTCTGTTGTATGCCCATGGCTTTGTTGTAAGAAGTCCTGCCTGTAAACGAGCTGCTCTTTCTACCTTTAATTTTCAGGAATAATATCCCATTAACACACCAGACTATCAAATAACTTTATTTCATAAAACAGTATGATTTTTTTGTTGTTGTTTAACTTTAATTCATTAGTAACCTCCTAAATTTTATTTTGGGATATTGAAAAAATTTTCTGAAATTATAATACAAAAAGTTAACATTAGGTGTCAGTATTTTACATATTATTTAGTAAGTGTGTGACAATGAAAAAAATGTATTGGATTATTACACAGAGGATTTTCACTAGAAAATTTTACCTCTTGTTCAAATGCTTGCTTTCTTTCTTCTTTCTTTCTTTCTTTCTTTCTTTCTTTCTTTCTTTCTCCCATTAATGAAATTGTTTTTTATGATGCCTGCAAACCAAAATTTTGAAACTCCTCATTTTTAGGTATCTGCTGCTACATTTTTGTCATATGTCTGTGTGTGGGAATAGATATTAGCATGGTCCTAACAAGTATCTTTTAAATGTCCTGTATGATAATCTGAATGAGATTTCAAAATAGAGACCATTTGGAGGCAGCATGGTTTTGCAGGGAAAATACCAGGGAAGCATTATAGGGAAGTGGAAAGGATACTAAGTTTGAATTCCTACCTTAACTTTATCATTGATAACATTGTGACTCTTATTCCTTAACCCTCTAATTTATAATATTGTAGGTAAGAAGAGTAAATCATCTAGTTTCTACTCTGCAGTGTTGCAGTGAAGATCAAACGCCTTAACACTTATCCAGAGGCCAATTGTCAAAGTGGCTGGCTCCATGGACAACCCACAAATGTTAATACTTCCCTGTCACCATTTCCTATGTTTCTCTTACCTTTAAATTATTTTGAGTAAATAGATTAATATATGAAAGAGACCTAGCACATGGCGTTCAAGAAATAGAAATTTTCTCATCTCTAAATCATTTAATCATGCAGTCTTATCACACTGTGTGTGTCTTGTGTGTGACTCACATGCCTTTTATTTGTGTTCAGATCACTAAGCTTCAAATAATTTCCCAAAGAATCAGAGATTAAATAAGATCAAATCTATTCCATAACTTCAAATATCTCTGAAAATGATTTAGTCTGAGTTCCTTTTAGTGCATCCATATCTCTATGCAA
Organism: Puma concolor; assembly: GCF_028749965.1. Classification (NCBI taxonomy): domain Eukaryota; kingdom Metazoa; phylum Chordata; class Mammalia; order Carnivora; family Felidae; genus Puma; species Puma concolor. Next base: position 135,012,995 of record NC_141674.1, read on the forward strand.
CATATAAGCATAAAAGATTCCTAAAGATATCAAAACTATATTGAACCCTTATAAATCAGTAAGGGAAAAATCAATACTCAATAAATGGCAAAGAATCCCTAAATAATACACACCTACACACACACACACACACACACACACACACACACACACACTATTACAATGATCAATAAATATTTCATGTAATATTCAGCCCCAGTAATAAAGAATAAAGTAAAAATAAAAATATTAAATTTGATAACTAACTGCTAAAAAATGACCATATGTTTTTCCTTTACTTAAACAACTATAATAGATTAAAGATGGCTAAGAGTTCTTGGTTGCTATTCCAATTGAGAAGTAGAATTCTTTTCTTCTTGAATCTGAGCTGACTTTAGTGATTTGCTTTATGAATAAGGTGTGTACCTTTTGTGACTGTCACAGAAGTCTTGTTATTTATACTCATCCCTTGGAACACCCAGCTCAGGTCATGATCTCATGGCTTATGGGTTCAAGCCCTGCATTGGGCTCTGTGCTGACAGCTCAGAGCCTGGAGCCTGCTTCGGAATCTGTGTCTTCCTCTGTCTCTGCTCCTCCCCTGCTCATGCTCTGTTTCTCTCTCTCTCAAAAATAAATAAACATTAAAAAAATTTTCTTTACGATGAAAAATAAAGAATAGGTAAATTGTGTGGGTGAGCAATGCAGCTTTCCATGCCACCAAATGAGTAGAGGGCCCCGGTGAGGATGACAAGGTTGACAAAAATTCCTACGCTTTTCTCAGATGCCTCTCAGGACACAAGCATGTCTCACATTGCATAGAATGCAATGTTCTAGCGTTCAAAGATGAGATCTATTTTTTAATAATATTGTTTCCAAAGTACAAACTAGATGCTTTATCCAGAAATCAACCCAAACATCCTGTTTTCCAATAATAGAGGAAAACTCACACTGGACTTATTTCAAGAGGATAGGTCTTCAGTGTCCTTTGTAGTTTTGATTTGCTTGGGGTCACTGGAACCCTTAAATCGTATATCCCCACAACTTACAGAGGTAGAAACTCAGAACCAACACAGTGGAGCTCTAGATCCCTTATGTTCTCACTCTCTGCCTGTCACTTTTCCCTCCCTGTTCTCCACTGTGATAGTGTGAGGATCCCACAATTCTCAACTGCTATGCCATCCCTCTCGGTGGGAATTGCTGATGATTGTTAGCTGCTTCAGCAGCCTCGTAAATCTGCTTCTCTCCTGTCAGAAAACAGAATAGTACCTCAGAAGATTCTCTGGCTTCAGTCAATACACACTTATTTTAAATATGGGAGATGTAGCATTGAAAGCAGGATCTAGTCATTGATTGCAAGAAGTTCGTGAGCATCCTTTTCCATAGACTAACCTCCATCTCAACAGGGTGGTCCCACCTGTGGAGCACTCACTTTGTTCTCTTCCCAGATGTGTTTCCACTGTTCTCATGCTAACTTTGAAAAGGAACAATAACTGAAGATTTCTGCCATCCAAGATACTTGATATTAACCCAGTCCCAACCTCCTGCATCCTGTGGCGACAGGGAGATGCTGAGTACCAGGACCCCCCTGACCCTTAGTTCTCTGAGTCAAAGCCCCCTCAATCAGATAGCTTTGTTTTGTTTTGTGTTGTTTTGTGTCTGCTACCCCAGCAAGTTTTGAAGCAAACGTATGGCAGGAAATTAGGGGAAAGAGAGCAATCTCACCCTACCCACAAACTTTCATCCAATCTATAATGATAGATTATTAATTAATGTAATTCATTCTTTGTATTAAACAAATACAATGCCTTATCCCTTACCACTCCTACCTGGCATTCTCACAGGACCAGTTTGTCTTCTTTAACTGCAAGATCACTTCCTCCTTAATATCTACATACTTTTTATATTTTGTGAGTAATAATATTGAAAATAAATTTTTTAAAAGCCATCTATTTCCTGGCCCTGAAATACCTATTCCTCCTTCAAGAGCAAGGCTAGACTAGAGTCACTGGGTTCTAAGGCCTCATTTTGCCTGTGCACATTACCTAGCCTCTTTGGGGGACATGCTTGCCTATTATATCCCAGACATAACTCTTTCTACTAACTGTAGAATCAGTAGAATCAGGTACCCACCACATATTTTAATAATCTGTCAGCACCAGAAATGTGAGTCTTCTCAGATCTTTTGTAACCAGCCAGCCAAGGGAAAAAAAAAAAATGATTACCTGATGTCAGCCACTATTCTCCAGTCTCTGCTCTGGCACTTACATGAGAACTGACATGAGTTCCTTCCCCAAAATGTCCTTCCTTCCTCCAAGCTGCTATCAGTTTCTGTAAGTGTTATTCACCACCTTCTCAATAAGCTTTTGTGTTCTTCAAGTTGATACTTAGGCTGGTGGTTTTGTTTTCTATTGCTGCTGTAACAAATCACTACAAATGTAGCAGTTTGAAACAACACTCACTTATTATCTTACAGTTCTGAAAGTTAGAAGTCCAATACAAGTCTCACTGGGCTCATACCAAGGTGTTGGTAAGGTTGTATTCATTTTTGGAGAATTTATTTATTTGCTTCTTCCACTTTCTAGAGGCTGGTTACATTCCTTGGCTCATGGACCCTTCTTCCATTGTCAAAGCCAAAAACTTTGCATCTCTCCAATCAATGCTCCAGATCTCTGACCATAGCCAGCCAAGGCTCACAGCTTTTAAAAAGCCATGTGATTGGGTGCACCTGGATATCTAGGATATCTAGGATATGTAGGATAATTTCTCCATCTTCAGGTTTTTGACCTTAGTCACACCTGCAAAGTCCCTTTTTGCCATGGAAGGTAACATTTATAGGGATTAGGGCATGGACATTTTAGGGGGTCATTATGAACTGGAAGCAAAAGGTCAAGAAAGAAACCTTTAGACATTTTTGATGCAAAAAGTGTTTTATTAAAGCAGGGTGACAGGACCAGTGGGCAGAAAGAACTGCATTAGGATTGTGAGGAGCAACTGATGATATACTTTTAGGTTGGTGGAATAGAAATAAAGGAAGTTTCCAGAAGGATTTTCATATATAAAGGATATACAGGATCCTGGAGGTCTGGCTATTGCCAAGCTAATGTTGCTTTTTGCCTCTAGCAAAGCATCAACATTAAGGCAGTTGTAAGTTCCTTGAGGAATATCATACTCTGCCTGTCGCAGGTATTTATCAATGGGCTACAAATTGTAAGGAAATTTAATTTTATCTACATTTCTTCTGCCTTTTGTCTCCTCACCAAATAGATTGTCTATCCTATTTGGTTTCTGACCATTCCCTTTTCTCTCCTCCTACTTTTACTTTGCTGCCTTGTTGAATTCTTGGTCCCTTTAACCCTGAAACACTTTGCCTCCATCTTCTACTACCTGTCAGTAATCAAAGACAAATTTTTCTTTGGAAGGTAGGCTTCCAGATCATTCTTCCACACTCTCTTTGAAGTTCATAGTTGCAGGAAGCAGACTCAAATGGGGATTTGTATAAAGGAGGTTTATTGGAAAATGCACTGGAGATAATATGTATCTGTGTGGAGGGGATGGTGAAGGATGCAGGACTGCACTGATGGAAGGTGATGAACATTAATGAAGTCTCCACAAAGTTCTCAACCAATTCTGAGAACTTTGTTCTCAGGATACATGGTGTATCCTGGCTGAGAAAGTCCTTCCGATTGCCCTCCAATTGAAATCTTTTATATGGGGCTCCAACAAGCTCTCCATGGATGCAAGAGGCTGGGGTGATGGCAGGGGTGTGGGGGCAGCAGGCATGACCTCATGGTAGGCAGTCCTCAACACTCCTGGCAATGTGTTTTGAGGAATTGGTTATTTTAGGCTGGAGAGTAGAAATGGGCATTGAAGTCAGTGAACAAAGGCAAAAGACTCGGTTGAAGAAAAGAAGATCAAAGTTTAGGGAACAAATGGAGGTAGGATAGCCTAGTATTTCTTATACCAATCACTTCTACTTGCTGTTGTTTGTATATACAGGTCTATATAAGATGTCAGGCTTAACTATCAGAAGGAAACGGATAATGGTCTTATTCCTGCCACTTGCCACCTTAATCCCCCTTTTGCTGAATGGTTTCTTATCTTTTATCGTTAATCTAATGAGCCTGGGTACATATATATGCCTATATTTTATGACAAGCCATCACAAGTCCACATTTAATGAAGAAATGTTATAAAATATAAATGAATCATGATATATATGTGCGAGTATACCTATATACAAATATATATTATATATACACACACATATTCAGAAATACGTGCAAATAACTAATCTTGCTTGATAAATGTGTGTCGTTTTTGGGATGGGTGGTCCTTGCAGGTGGTTTTAGGGCTAACTAGAAGTCTGATCTGAATTTGTTTTTGTTGAAAAACAAAAGGAAAAGAAAAAAATCTCAGTTCTTTTGTAACTACTAGATCAGCTCACAGAATTTATTTTTGTATATATAAGTCCACAAAATTTAATAAGCTTAATAATTTTAAAGATTTATTAAGAAAAAAATTGTTCCTAACCTGGTCTGGGACAGACCTTTTAATTCACAACAGCCTTCTGGGAAGAAATTAGCATTCCTGATAAACTGCTTAAGCGATTTTCAGATAAACTTTTAATGGTATTAAGACCTCTTCTGGGAAACCAGTTGTCATCCCACTCAGCTGAATGATAGCTAAGAGTTCAATGATCTTTCACTAGACATCTTTTTTTTGTTGTTGTTCCTGTTTGCTTTTAGTCTAAAAAAAAATTCTTACCAGTCTTTTGTGTATGTGTGTGTGTGTGTGTGTGTGTGTGTGTGTGTGTGAGAGAGAGAGAGAGAGAGGGAGAAAGCTTAAAATTGTCCAATTTAGGACAATACAGCAATTTGGAAATAAAATTTGATCAGTGCATATAACTAAATTTTCTAGACAAAAATCTCTTTCAGATATAAGGTATTTTATTGGTATTTCATCAGATTTAGAAACAAGATTCTCTAAACATTTTTAAACTACAATTATGAATTTAACACTTAATTTTATTAATATATTGTCTGAAAATGTTTCCAACTACTTACATAACTATTGTAAAATTTAGTAAGTTAAATTTAAAAATAGAATAAACCTAAGCCTATTAATATTCTAATACAATATATAACCTAGTTGAGTTTGCAAGTTAAGATTTCTAGTTGGAATTGATTTCATAATCACATGTTTTACACTGGAGTTACAAACCTCACCTATTATTCTAATATGCTAAATTATTCTTTTTTTTTTTTTTTTTAATTTTTTTTTTCAACGTTTATTTTTGCGACAGAGAGAGACAGAGCATGAACGGGGGAGGGGCAGAGAGAGAGGGAGACACAGAATCGGAAACAGGCTCCAGGCTCTGAGCCATCAGCCCAGAGCCCGACGCGGGGCTCGAACTCACGGACCGCGAGATCGTGACCTGGCTGAAGTCGGACGCTTAACCGACTGCGCCACCCAGGCGCCCCGCTAAATTATTCTAATATTCTATTATTATCATTATATTATACTATTATTATTATTATTCTAATATGCTAAATTCTGCAAAAAATTTCAGATATTTAAAATACCAAGTATGCATATTTGGTTTAACAACAATAACATACTAATATGATAGATGTGATTCTATAAAATATTATAATATGTAATTCTAAATCTTTGCTGTTTTTTTTTTTTAATGCTATACATAGAGAAGCAATTATGACAGTCAACAAAATTTGGGGGATTATCTTCCCATGAAATTTTGGAATTGCCTTTCACTTTTCTGGTTCTTAGAGACCAGAATATATTGACAAAGTAGCAATGGGTCTTTATCTGGGATTCTGATGGTCTTCCCAAGTGTATAAGTAGTATCCAAAGAACCCTCTTAAAATGGTGGACATTTGAACCATTTTCTTAGAATTGAGTCATATAATTAATTTTGAAATGAAACAAGAGTCTATAGTCCTCAATGAGGAATTAATTTAGATTAGATTTTGTATTTCTTTCAATAGAAATGGTGTCTCCATTCCAGGTCTGAAGACCTGTGAGCTTGAAAGATTTTCACATTATCTTAGTATTATATAACGTTAGCAGATATGAAAATGATATCAATCATGTATTATTATTCAGTCATAAATTCCAAGGTCATCTATGAACACTGTCCTTTCTCCTAAGGTCTTGAGCCTCTCAGCTCTGAAAACAATGCCGTCAGGTCTTATTTTCCTCATTACAAAATAATGATGCAGGCTGGCTGAGTCTGAGGGTCCAGAGCATGGTCCCACTGGATCATCCAAGAGGGTCGTGGCTTTGTGCAGGATAGAAATCAAACTTGAGCCTAGAGGAAGTGAGAGCAGAGTTAACTGAAGACAGAGAGCTAGTACAGATATAGACAGAGCTCTAGGAGACTTGAAAGGAAAGAAGAGTGAGTCTTGTCTTAGTTTGGGGTCCAGGGTTTTCATGGAGGATTGTGGTCTGTGCATGTGTCTGTCTTCTCAGGCATCCAGGAACACAGATGAGAGTTTAAGCATTCTCCATGAATCACATGCCCTGGAGTTGGGGTCTTGATAAGTCAGTGGTTTTGGAAACTGTTCACATCCACCCGGTCCAGTCCCTCCTTAGATGTTATCTGTGGTGCTGGAAGACTCCAAAGAAATCATTGACTCCTTGACCTTTACAAGAAGGACATGTATCAGTTGTTCTATAAGGTGTGTATAAGGTGAAAGTGTAGGTCCTAGCAAGAATAGAAGCAGGAAAAGGAGCAAAAAGAGTAGTTTTTCATGGGGTCTCTGTAGTTTCTCTGTATCAATAATTATAATATTATCCAACTCACAGGTTTGTTGTGAATACTGAATTAGGTATTTGGAAATGTCTTTGTAACAGAATTAGTGTTCCTGTCTTTTTACCACAACTACTATCTTTTAATGAGTTTTCACTATAGGTCAGATACAATAGGACAATAGGAGCTTTGAATTATCCATTTAAACCTCTAAACAATGCTAGGTTATAACCTATGGTTATGGCTATAGTTATGTTGCTCATATTGGTGAAACCAGAATTAAAGCCATATCTGACGGCCTACAAGGGCAGCTCTTTTAAGTTTTTTCAATGTTTATTTATTTTTGAGAGAGAGAGAGAGAGAGCACACACAAGCAGGGAGGGGCAGAGAGAGACAGAGAGAGACAGAGAGAGAGAGAGAGAGAGAGAATCTGATGCAGGCCCCAGGCTCTGAGCTGTCAGCACAGAGCTGGATGCGGGGCTCAAAATCATGGACCTTGAGATCATGACCAGAGATGAAATTGGACACAACCGACTAAGCCACCCAGGCGCCCTCAAAGGGCAGCTCTTGCAGCTCTTTCAACCTCTATTCTCTATGAGCACTGGCGTCTGAGGGTGCTAAGTGCTCTAGGAAACCAGGAAAGGATAATCAGTGTAAACCGGACCATCCAGACCTTGCTACACAGGTGGTCCACTATTTCTTACACCATTCTTTTTTTCTTTTACCTCCACCAATGACCTTTCATTGCTGTTTTTCTCTTTCATCTTTGCTGGAATTTCAATACTGAATATATATTAAGCTGTGCCAAGACAAGGAATATGTTTTCCATTGTTTGGAATTCCTTGGTGTCGTGCAGCATTACTCCATACATGTGGTAGGTACTATAAAATCAATTGTAGAATGCATGAAGCAAATAGTTAAAACAACAACAAAAAAGGAACACAGATGTATGTTATTTAGTATTGAACCCAGAAGAGATACTTAACTGGGCAGGGGGAGGGGAAATGAACCCTCTAAAAATGTACATATTTTTAAATTTTTTTAAAGTTTTTTTTTTAATGTTTATTTTTGAGAGAGACAGAGTGCAAGTGGCGGAAGGTCAGAGACAGAAGGAGACATAGAATCCAAAGAAGGCTCCAGGCTCTGAGCTGTCAGAGCAGAGCTCAAGGAGGGTCTTGAACCCACAGGCTGTGAGACCATGACTTGAGCTGAAATCAGATACTTAACCAACTGTGCTACACAGTCACCCCAAAAATGTACACACTTTTTAGTTTTTCTCTACACTAGGCATTTACAAATACTTTATTTCTTTTAAGCCTTTCAACAACCCCCCAAGATAGGTTGTATTACTGCTATTACCATTGCTGTAGAGACACTAAAGAAATTAAGACACTTGTTGAAGGATAAAAATCAAGTAAGCATCAGGGCCAGACTTTGGGGTCTACTGTGTCTGATTACAGCAACAAAAGGAGAGAACTTTTCTTTTGATCATAAAGTGAGTACTGAAGCTGCTTATTGTTGAAAGTATTTCCTACTACAGTGCTGGACATTCTTAGTAGAACACTTTTAACAAAGTTCCTGTGTTCTTCAACAAAAATTGATTTAAATGTAATACCCTTCAGACTGGGGTAGTTATTTGAGAAAATGAAAAAATATGCCAAATTGATCTCAGTACCTCCACCCACACCCCACTTTTTATGTACTCTTTACCCTCTAAGCTCCTAAAGGCTTTTTGTCACTGAGGGGGTCTTCAGAGCTGTCCTGTGACACCTTCCCTATCCTTCTTTAAAAAGTTTACTGTGGGGGGCGCCTGGGTGGCGCAGTCGGTTAAGTGTCCGACTTCAACCAGGTCACGATCTCACAGTCTGTGAGTTCGAGCCCCGCGTCGGGCTCTGGGCTGATGGCTCAGAGCCTGGAGCCTGTTTCCGATTCTGTGTCTCCCTCTCTCTCTGCCCCTCGCCCGTTCATGCTCTGTCTCCCTCTGTCCCAAAAATAAATAAACGTTGAAAAAAAAAATTTTTTAAAAAAAGTTTACTGTGGAACTTGGCAGACATCTCATTCTCAACATGGTTGAAATTAAACTCCCTGTTTAACTGCCCCCATATAAACCTTGTTCCTGCTCTTCCTCCTACATCCTGTATGTCATTTAATAACCTTTCATCTATTCATGTGCCCATGCCAGATGGTCATTTATTGACTTTCCCCCTTCCCTCAAGCTCCCATGTATAATCAATCACCAAATTTTATTGACACTACTTCCTACCACCCTTATATTTTGTTCTTTTTTTTTTCCCACTGTCAGGATCATAATTCAGTCATATCTTTTTTTCTTTTTTTGTCTTGGATTAATGAAAATGGACCATTACATATTTCTCTGTTTTGGATCATAACGTACTCTTTGAGTTCTCTAGTCTACAGACAAAAATATCTTTTAACAAGAAAATATGTTCTGGTTGGATCCCTTTTTTAAGCTGTCACTATTTCCAGGAATCTGGGGACAGAATACATACATGGCTCTGATAACCTTTCAAGCGTCATATTTCTCCAAACTGCTCTTCAGTCAGAGGTAGCCAAGTTTTCTCTTGCTTTGTGATATTTGCAGTTCTCTGCTTAGAAGACATTTCTCATGCCTGATCCCCTGTCACATTCCATTCCTTCTTCAAGTCTCCGTTAAGGCTTAACTTTAAATCGTTGCTAATCCTAAGGGTCACGTGAGCTATCCAAATATTCTCATGGCAAGGAGTGGCTTGGTGGCTTAGTCAGTTGAGTGTCTGGCTCTTGGTTTTGCCTTTGGTCATGATCTCATGGTTCGTGGGATTGAGCCTCGTGTCGGGCTCCATGCTGACAGCACAGAGCCTGCCTGGCATTCTCTCTCTCTCTCTCTCTCTCTCTCTGCCCCTCCCCTGCTTGTGTGTGCCTGTGCACACACATGCTCTTTCTCTCAAAATAAATGAATAAAAACTTAAAAAAAAAAGAACTTTATAAATATTCTCTACTATTCCGTACTAGTGGCAAAAGTAGTACTCTTTTTTTCCATGTGTTTCCATGGATGTTTGGTACGTCTCTGTTTTTATCCCCATTGTATTGCTCCTCATGTACTAAGTATTGGACAGAGATCTAGGATAGCATAGGCATTCATGGAAGGCTAGTTTACCTGAAATATTAAACTTATTCACCATATTTATTATCAATTTAATGTAAGAAACTTCAGGTAACTGACACAAATTTTATTAGGTCTTTTATATTTTAGAAATTATATATGTAAGGCAAAAATATAAGGCAAAAATAAATCATGCCAACTAAAAGTAGAATATAATGCTTGTATGAGTTTGAATAGCATAAGAACTTCATATTAATGGGGAAATGTTTTTAATAAATGTGTACTAAATTAATGGAAGGAAAGTTAATGAGAAACATATTGATATAATACTTATCTGACATAATGCTGAATATTTTACTTCTAAGTCTTTTTACCATGCAGCTCAGTATTCAGTTGGATGGATTAATGTAATTTAAACAAATGGGACACTCAAATTTAGATTTAAAAAACCAAAATCTTAAAGATAAGATGACAGAAAAAGAGTCATAAAACAGTGAAGTTGGTACAAGGGAAGAAATATAAAATGTAAAAACTAAAAAGTTCATTTGTTTGATATTGTGGCATGTGTCTTTCACTGCATTTAACATCTTTTCTTAAAAATCACAGTTACATAAAGTCATTGAATTTTATATTGACTGGGTTGGATAAAATTATTAAAAACATAAGTATTCTACGAGAATTCTGGTGGGTAGCATAGGTTTAGACACTGTTTGGACCAGTTAAGTATTAGGTGATTTTTTTGTTTTGTTTTGTTTTGTTTGCTTTTTGCTTTTGTTTGCTTTTGTTTTTATCATGCCCCAAACTTTCACTCAGTATTGGTGACACTTTTTATTTACATGCCCTGGAAACTCCACAAATGACTCAGTAATAGATCAGTAATTCATGCTTTTTTATTCTTCAATTTTATTACCTAAACTTACTCTTCTAAGCATCATTTTATGTTTCTAGTTAAATATAAGTGAAAATTGATTGGAGTATTTCTCAATGGAATTTTATCTTTATTTCATCATAATTGCTTCATATTTGAATAATGACAGATGAACTGCCTCATTCAATTGCAGTTTTAAGGCTTTGAAGTCACAATAACAGCACAGGATTTAAATCCTCAAGCCATTATTATAGCAGAAAAGACATTGGAGAAAATGAAAACTTATGGTGCTATAATTTGCTGGGGGGAAAAAAGACTCCAGTGGTTAAAACATATTATTTCTTGGCCATTTCTAACCTAAGACATGATGACATAGGAGTGAACTGGACAGTTACATTGTGGTCCCACCTTCCTAAATTACTTCTGGAGCAATATTTTATAACTATTGAGACAAAATTCACACATCAAGTACATGACACTACAATTATTTTGCTTCAGGATGAAGCATTATCTCAGTGGCATTTATAATTCTATTCAGCAACAATTCAGTATTTCACCAATAGAGATTTCATCAGATCTTTTTCTTTTTTCTCTGACATTTACATCAAGACCTGAGTACTTGTTAATACTCCGAGGTATGCATTTCAAAGTTCTTTTTTTTTTCTTTTGTATTCAGCTTTAAGTAATGAATCAAACAATAGGCAAAGCCTAAAAGTACAAAACAGATCTTGCATTTAAAATTTCATTAACATGGCTAATGTATTTTGCAGTGGCTGATGTATACATACAACACTTTCATTTCTTGACTAAGAGACTATATTTCTACCAATGTGGCATCAAAAGTTTTTCAAGACCTCAATATACAGCGGCATGAGACACAAAGTAAACGGAATAAATGAAAACACGCAACACTAGCATAATTCAGAGCATATAAAATAACACATAAAAGGAAAATTTATAAAGGATTATAATGGGTAACATGAATGAGAAGACAGCTCCCATTTGAAATTATAGAAAGACACATTTTTACCAAGGATTTTCTGTAGCCATTCACCAAAGCATGTTGATAACCCTGGTAAGTCAATAACTTTCTTTAAGAATGAAATTATATGACATACAATTAATTACATATTATAAAAATTGTATTTTGTATGAACACTAAGTTTGGTGAAGTTGGAAAACCCAGTGATAACAGTTTCTAGTTTCATAGAAAGAACATCATTAGATATTTCTTCTTGAAAGGATCATTGAACACTATGAATGAAGCGCTGAGTCAAGCACAACACCTGATATTTCCATGCTAGTGGAATCTGTTTAAATTCTAAAACCTTGTTTGTTTACATCCTGATGCTGTTCAATTATTCAGTGTCCTGTGCCATTTGGGCTGTAGGGGGAAAGTGAGACGGAGTGAGTGCTCAATTTATGTGCTCAGTCAATGTCTCCTTATGTTGTGTGGTATAGCAGAAATCACCAATGTCTTTTGGATCTGGAAGATGAATTTACAATTAAGAAAAAAAGATTTCTAGGGGCGCCTGGGTGGCGCAGTCGGTTAAGCATCCGACTTCAGCTCAGGTCACGATCTTGCGGTCCGTGAGTTCGAGCCCTGCGTCAGGCTCTGGGCTGATGGCTCAGAGCCTGGAGCCTGCTTCCGATTCTGTGTCTCCTTCTCTCTCTGCCCCTCCCCCCTTCATGCTCTGTCTCTCTCTGTCTCAAAAATAAATAAACGTTAAAAAAAAAAATTAAAAAAAAAAAAAGAAAAAAGATTTCTATAACATACCATGACAAAACTTATATGCATATAAACTTAATTGATTAGTAGTTATTTTTTAGAAAAAAATTTTTTTTTTATTTTGTTTCATCTGATCCTGTCTGATTCTCTTTAATAGTTTTAGATTTCTGTCTGAGTTAAGGAGAGCTTTGTTTGGTGTATTTTATCTCTGAATTGAATTTGGTCAACTTCATCAAATTGACTGATTAATTGCAATTGTGTGTCTCAATTTATTGTGATTCAAATCTCCATTTCCAACTTCTTTTTCTTGAGGTTCTTTCTCTAAAAGAGAAGGTAAAGCACTTAGAGAAGCTGGCAGCAATGGGTATGGGTCTAGGATGACGTTAAGAAGGAAGGCAAGAAGGCAAGAAGGAAGATGAAGAACTGCATGAAAATGTATGAAAGCATTTGCCTTTCTTTGCCCAAATGCACAAGGTGATATCTGGTACCTCAGATCTAGGAAAATGTTAAAAAGATACCTGTCCCTGTGATATGTTCACATCTTACCTTCTGCACCAAACTGGTAGGTTCTGGATACTCTCCCCTGTCTGATAATTGTAGTACTCGATGAGGGAGCATAAGGCCCACTGACACCCTGCAAACAACCTCACCATCCCCCCCCCGCCATCTGTGGTATGTGTCATATTCTTAGGCACTCCTGGCTGACCAAGAATAAAGGAAAGGAGAAAACAAATGGTTAACTGATAGAGATCACAGTCATGCAGGACATGAGTCTCAAAAAGTTTACAAATATCTTAGTAAATTGCAAGAAAAAAGTCAATCTTATCAATAGCCTAATCTCCAGAACCTATAGATTCAGTTTCCTGGAGCCCCAATATCACCCTCCCCTTCATAGTGATGTGAGGAACAAAGGCAAGAAAGAAATGGCAGGTAAAATTAAATATCCTTATAACCTGAAGCCCATTGACAAATACTTGAGGCAAATACAGATTGTAACATTTCTCCGGGAACCCCCAACTGTCCTAATGTTAATGCTTTACTAGAGGGAAAACAACCTTAGCAAGGCCTCTGGAACCTTATGAATCCTCCTAAGCACATGAAACTCCTCCTGGAGGCCCCCCTTTTGCATTTACCTCCCCCAACTCCATAGTATATAACCAGTCACTCTTCACAATCCTAGTGCAGCTCTTTCTACCCACGGGTCCTATTTCTGTGCTTTAATGGAATCACCTTTTTTGCACTCAAAGACATCTCAAGAATTCTTTCTTGGTCATCGGCTCCAGAATTACACCACTCCAAAACCCCATCAGTGCACAGGCCTTTATATTTCTAATCCTTCCACTGAAATACCTCCCAGACCTCGGTGTTCCAGCACCAAAAGAATACTTTTTTCCTTATTCTCTCCTAGATCCACTCATAATGTTTGCAGAGCCCAGAGCAGGAGTATAAATAGAGATCTCCATATGTATATCTATCTATCTATCTATCTATCTATCTATCTATTACTAAATACTTAAAAGTTATAAAACAAATGATTAATAAACTATTAAATAATACCAAGTTCTATCATCCTACATTGATACATATTCCTTTATAGTGACCCAGAAAACCAGAATCAATGTTTGAATTTTTGTGCTCCTTGGAGACCACTCTGAAATGAGGGTACAGGGGTGCCAACCCCTGCCCTTGGTCTTCAATTTGAGCCAAGCTCTCTCTTCCTACTCTAGGCTCCACCCCTCAGCTTAGAGGGACCTCACTGGCATGCATGTCTAGCTTCATCCAACTTTTCCCCCCAAATGGCCCTTCCTTAGGCCTGCCCAAGAGCTGGTGGTGCACACACCTGGCAGTGTGGCCCAACCTTGGAAAGATAGAAGCAGGGGAGACATTTTAATAAGACCTAGAAGAAGGGGCACCTGGGTGGCTCATTTGGTTAAGCATTAAACCCTTGATCTCAGCTCAGGTCATGATCTCACTGTTCATGAGTTCAAGCCCCAGGTTGGGCTCTGGCAGCGTGGAGCCTACTTGGGATTCTACCCCTCCCTCACTCTCTAAATAAATAAATACATAAATAAACAAACAAACTTAAAGTGAGAGAGACAGAGAGAGAGAGTGAGAGAGAGAGAGAGAGCGAGAGAGAGAGAGAGAGAGAGAGAGCAAGAGAGGAGGCTAAGGACTGTTTGGACAGAAAGTTTCCAAATCTTCAGTATCTGTAGATGTCTAGATGTCCAGAGACAGGATTCCAGTTGGGTACATGTAACTGGTCTGTGTATTCCTCACTCATGGAGAAGAGCATTCTGGAAGGGAGCCTGAGCACAGATCTTTAAACTGTAGGTCTCATCAAGTGGGACTCTTCTAGTCTCAATCGTATTTAGAGAAGAAGCAACCTAGGGTCATTCATATTAATATGTGAATGATGAATGACACTAATTCTTCAGTAGGATTGAAATGATTCCCTAACTTCTAAAATAAATGAGGTCGCCAACTTTTCATATTAAAGATCTACTTGTAATGTGGTTGTTTGAATTTTGTCAGATGGGTCAGCAAAAGCACACTTAGTTTACAATATAGTTGAAATTCTATTGAAAAGAAAATGAGAGACCACACTGGTTTTGCAACAGTAGTTAATTAAATTACATATAAAAAATAAAACAAAGGAAAATAAACCCAGGAATCTTTAATTTCCTGTAATTCTTTATAAAATTTGAAATTTCCTAGTAATAATTTTTGATTATGACTATAGCTGCTAATACTCTGGGACCATTCGGATCAGACTCTCCTTAACTCAAGGGGCATTGAAATTCAAAAAGAGGGTTTGAAGAGCAAGGTGTTGACCCTATGTTGATCTGCAAGTTTGAATCTGGGGCATTGCCTTTGAGCATGGCTGATATCCAGAGAGTGTAACAAGGCTATATCTGCTATTTATGGGCAGTATCTACTACTGCCAGTAGTCACCTGGTCAATATGTATGCCTTACGACTCTCTAAATATTTTTAATATCCTTGTTTGTTGGATCTCTTCATTGTCTCTGGGGCAATTTAAGAAGTAAATTACCTGAAACATAATCTCAAACAAGCTGTGTACCAGAAAATGAGACATATATTTTAAATATGGTAAACTATTGCAATAAATCAGAATCAGACAGAAAAAGAATGACGTTGGTCCTCCACTGGTCAACTTTTCAGTAGGAAGTGAGCTTGCATTCATCTTTTGGGGAGAGTGGGCCGAGGGCAAGCAGAGGCAACCCTGATTCAGGAGACAGGATGTGTTCTACGTTTCCAGTAATTTTCTGCCCAAATCTCATCAGATTTGGCTGATGAAACTAACCCAGCCTAACTAGCTATAAAACTATGTAACTATGAGATTTCTGAACTTACTATCTCTGTTGAGGAAACCCCAGGCAGCCACAAAACCCAGAATAGTCCCCATCTATGTTTAAGTTAAAGGACACACGTTCCATGAGGTGGCACCACATCACTGATGAACCTGACACTAATTTGGGTCTTGTGGGTAAATGGGTCTCTCAGGACTTTTAGCTGGCTGGATTGAGAGGATAGCCATTTTGTTAACCTCACAATAATACAGTTCTAGATTTTGTGTGATTTATTATTTTTTGGATCCCATTTATCTTGATTTAGAGGGAGAAGAGATGGAGACACCAGTCAATCAGTAAAGCCAAATAAGAAAGTTCTGCATGATAAGTGTTGGAAGTTACTCAGCAACTTTGACTTTGGACAGCAAGATATCTACTAATGGTGAAGGATGCCTGTGTGTAATTCTACAGACTGGAGGACTCAGTTATGTCTTCTCATATTGGAAGCATTTCCTGACATTTCCCTGCATAAACCAATGTCTCAAGGAGTATTTTCCTGAATTAAATGGAATAATAAAAGTAGCTGCAATCCATTCACCAGAATGATATTTGTTAACAAAAATAGTGCAATAAACCTTTGATAGCTCCCCTTTGATTTCAGAATAAAGGAAGAACATTTAGAATAACATGCTCTCCAACTAACCCCTGGCCTAATTGCAGGACTTACCTGTAGACCACTCATATTAATATGCTACTTCCTTTGATTCCTTGATATGTGCAGGTATCCTTGTGTGTCTATACACACACACACACACACACACACACACACACACACACACACACAAGCTCTAGACACATACTACTATTTTTCATTAATTATGTGGGATTAACTTCACTATGTATAGGTAAATATAGAGTATCTTGCTAGATTTTTGTCTTACTAGATTTTGTGATCTGTACAGTAAAAAATAAAAACAATCATATTAGTTATTTTAAATTATCTTTGGCTCAATTCTGATTTTAGAGACAAGAAACAATGATTTATCCAATCACCATTTCCCTCTTTTTCCTAAGAAGCAGAACACCAATTTTCTTTTTGGCCAACAATGTGCCCTGCTAAAAGCTTGCATTTATAAACCTTTTATCTTCCCAGTAGTGGCCAATAAGATATAAGAAAATTGTTCATTTGTAACTTATGATTTGCTGACAATACTCTCCCTACTATGAACTAAAATGTAATAACTAGGTAACATTAGAAGAACTCGTTTATACTACTGATAGTTTCTTAAGTTTGTAATCTTTTTCGGAGTTCAACTCAACTTTTGAGCACTCTTAACATTAACTTATTAGAATGTTCACAAAACTTATAAGAATCTACCAGTGAGATTAAAAGGAATTGGAGTAAAAGAAGTAATCAAGTTATTTTTCAATATTTCCTTCATTTTGCTCTATGCATGGTCATGTCTTGTTAGATACTAAAAGGGTTTTAAATAAAGTTTTTTGAAGAGGGTAGGGGAACTTTCCTGAGAAGCCAAGGAGTCAACCTTCATTTTGATATTATCTACTTATATTTTATCAGGATATATACAGGGCAAATTTTTCTAAATATTTGTATAATCCAATATTTGAGGTTGAAAATGAATACAATCTTTCATCTAAAATAAAGTTACTCCTGGGGCGCCTGGGTGGCGCAGTCGGTTAAGTGTCCGACTTCAGCCAGGTCACGATCTCGCGGTCCGTGAGTTCGAGCCCCGCGTCAGGCTCTGGGCTGATGGCTCAGAGCCTGGAGCCTGTTTCCGATTCTGTGTCTCCCTCTCTCTCTGCCCCTCCCCCGTTCATGCTCTGTCTCTCTCTGTCCCAAAAATAAATAAACTTTGAAAAAAAAAAAAATAAAATAAAATAAAATAAAGTTACTCCTAATTTTTGGGAAATTGTTTTACTTGTAGGTTTTTAATTATTCTAATACTTTTAGTTTACCCAAGATTTATATGAACTTGAGGAGAAAAAATAATCTAATTTTAGTGAGGCACTTATTAATTCATCTTTTGTGTATTATTGATATATAGTTTATTTCATAATATCTGCAGAATGTTTTTGAATATGTAAGACAATTAATATATTATATCTCAAGCATTATAATGTGCATTACTACATTCAATGGATAAGAATGTGCTGAGATAAAATCTCTTTTAAAAATGAAGATTTTCTATGTCCATGCCCAGAAACACTCTAATTCAGTAGGTCATTGGATGGACATTGACATTTTTACAAACACACACACAAACTCCTAATCATTATTGTATAAAAGTTTTGACTAGATTGGGGAAAATAAGCAAACAAACAAGCACTTCCTTCAATTTTCTAGTTATCCAGTAAAGGTTTTCCAGAGTTAATCATAGGAAGTAGATAGTACTTTTTCCCAAGAGCAACAGAATACGTTTTGTTCATTGTGTGTAAGGATAAATATATGTTTTCAATTTTAATAACTGAGCATATCTTGAGAGTGAAAATGTAACCTAGCTGAAGAGTCATTATAGGATTTTTTTCTTAACTGGAAACTTTTCCCCCCAGCTGTCTGCAGAAATAGATTATTTCTCCTAATTTCCTGATTTAGTTATAGTCATAGTGTACATAAAAACAGATTTGATTTTCTTGGAATCAAACATAAAATGAAAGCCAAGGCCTTATCACTGAAACAAGACAGCAGTTTTGCAGAGCTGTGTACATCCTTTGAACTCAGATGACATTGTCTCAGAGGAAAAGATGTTTGATGAGTTTTTTACACTTTAAAGCTCTTGCTAAGGAAAATGAGCTGGGGAATCTCTTTTGGTAGAATTGAAGGGAGGGGGGTGGATCATTTCGTCTTCAAAAGATGAGGGAAAAAGTGTCATTTTCTATTTCCCTTAAGTATCATTCTTTCAAATACTTGTGTGACAAGAGGTTCAACAGGCTTAGATTTGGGGTTTTAGTTTTCCAGAAATGCATGGAGGACTTAAATGGCCCTGCACATCAAAAGGAAGAGAGAGAGAGAAAAAATCCCCTAGAAAGTAGGAAATGGTGCAGCAAACTCTTAAAAAAATAAAATATATTTCTTAAAATTGCTATGATGATTCAATATCCCACAATTTAAAAGGAAATTAACAGTTGAAACTCAAAACTAAATTAACTGACATTATGCACATCTAATTCAAGTTGTCAATGATAAACCAAGGGGAAAAAATGCTCTTTAGAGATGGAAACTTTTAAATGCATGGGTTCACTCAACACATCTATATTATGTGTTACGTTCTGTACTAGATGTTGTGTTTATATAGAGAGGATAACTATATAGAGGATAAACAAAGAACAATGAAAAATAAGGTGATATAAAATAGAAATAGGGAGGGAAGAATAAAGTAATGAGAGAGTGAAGTAATAAACAGTGCAAGGAAGAAAAGTCAAAATTAGAAGGGTTGGATGTGTCTAGAACTGTGGAGTCTGAGATTCTATACTACTTACAACTTACTGTGCTGCCGTTTTGTAAATGGTAGCAGAAGACAAGAGATTCCTGGGTCAGAGACAAAGGACTTCTACTCACAGCACAGCAGATATTGTGAGTTTCATGTCTACATCAGTTTCCCTTGCTCCACAGGTCCCATGGAGGCAATGTGGAGATGGGCTCAAGTGTACACGGTGGGTTTATATTAAAGAGACCTTGAAATTAGAAAACCCCAATTATGTATAAGGGCAACCTACCCAACCAAACTTTGCTCCAAAGGGAGACAAATCTTCATTATTCTTTGCAATGAACAAAACTCCTCTCTGCTCCAGAAGATGACACTACATGTTCTAAGACTGTTTGCTATACAAAATCCTTGAAAAGCTACTCCAGAACAAAGCCATTGATGCCTCTGGCTCAAAAAAGGCCAGAAACCAAAGACACCCATAGAGGATATAGAAAGTATAGCAGTTTCCACTAGCATTCCTGCAACATTTTGCCACCTTGTGTCTTAATAGGCATTTTATTTTTCTCTCTTTCTTTTTTTTGAAAAAAAGATTTATTTTTAAGAGAGAGAGAGGGAGAGAGAGAATCCCAAGGAGGTTCCACACTATCAGCACAGAGCCTGATGCAGGGCTTGATCTCACGAATGACCTGAGCCAAAACCAAGAGTCAAATGCTTAACTGATTGAGCCAACCAGGCACCCCTCTTTTTTTTTGAGTTTACATATTTATTTTGAGAGAGAGAGAGCAAGCGCACCTGTACAAGTGGGGGAGGGACAGGGAGAGGGAGAGAGAGAATCCCAAGCAGGCTCTGCACTTCAGCACAGAGCCCAATGCCTAGCTTGATCTCATGAACTATCAGATCATGACCTGAGACAAGATCAAGAGTCGGATGCTTAATGGACTGAGCCACCCAGGTGCTCCAGCAGGCCTTTTCTTTAGACCAAAATATTATTGGCACAAATCATTCTTCCACATGATCTTTTTAAACTCTGCTCGGCTGAGTCATTCTTTTTTTTTTTTTTTTTTTTTTTAATTTTTTTTTTTCAACGTTTATTTATTTTTGGGACAGAGAGAGACAGAGCATGAACGGGGGAGGGGCAGAGAGAGAGGGAGACACAGAATCGGAAACAGGCTCCAGGCTCTGAGCCATCAGCCCAGAGCCTGACGCGGGGCTCGAACTCATGGACCGCGAGATCGTGACCTGGCTGAAGTCGGAGGCTCTCGGCTGAGTCATTCTTAAGCAAAGAAGGCAGACATATCTTGGCCACTTTATAAGACACAGGTTAATAAGATCCATGAAAACTTGTAAAGACATAGCTTTTGGGGGGAAATTTTTAGGTATTTTCATCATACATGTTTCAAAAGTGATTTTAAATGATTCTAATTAATTATTTTTGTTTCTTCTTCTTGTTATTGTTTTAGAGGAAAATGTATCATTGTGGTGTTTTCCAAGTCTAGCAGGTTTAAGCTACTATTTATAGTTTTCTCCATGTCCTAATCATTCTCATTTCTTGTGGTGAACAAAAACAAGGCTCTTCAGCCTCATTATTATGTTCTTTCCAGAGTCTGTAACAATGCAGAATCTAACAGGATAGAAATGCTTCCATTATGTTTCAGCATGAATTGTAGTGGTGATTAATTACAATCTAAAATCTTGAAATAATAATCCATACTCTATTTCTGATAAGTTATGTAACTTTTTTTTGTTTTCTTTAATTTCATTTCTAGTTAGGGAAATAATATTTTAAGTACAAACTTTGTATTGTTGCTTTGAGATTTGTTGCTTCATTCAACCAGTAGAGAGTCGCTTCAGTGACATGTGATAGATTATTTAATAACCAATTCTCTGGAAACTAAAGCCCCAAGTTGTAGCATTTGCCAGTTTTCATGGTGTAAGTAATTCTGTCACAGACAAATGTTACTGAACATAGGATTGAGAAGATAATGTGCACACGTGGCTTTTGCAAGTTGGTTTGAGCCTG
Organism: Puma concolor; assembly: GCF_028749965.1. Lineage (NCBI taxonomy): Eukaryota > Metazoa > Chordata > Mammalia > Carnivora > Felidae > Puma > Puma concolor. The sequence goes on from NC_141674.1 coordinate 135,034,216, forward strand.
CTCCAGCTCATCACTTATTGGACCATTTCATCAATTGTTTATATTTTCTATCTATAATATGTCTCATTGGACAATAGGAGGCCATACTTTAATTTATAGTTGGCCAAATCAAAGGTATACACTGGTATGATGACAGCCATGTAGTCACAGAGAGAATAATTATAGTCCTTTGCTATTGGTGAATGTGGGATTCTTTGGTTACCATATTTACCAGAATAGAGGGCAAACCTCCATCAGCCAATACCTTCCTGCATGTACACACACGTTCACACTGATAACTCAGCAGCTGGTGTCTATAAAACTCAGCTCAGAAAAGACTCAGTTTGTGAAAGTCATTCCTGAATCTGCTTTTAATCCCGGTCCACCATCTTCTATTCTATGTGTTCTTCAAATCTTTTTATCAAGTTAAGGAAATTCTCAGGTTTTATCCCTTTATATTTTGCTCTCCCCCATCTTCTCTATTCCCTTCCCCTGGAACTCCTTAAAGATGTATTCTAATCTTTGTGTCTCTTATTCATTCTCTCATCTTTTGCATCTTTTCAGCACTCTTGCCACCTTCTAGTTTTCTTGAATTCTATCTTCAAGTTTACTAATTCTTTCTTCACCTGTCATTGATTTTAATATTTCTTTTGAATTTTTAATATTACTATTTTTTTGTCTCAGTACCAAATTTTACTTGAGAAGAAGTAAGTGGAAAACCCCATTTTTTGACTAAGATAAGAGTTCAGAATAATTGGTATTTATTAGAACACAGTTGGCATAAAGTGATGATGTGTAGTTGTTAGACATTTTACGTGTGCATTACTTTTAGAAATTAAAAGAAAAAATTTTCATCTAGATACACATTTTCAGGTTATTTCAGTTTTAATGATATTAAATGTAAGTGGCTGATATATTCTATAAGACATAATTTTTTTCATAAGTGTAAAGAAGTAATCTTTGGTTTTTCGTTCATATCCACAGAAAGGAAATAATGCAAAGAAGAACAATAAAAATTACAACCCCACTAATTCACAGTATTGGTTATTGTTTAACTAGAAAAATAAAGCGCCTTCTATCTGTGATGATGCAAATGATTCTTCTAAAACATTTCAAGAGTGACAAATTTATTTGAAGTAAATAATTTCTTAGGTTATGTTTTTCATTAAGACCTCAGAATATCCAATGCTTGGTAAAACATAATATCTAATAGTTATATACAGAAAAGAATTATGTGAATGACAGAACCTTTGATTTATAATGATATGCTCAGATATTATCAAGAAAAACATATAATGGTAAAATATTTCAGTTAGAAGGCATTACGGTACAGGAATTGTATTCTAATTCATGGCCCAATATAGGCATATTCATTATGGTGCAATTAGAATGGGGTCATCTACCTACTGCCAGAAAAATCTCTGGTAATCAAGAGCATAAGTCCTTAATATGTATTTTTAAAATTTTGTATTTTATTCTCATAAAAATCTGACATTTTTTATGGACCTCTGGTGTTTTTTATGGACTCTACTTCTAATCTTTGTATACAGTTTCAATATGCTCATTTTGTAGATTATTTTCTCATCTCTGTAATTTCAAATTATGAAGACACTGTTTATCCTGTTTTTTTTTTTAATGCTGACTTCTGCCTAAAAATTGATCATTTCTTCATATGCAGTGTCAGTTTCATTGTGAAAGCACCTTAGACAGTGAGTGAAAACGTTTGGATGCAGTTAGACTTCTTCGGGATTGAGGAAGTATTTGCTACATGGCAGTTTTGCATTTGCTTTTTCCAAGGCCACCTGGTTTTACTGGTCTAAAAGTAGTTTTACATGGATTTATAGACTTAGAATTCTCAGTACTGGAGAAGATATTATGCATCTGGATCCTCAACATGAATCAATTTTCAATTTCTCACAAAAGACTTTCTTTCCCCACATAGAACCCTAGTGTTGACAAGTTTTCTTGTTTTGTTTTGTTTTGTTTTTTTAATCTATTTTAGTGCCTCTTTTGTGGCAGTCATAACCATTCTACAGTGTTCTCTTTAGCAAGAATCAGTTCTAACTCTTGGCTTTGGAGTACCAAAGTCCAGTACCGTCTCTTCATTTCCTCAATGGGCATGAAAATCTCTGACTCAAAGGATTACATGCCTCCTCAATTTGCCATAGGAGCAGTCTTCAGTTTTACTCCTTTAGCTTTGGGCCCCGATGCAGCAAAACCAGCTCTTCTAAAGTTTTTTTTTTTTCACCTCATTTAATAGCAACTACATTTTTCAGTAGTTCGGATTATAATCTCGATTTATCTGTGGTTGCTCAAGAGGAAACCCTGTTGGACCCACTTTCAAAGCACATCCAGAATTTGATGGTGAAATCTCCTTTATACCTGCCTCCACCCCCTTGGTCTAACTCCCAATCATCTCTGCCTTGAATTATTGCAATAGCTTGATAATTGGTGTCCCTGGTTCTATTCCTACCTCCTTCAGTAAATTCTTCATATGATAGACAGTGATCTTGTACACCTGTGAGACAAATTATCTTAATGTTTCGCTTTCTCCCTCAGATTTTCCAAAAGGGCAGGGGGACCCAAATAGTCTAGGCCTTTATTACTTCTCTGACATTATCCTCATACTCCTTCCTTTCGTGGTCCTCTGCAGTCACACTGATCTCCACACATTTTTTTTTAAACATTCTAGACACGATCCTCATCTAGAGTTTTTTGTACTTCCTATTCCCTCTGTCTGGAATACCCACCTCCCACCCCTCAACCCACATGGCTCACTCCCTCAATTTCTTTAGGTCTTTCTTTACTTTCCTTCATATGATCCCTCTGCTTATAGACTTAAAATTTTACCTCCTCAACATTTCATGTGCCATTTCACCGCTTTTATATTTTTCTCCTTATCAGTGATTACTGTCTAATATATTCTATATTTCAATTATTTATCTTTTTTCCCTAATAGTATGCCCAAAGCCTACCGTAGTGTGCTGTGCCTGACACGTAGTAAGTACTCATTAAGTGAATAGATGTTACCTCCAGATTAAATCACTCACTAGTGCTGGGCAGCTGCCTGAGGGTAGAGCACGACTCTCCTCAGTGAGGGAAGCTCACCCCTCTCTCATCCTAGTCTCAGGGAATCTAACTCATTCTCAGTCTAAGTCAAGCCTTTCCTCCCTTTGCTATTCCCCTTTCGTGTCCACCTCACAACATCTGTTCAGAGGGTCTAGAAACTTTTGGTTTTCCCCATGATCATACACAAACACACAAACACAATACAAGTAAGTGTTACCTGAACCACAAGAACTGAGGCCAAAATCAGTTAACTCGGTGTGATAAAGGAAGGAAACGACTCTGTCAGGAATTTATCTGTACCATAGATTTACACCAGAATTGGGTTGCTGGAACATAATGCATACATATTCTATTTTCCTAACTTTTGCTAGATTCCTTGTCAGTATAGCTTCAGTGTACAATTCAACTAGCGATATATGAGAGTTCTTCTCTCCATAAATTCTCATCCAGATTTTTGCCATTTCAACAGAAGCTAACTTAACCTGTTTTTAGAGTGATCACTAGAGAGTTTGTGTATCTCTTGACATATTGGTCAGGTATTTTCATGAGTTATTTATTTAAATTATGTTCTTATTTCCAGTCAGTTTGCCTATTGTTTTCTTATTGATTTGCACAAATCTTTTGTCAATCTAGGTATTTTCCACTGGTTTGTTATTTTTCTGTTACTCTGTCAATAGTGTTTAATAATTAACAGGAATTCTTAATTATTGTACAGTCAAATCCATATATTTTTGCTCTTTTATTTTTAATTTAGGGATGCTGCTTAAGAAATTTCCTTGGGGCGCCTGGGTGGCTCAGTCGGTTAAGCGCTGACTTCGGCTCAGGTCATATCTCACAGTTCGTGGGTTTGAGCCCTGCATCAGACACTGTGCTGACAGCCCAGAACCTGGAGCCTGCTTCGGATTCTGTGTCTCCCTCTGTCTGCTTCTTCCCCACTCGTGCTCTCTGTCTCTCAAAAATAAATAAACATTAAAAAAAAAAAAAAAAAGAAATTTCCTTTAGGGGTGCCTGGCTGGCTCAGTCAGGAAAGAATGTGACTCTTGGTCTCGGGGTCATGAGTTTGAGCCCCACATTGGGTGTGGAGATTACTTAAATAAGTAAATAAATTAATTAAAAACAAAAAAAAAAAAAAGAAAGGAAAGTTCCTTTATTCCAAAAATATTTTCTGTCATTTTACTGTATCAGCATTGTGGTTTTACCTTTCAAATGTAGATTTTAACGCATCTAGGGTTCTCCTTTGCATGTGGTGAAAGGTAGGGGGCCTAACTCTATTTTTCTTGATTTAGAGATTATGTCTTGCCAACACCATCTACTAATCAATTTGTTCTTCATGTTTACCTTATGATGCTGTCTTTGTTATATATCAAGTTCTCAAATAAATTCAGTCTTTTCTGAACTATTTCTGGGCGAGCATTGAAATGTTTTTTAATCCTATGGCTTGGGACTATGTCAATATCTGACAGGGGAGTCATCTTCTGTTTCAAAATGGACTTAGGTATTTCTAAACACTTATTTTTCTATGAAAATTTGGGGGAAAAAACCTGTTGTGTTCTTTAAAACATTAGCTGCAATAATAATTGGGATTTTACTGAATCTACTTGTTGATTGAATTAGGCAGATTGATGCATTTACATGGTTAGGATTCTTATCTATGAACATAATACATTTCCATTTATCCAGCCATTCTTTCAGTCTCTTCAACAATGATTTAAAATGCAGAGAGCTTTTTAGAGAAATCTGATTTTAGTGTGATTCGCAAGAATGATTTTTACCTGTTAAGTCTATTAATCCTGTCAGTGAAGAAGTGAAAAGAAACACCAGGGGTGAAACTTTTCCTCAGTATTACTCACTTTCAGTTGTGCTGCACAGCAAGTAGTTAGCAGATAACCTAGTAATTTAGAAGAAGGGCTATGGAGTCAGAGCTTCTAAATTTGAATCCTGGCTCTACTCCTTACTAATTGGGGCAGCAATTTAACCTTAGTTTCTTCATTTAAAAAAAAAAGAGTATAATAACATTGCTCAGTTCATAAAGTTGTTGCGAGGAGTAAATGACAGAAAAAATGTAAAGTGCTTGATACCATTCTTGATCTATAGCAAGCAGTCAATAAATATTAGCTTAGAAAGAGTGAACATGGTAAGCCACAAATGTCAAAGCCCTAAATAGAACCTTAATCACAATCATAGTAAGTACGTCTCCTTCTACAGATCAAAACCAAGTATATCACTGCCTAAGTTGTCAGCCTCCCATTTTATACCAAAAAAAAAAAGATGTTTTTGTCTCCATTTCATGTTTACTTGTTCTTAATCAAAACTACTACTGAGAATTGAACAAGTGAACCACGTAATGTTTCCCCTCACCACCTCCATTCTGCTGTGCTCACCATTGCCACCACCTTAAATACCTTGGACATGGTTCTGGAATTATTCCATGTTGTGCTGGACTTAGCACACTCTTTTTCAGTACATTCCTGGATGCTGAGTCACAAGATTAATTTGCTTTCACATGGGAGGGTCAAAAAGAGACCTTTCATGTCCTTCCCCAAGGCTACCTACACAGCTCACATTATGTCATCTGATGATAACAGACCTATTACTGTCCTTCCCCATCTCAGTAAAATGGTCCCATTACATTAATAATATAACATTAACTTGTGAAGACTTACCTCTCTTACAGGACACTTTGCAGATTTTGTTGGAACATCTATGAGGGACAGTGTAGGTAGTGAACCAACAGAAAATTCCAGGCATGGGCACCACCATAACATTTTTGGAAATCATTTGGGAATTATTCTTCCTTGGGATCAGAACTACAAGTTGCCTTTGCTGAGACAAAAATACTAGAGAAGTGGATTAAAACTTTGGGCAGGGCTACCCATGCTGAGCATGGAGCCTGTTTAAGACTTTCTGTCTCTGTGCCCCTCTCCCCTGCTCTCACAAACACTCTCTCTCTAAAAATAAAATAAAATAAAATAAAATAAAATAAAATAAAATAAAATAAAATAAAATAAAATAAAATATAAAAAGATTAACCCCATGACTTGAACAATGGGAAGCCAAGGAATGGGTGATCATGAATAAAGCCTTGTGGAGTCAATATATATGGAAAGGCATTTGAGTTCACCTGCAAGAGCCTAAAGGAGCTGTGGGGTCATAAGGTACTAATAACCCCTGACAATCAAGAAGCTGATGTCCTAGTTTGAGCACAAGACCTAGCAATTCAGTAGATAAAATAGATTAGACTTGTGGGAAGGCAACTGCTGAAGGAGTCTGGGACCACTTGACAGAGTTCCCAACTGGCTAAGGAGGCAAATCAATAATAATATTGGTCTCTGCCCTTAGAGTGAGGGTTCTTTTTTTTTTTTAATTTTTTTTTCAACGTTCATTCATTTTTGGGACAGAGAGAGACAGAGCATGAACGGGGGAGGGGCAGAGAGAGAGGGAGACAGAATCGGAAACAGGCTCCAGGCTCTGAGCCATCAGCCCAGAGCCTGACGCTGGGCTCGAACTCACGGACCACGAGATCGTGACCTGGCGGAAGTCGGACGCCTAACCGACCGCGCCACCCAGGTGCCCCTAGAGTGAGGGTTCTAAATATGTCTTGGTTTATATGGACACTGAATCTGAACTAACCCAAGCTTTCCCCTGTCGTGCAAACTGGGCTGGCACCATTAGGGAACTAGAGAAGCTGAGTACTACGTATGGATATCCTCATCAAATAAACAGTGATCAAGGTCATATTTTAATGGTCATGATATGCAATACTGGTCAAAACACTGTGACATCGAATGGAAGTTTTATCCCCTATAACCAGCAAGCATCAGGGTTGATAGGAAAAATGAAATTTTAAAGCAATAGATTAAATTACTAACAAATAAAACTGCCTTGGCCAAGTGGACTAACATACTGTCCCAGATTTAATATATTTAAGTGATTAACCAGTAAGGCCTGTTGCCCCATATACCAGACTAGGGACCCCTGCTGAGACACTCAATCCTATAGGTATGGAAGTCACAGGAGACAGCTATCGCCCTGACCTTCACCATATATTAATGTATTATGTTGCTGAGAACGCTAAGCCCCATCACACCTGGAAAAGGCATTTTCTCTTGGAATTTACAATGGGACATCCTATTGGGATAGGTGAGTTACATCAAATCCCTGGGTGAAGGGTAACTACTTAATCTCCACCAAGATCCCATCATCCTGCTATAAGCCAGACCTAGAAAAATGCATTATACTTGAGTTGGAATATGCACCATTAAAGGAGGGGAGAAGATGGGGGTTGTGGTCTTGCATATCCAGCCTCCAGTCCATTTCATGCCTGACAGTGCTACATGCCCAGGCTAACATGTAGGTTCTGTACAACAAGCTCAAATTCCTAAAGCTGCAGCCACATTAACAGCTAAGGATCAGGCCACAAGTATACTTTGTATAGAAGGGGACGACCTTCCCATACACATTCTTAGGAAATTTGTCTTTTCAACCTTGGACTTCTCCTGCTCCTATGGAGTCTAGTTATGATATAGGCACCTGAAAGAAATACCTTTGTACAGTGGTCCCACTTATATGTCTGACAAAGGAATCGATCTAGCTGTTGGGTATGTGGGCAGCTGTCCCTCTCTGGTTTGTCAGGATTGCCATGGTGGGTATGACCATTCCAGGGAGAGGATTGAAAAGCCCTAAAGTGGAGCTCCAGAGTGGCTCAGTGGGTTAAGCATCTGACTCTTGGTTTCAGCCCAGGTCATGATCTCATGGTTCGTAGGTTCAAGCCCCATATCGGGCTCTGTGCTGACAGTGTGGAGCCTGCTTAGGATTCTCTCCTCCCCCTCTCTATGCCCCTCCCCCAATGACTCTCTCTGCCTTTCTCTCTCTCAAAACAAGTAAACTTAAAAAGAAAAGAAAAGCCCTAATTAATACTTGAAGGAAGAACAAACTAGAACTAGAACTGATCTTACCAATACTGATCCAAAAACCTTGCCTGTGGCACACACTATCGATAATGTTGGGCGTGGGTATTCCTTTTTTGTTAATCCAACTGCAGGCAGCCCATCAAACGGCTGACCAAAAGGGCCCTGAAAATGCCACTATCAGAGCCATGGATGGCTGTGTTCTGATTGGGACAGGTGGGTGTAGCTCACCCTGGGTTATGGGCATTTGAACGCCAAGGAACTCTTATGCTGGGAACAGAAAAATCGCTCTAAATAAAACCAACCCAGACACACTAGGGATATGGGATAAAGATCATGAGAACAATATAGTCATTCTGTCATATCAGAGGATAGTGGCTGGTTTGGCACTGACTGATATGGTTTGGCACTGACTGATATGGCCTGATATGGTTCATTGGCTATCCCCAAATGAAACCCAGTGGTTATATGGCACAAACCTTTGGCCATGGCTTTCACCTGGGTGTTTGGGTCACTACACTCTGGGTTTTCCCTGGACACAGGGGAGAATCCCCCCACAGTAACAAAAACTGCCAACTTTCCTCTCAAGGCACTTCTAGTTTTCCATTGGTACAATTACTTGGCCACCATCTTTGTCCCCTGCATGGGCCTATAGGATGCTGTAGCACACATAGAAGCCCCTACTAAATTCACCCAACAAGCCTTAAATGATAGCCATCAAAACCTGTCTTTACTGAACCCTAAAATGTCTCCAATGAGAAAAGCTGTCCTCCCAAATGAGATGACCTGGAACATCATTACTGCCTCACAAGGAGGCATTTCTCCATTCTCCAAACAAAATGAGTCTGCTGATGTTATTAATTCACATGAAAATACAAACAACACTCTGAACCCCAGCCTAGGGGACTTAAATCAAGGGTTTAAAGCATGCAGCTCTCATTAAAAAAAAATTGTTACTTATTTTTAAAATCATCATCTTAATCTATGTTTTTTCTCTTGTATGTTTCTATATTGTTGCTGTGGTATCTGCCTCCTGTGCGGCCACAAAGCCATGAGACTAGCCACCTCCCAGCTAATAAAACCTCTTGTTAACTCTCAGCACACATTATAAGGGGGGGGGGGGGCAGGCATGAAAGATGTTAAGAGCCAGTCAGGAGAGAGATCGTCAGAGGAGGTCATCAAGAGGACTTGACCCCAGGTTGACCCAGGAACCACACCTGGGCAATCAGGCTCCTCAGCCCCTCCTCTGTCCTTGAAATGTACATTCTGCCCACAGTTCCCACAGTGGGAGTCTTTTTAAGGATACAGCTTTGAAAGAGAATGCGTGGCTAAGGCTGCCTGGAGGGAATATGAGATGAACTCAGTTAAGGCCTCTAAATAAACTTTTAAGATTCTGGTGAGGAGATCTACTTGTCACGTGGCCTCCTAAGACCAGCTTCGCACGTGAGTTCCCTTGCTTATTAAACCTGCAACCTACCCATCTGGAGGGGCTCCCTCTCTCTTCCGTCTCTCCTTGGCCTCTCTGAATGGAAGCCAGTTTCAGATTTCACCGGGAAGTCGCCAGGTTTGTGAACCAGAACTTCACTTTTACCCTAGCAGATAGACGGTTTTTAATTGTGTGTTCCAGTATATCAAAAATAACCCGAATCTCAGAGAACTGAAGTGACTCGGCCAAGGTTAAACAAATAGCAGTGTCAGAATTGAGGCCTGAATTCTGATTTCCTCCCTTCCAATATCATGTTCTTTCCAGTTTTTCCTCAGTCTTAAGGAGAATATTGAGTACAAACTTCACGGCTCTAAACACTTAAAAAGGTGCATCCCAGGATGACAATTGATAGTAAGATCTAGAGTCAGTCTGAAATATAATTTTGAAAAGGAGGTCTTGGAGAAATTAGACCAATTTGTAGGGACATGCCATCCTTCACTTGGGCCACATGTAACAAATGTGTGTGTGTGTGTGTGTGTGTGTATATATATATGATTGTCTTTATGTGTGCCAAACATTCCACACCACTGAGAGCTATTACACAGATTTCCAGGCTAATTGGTTTGTGTGACAAGAAGATGTGATTTAACTTTCTCATATATTTGGAAGGGGAGCTTTTCCCTTTGTGAGTATCCTGCAAATCTCACAAAACCAGCCAAGCCTGGACATCCAGGAACTTATTTCTTGAACTCCATGGTTCAATAAAGATGCCCATCCTATAGTTATTGTTGAGAGCCCCCCCCCCCAAATATGTCTGAGATTGGTTGAAGTTTGACACAAATGAGCACATAGCAGCTTGCCAAAAATGACACCCTTTTTATCCTTTATTTTTCTTCTTAAATCAGGCCACACAAAAAATCATTCGGCTAGAGCAAAATCTCATCAGCAGATTTCAGAACTGCTTAGGAAACTGCCAGAGAGGACACACCAGTGTGTGAGCCGCCACCAAAGTGAGTGTCACAGCACGTTCTAGATAAGCACGCTTCTTTCCTCCAGGTGGCACTGGGGCCCTGGGCTGTGTTCTCTGAAGTTGGTTAGCAACCTGTCCGAGACATTGTATTTAGTAACTGGACCACCTCTTTGTTGGTCCGTCCACAAGACGGAATTATCAGCTCGTGAATTGGAAGTGGCTTCTCGGCTTCCCCGTCAATAAGCGGGGCCTCTTGGTGCTATGTGAATATACTCACGCCAACAGAGGATAGCAGAGACTTAGGTTTGAAGCTCTTGCTAGAAGGAGAGAAAGAGGAAGTTCCCTCCTTGCTTACCCTCCTGCTCCTCCCCCTGCTACATTTTTAACCACACATTTTCCCCATTAAACCAGAATTGATGAAACCTGTAGAAATGTAGTAGTGTTTGAAAATTGAAAAGCACATTGAAAAATAAAAATATTGTTGACTATACAAGGCAATTTCTTCAAATCGAGTAATGATGTGTATGTGGTTAACTGTCTCTACGCAGGAAGTGGTTTTATTTTAAAGTTTTTTGTGCTCGCCCCAACCCCCCCGGCTTTTTTTTTTTTTTTTCTCCAGTACTGAAATTAAGCAGCATCCAACATAGGCCTACTCTTATGACATGTGACTTTACTGTTTTCCGTTTTTGTTGAAAGAGTCATTAACAGTTGGAAGTTGATGGCAGTTTCAATAACAAGTGATCACCGAGAAAAGGTAAGCAAATTTTAACTTTACAGTGAATATGAAATTTAAACATGAAAATGTTTGGCGGTGTCCTACGCTCTGGTGTGAATATACAAATATTTCTATGAAAATGTGTTTTCACCTGTGATTAAAACATCTGTTTGTTTCCTTGGTGTAGAAAAGAATATTCTTTTTATATTTGCAACTGCCAAGTTCAAAAGTCCCTTAGAAGATATTACAATAGAATCATTTGCTAAGATTTTGTACTAAACTGTTAAAGACAGAGTAAGGTATACTTTTAGTTTGAAAGTGCTTTTAAAATTAACTACTAGAGAAAATAAGGGACTTTGCATCTTCAACTGATCGTTTTACAAAATATGTACTATTCAGGATCCAGATAAGGAAAGAGAAAAAGGCACTTTGTTACAATAAGAAATAACCTCTGAGTTGCAGCACGGAAGTTATCCAGTATAAAGTGTTGGGTTAAAGTTAACATTAGAAGCCTTTGCAAAGTTGTAGTTTATCAAATGTGTAGTTTTTTAAATAACTATTAAAAAACAGGAAAGTTTTAAAATGCAAAACCAAGCTCTTTGTTATGACACTTGAATATTTTATATTATTTTCCTAAATTTTATTTAAGATATAGGGTGAAATGAGGGCAAGTTTCTATTTCACTAGCAAAATTCTCTGTTTAAAAAAGAACCTTTGTTGAAGGTTACTTTTGGGAAAAGGGGCAAATTAGGATATATTTTTGTTATTCATATAATTATGTAATTTTCTTTCTTTGAAGTTTTCCAAAATAATAACCTTAGAAATGAAAAGGACTTGTTAATCTTAAAGTGACAAGAACTTATCTTTTATACTAACTTCTTCCTTTTACAAAATGTCTTTGTGTTCTGTAACATATGTACAAAAATATAAAGTGCTGCTAAGCTCAGAGACAAATACCTAAAATAAATCCGAGTGTCAATTTTTGAAAGAATTTTAATAAAAGCATGAGATATGATATACTCTTCCCTGATATTATTTTTATTGTGCTGTTGAATGGGGGAAGTGATGGCCCCACAACACCTATTTTTTTGTGTGTTATTAAAAAATGGTTACGCAGTTGATAAGTGGCAACAATTCTTTTCCTTTATTATCTTTTATTGAAAGACACATATAAATGTTTTTGATATGGTCAATTTAGTAGGAAATTATTAGGCATATTAGTACACTCTATTTTAAGACCTCTTCAGTTGTCAATACTGAGGCTAGTTACTTGTTGACTATTAAAAGGATCACAGAAAAATGGAGATTAGGACTTGGTGTTCAATACATCTTTTATTGTTATAGTGAAAGGAAAAAGGGAGACCCTGGTAATATATATTTGCTTTGATATTCTGATTAGCTTTTCAATTTGTTACATTTCCACACAATGGAAAGCATTATTTAAATCTGTCTTCAATATTGTGGTTCTGAACCTCTGCATCTACAAAAGCTGTGTAATTCAGATAGTTTTGGTTGATATGTTATTACTTTATTTCATTTTATTATAAAAGAACATCACATGAATAAATATATGTAGTACTTACATATTAGCAAGAGTGAATCCACAGAAGTGTTTGGCACTGAAAAAATGTCCACTGCAGTTTTTTAAACCATTTCATATTTATAAAAGCCAAATTCTTTGTAAGATGATTGTTTCTTGCAGAAACGGTCAAATTAAAATATAAGTATCTTATGAAGAATTTATAAAACTAAGAACGAAATAAATGTAGCTTAGTATGGAGTTATAAAGAGCAACAAGTAGAGATGATAGACATAAACTAAGATACTCTCAGAATTATTTGTAAAAAGAAGTAACGCATTATCTCTTGAATATACAAAATCTTAAATAGTCACTTAAAAATGAGGTACTATAGGTTACTATACCTTTATACATTTTAAGTGAATAAATAAACACATTTTGGTGAAATGAAACAATGCAGAGAATCTCATTTGGAGAGTAATTTCAAAACTGATTTATTAAAAGTATATCATGCTTTTCCACTTGGGGCCAGTATTCTGCAAAATTCAGAAAAGAGACTTTTTTTCTATGGTATTTCCTCCTTTTATTCCCTTTCTATGCTTTGTTTTGGAGTGGCCTGATCTGTCCCTAATTTAGGGTCTCCCAGCCTTGGTACCTAGAAGGACAGACCACACTTGGCTCCTTCCATCCCATTCCCATTGTCCTTAAAACCTACTCATCTTCTTTCTCAGCACTTAGGGCATATGATAAAGATATCATGCTCCCAGGAGAGCTTTGTTTCTTTTTACTTCTTAGGCCTCCCCTACCCTGTCTGGTATAATTTTATTTACTTTTTCTTTAATATTTTTTAATGTTTGCTTATTTTTGAAAGGGATAGAGACACAGAGGGTGAACAGAGGAGGGGCAGAGGGAGAGGGAGACACAGAATCTGAAACAGGCTCCAGACTCTGAGCTGTCAGCACAGAGCCTGATGCAGGGCTTAAACTCATGAACGATGAGATCATGACCTGATCTGAAGCCAAACGCTTAACTGACTGAGCCACTCAGGTGCCCCTGGTATAATTTTAATAAGCTCTCTCAACAGATAGGATCCAAAGAACGGCTACATGTTGAGGACTTCAGTCAAGTGAAAAGAATTATACCGTAGCAAATAGTTGGGGGGGGGGGGTAAATATTTGGCAGAAATGTATCCGTTTCTATAACGTATTCCTATGCAAATATATACCATCTTGTAGTGGCTGAAAATTAATTGTACTATGTCTTAAGATTATTTTGATATCCCCACACACTTAGAAAATATTTAACATAATCAGTTATGTGTATTTTTTAAACCATTTAATACTCTGAATTTAAAGCTTTGGGTACCAGAAACATATTTTTTTTTTGCACTGCTCAATAAATATTATATAGCTAGACTTGAAAATATACTTATAAGTATTCTACATTTCAGGTTAGAGTTGGCAAAATGCCTTTGTTTTCAAATGATAGATTTGAATTAATATTAGCTTAGGCACCAGAGATAGGCATTGATTTGTAGAACTGAAAAATCCAAGGAAAGAGAAGTCAGGCATGGTGGGATCCAGGAGCTCACACAGCATAATTAAGATTGGGTTTTATTTTCTTTATTTCTTAGTTTTTTTGTTTGCTTGTTTTTTGTTTTTCAATTTTTCCGCACTGTGCTATAAGCCCTCTCTGACAGAATCTTACAGAGTTGACAAGAAAGCTTTAGGTTTACATTTGACCTTTCAGACCCTGTTGCAGAAGATTGGCTTTCCCCTATCACCACAGTAAAGGTCTCAGATTGGGATCTGACTGGACTGAATTTTGCCACATGACCATAGTGGAGCTAATCATGGACTCTAAGACACAAACACCATAAGTGACTGGACTAGGTCACCGGCCTTCTTTTGCATTGAGGAGCCGCCTGACCCAGCAACACGTGTACTCTTAGCTGAATGGAGGGGTCTTCACACATAGAAACGAAAATGCTTTCCTCAGAAGAAAGGGTGACTCCACTACACAGCCACTTATGGTCACACTTAAAAACATTGCTTATTCGAATTCTCCACACTTCATAATCAGACAGATATACAGTATCAGTTTAAAGATAGATCCGAATGAAGTGTTTCAATTAAACTGAATTTTAAAGTATTTTTCAAGAGGTACCTCATATATGAACACCTGTCTTGAACAGGTGAACACAGTGTTTTTCTTCTAAAAGTCTATAATCTAGTGGGATCATTATGTTAACAGTTATAATGCAAGTGAAATGTGTCAAGTACCATAAAAAAGATGTAAAGAATGTTCTATTAGGATTCAGAAATCCAGGAAACATTTTGTATTTCTTTAATGTGCCAGGAAATTAAGTAGAGAATTTCCAGTTGTGACATCATTTGATTATGTCCTATCAGAGAAATCAGGACAGTTTGGGAGGAAAGATTTGTAATAGTTTTCAGAGAGAGGTAGGATTCAGAGTTTGAGGACAGGAAGGGAATGTGCCCGGGCACACAATGTCAGAGGAAGAGTCTAGTTTTGTTTTTGTTTTTGTCTTTGTCTAGTTTTGTTAGCTACAAGTATAGTAGTAGGAGGTAAGGCCAGAAAGACAGTTTGAGATCCTGATAGGGTTGGCCTGCTAAGCAGATTATGACTAAGGGTTATAAAGAACAATAGTATCATTAAGCAGGGAAATACATAAATTGAATGTCCACATTTTGCATGTAGGTGGGCTGTCCAGCATCACGGTTTATTTATTTACTTTTCCCATGTATCTCCCTGTTGGTGACATACTCTTCAGGGTAGTTTACAGAAATGGTTACAGTCTGTGAAGGTAGATATTCTTGTAACATCAGGTGCTAGCTCCCCTCCCCAGGTGCCTTGAGGTTCTTATATGGGCTGTGGTTATAAAGATTGTTTTTTTTCTTTTTCAGTTTATGACAGCATTTTTGATTTTTGTTTTGTTTGTTTTGAATTTAAGAAAAGATGATGGAGCAAGATGGTTCAAAACCAGAATAAAACCTAAATATAAAAATTCTAGAAAAAAAATCTTTATTGTGTTCCCATTTCTATATACTGCTATTCACCTCTACTATAACCCAATAGGCAACCACTTTTCATAGTTATTTCTTAAAATTTTTCACAGTTTTTTTAATGCAAAAAGCCTATATGCACATATGACTATATATAATGTATGTGCATATACTCTCCTTTATTACATTAAGGGAAACATTATACATACCCTTCCACTTTGCTTTTCTTTTAGTAATATCTTAGACGTGTTTCCATAGTAAAAATAAGAAACTGTTTAAGTCTCTTTCTCTCTCTCAATATTCTCTCAGTATTTCACTCTGTGGATGTGCCATACTTAATTTATTAAGAGTCATGGGTGTCTTCAATTAGCTAAAAAAGGGATGACACATGAATGTTGAAGTGAAGGGGAAGAGAAAAGGAATGGAAATAAAGGAAACAAAGGAAATATGTATATCCAGAAACCCAACAAGTTCTCAGAGGCTAAGGCAGATGGGTGTAATCAGTAGCTCAAGTAGATAAATTAACCTGAAAAAGAAGGAAGAGCATTTTAATGAGTGTATATGCGGATGATGGGACATAAAAATGCAGTGATTAGAGGAAGTTGAGGAAATACATGCTTCATGGTTTCCATTTCCTCTGAAATTGTAGGAAAGCTCATCTGATGAGAGGGAATGTATACAGAATGCTAAAGAATAAGCAGAGTATCTTATTTTTAAAATTGGCCTTGTGATTACACACAATATTATGGTAGGTTTTAAAATTGATTTTCTCTTTTGGTGGCCATCAGCCCACTTAGATTCAATTCCGTAAATAATTTTTAACTCTAAGTATGTTGTGTCGGGCAAGGAATTATTGGGGACACAAAGAATCAATATGCTATCTAGCCAATGAAAACTTTTTAGGTAGTTTAGTGTACAAACACAAGAATTTAAGTATAGATCTATGTGTATAAATGCAATACTATAGAGATATCAAAGAACATTTTATTATCAGAGTCCCAGATGAAATTTGCCAAATCCAGTGGTCATTTACATGTCCTCATATTATTTATTTTCTGAGATACCTGAGATGCAATTGAACATTCCTTCCCTCTTGAACCTCTCTCTTCATTTGACTTCTGGTATGTTTCATTCTTTCAGGTTTTCTACACCCTCACTGGATGCTCTTTTTCTGTCTCGTTTGATAAATCTTCCTCATCATTCAGCTCTCTAAATATTGGAATGCCTTGCACTCAGTCTTCAGATTTCTACCTTTTTAGTCTTAGCTCTTGTCTTCTAAGTTTATTCCTCCTGGGTGAATTTCTTTTGGTACCATGAGTTTAAATATTATCTATATTTTAATTAGGTCTCAAAATCAAAATGTTTTTCTTAGCACTAAAACTACTAATGCAACTGGCTACTCATCAGCTTAGCTTGAATGTCTCATAGAGGTTTCAAAATGAGGATGTTCAGAATTAACCTTTTAATTACTCCCTGCTTGCCCCCAACTCGACTTGCTTCTTCCCTATTTTCATCCATCTCAGTCAATGGCACCACCATTCATCTATCTGTTTGGGACAATAAACTAGAATTATTGTCAGTTATACTCTTTCCCACACATTTCCTGCCCCAAACCACATTCAATTCAGCAATCAACAGAGGCTATAAAATATTGATTTAGCTCCCATTATCTTGTTTACTTAACTTTTCTCAATAGTGGCTCTTGAAAAGTTATATATATATTTTTTCACACTAATTGTTCTTTATTTTTTGTGTTTTGGTTGGTATAATGACTTTTCCCCCCAAAAAGAAAAAAAAAAAAACTTCTAAAGGTATACACTACAATGTGTGACATGTAGTAATATCACAATTTTAGATAAAACCACACTCATCAATTCACTTTCTGATTTCAAGTGAGAGAAAAACCATGCAAAACATATGGAGCAATTTTGATTTGCACATTGTGAATGAACTCAAGAAGGTTGAAGAGGTAGCAACTTCTAGAATGTTCCAGTCAGGTTTTTTTCCAGCCCAAAATATGTTTTTCTGTGCTGTAATTGATTGATTAAGTATCCTCTGTGGGCAAGAAAACCTTTTTTTTTTTTTTTTTTTTTTTTTTACATTTTATGTACAATTCATTTTTTATCAAGTTGTTGCTATTACTTACATAAACCATTTTTTAAATCTATTAGTATATTTTTGTGTTTATAAATGTTGATCGTGTATCTTGGGCTTTTATTTAACAGCTTTTGTTTTAGCAGGAATTAATTAGACATTAAGCAAGGGATTAATGTGTGTTGAAATATCCTAAGTTCGGTCACCTCTTACCACTTCTACCACTGTTACTACAGAATCTTCTTGACTTATCTCCCTGCTTCTACTTTTCATACCATAGTCATTTTCCAAGAAATAGCCAAAGTGGCCTTCTTAAGACTTAAATCCTACAATTTTTCCCAGTAAAAGAATTCCAAATGACTTTCTATTATATTTCAAATTAATTCAAGCTCCTTTTATCACTTGCAAGGCCCTCTCTTTCTCATTACTTTGCTTTCATTTCTCTAAATAGCATTTTGGATATGGGGAATTATTCTTTTTTCGACTTGTTTAGTGGCTGGACTCCACCTAAATAATCATTTAAGCATATTGACCTTGTCTGTTAATTTGCTACTTGATATACAGAACCTAGAACAGCTGTCGGCATATAATAACCACTCCATGAGTATTTGATTAGTAAAAGAATAAATGATACAAAAATTGACCCTGAACTGTAGAATCAGGAAAGGCTTTCTGTTTCTTGTGAACTTCTGGGTCTGAAAAAATAGGATCAATTTAGGGGAAGAGAAGCTGAAACATATTTCAGACAAATGACACTTGATGGGTATGTTTTGAGTAACCTTGCAGTGGTGAAAGTTTGTATTGAAATCCTGGATTCATTATATACTGTAGTGCCTTTTTGAAACTTAGAAGAAATAACTCACCATTTGAAAACATACTTCCATAAACAGATGGAAAGCACCAATCACTTCTAAGCATTTAAATTTTAAGCTATTTTAATAAAACTATGGTATTACAATTGAATAATTTTATGTCGATTTAAACTCATTTCTTCAAAACTTAGAGAACTTTTTGTTCTTGTCTTTACTGATGTATGACCAAACTTAGGGTCAAGCAAGGTATCTGTTGAAAAGAGCTCTGAAAGGTAGAATGCTCGGGAAATTGGATGCTGAGTCAAGGGGAAATTTTGTTTCTGCTAATTTATTTTCTGCATTAGTTAATTTTGTACTAGAATTTAAAAGGCTAGAATCTGAGCTATGGAACACTTATTCATCTTTCTTCTAAAGGCACTAGGAAACCAAATAACGTGAGTCTCCATATAATATCTATTCATACCAGGATGCTTGTCTTAAGAGATGTGGGAGATAGGAGGGAAAATGAGTGTTGATTACGCCAGTAGTGTCTCCAACACTGCAGTAGGTACTCTGCTATTACAAAATACAGACAATGTTCTCTCATTCTTAAGATGCTTTCAATAACATGTGACATTCATCAATGTAAAAATTAGAGTGGGATTGTTAATAGGAATCATGACTATGATTACAATATTATGTATAATGCATATTATGTATCAGGTGTTGTACATATCTAATAGCATTTGATATCCACAAAAATCATGTAAAGTTGGCATTCCCATTTTAAAGATAAGAAAGTTAAGGGTAAGTGCCCGAATTTATAGAGCTATTTGGTAGAGTGTGTTGTGATTTATAGGCACATCTGGGTTAAATCCACGACTAGGCAAAATCCCTGTTATTTTTACTATGCCATGCTGTGATTTCTAAGCCTAGTAAGTGTCAATAGTTAAACAATGCTGGGCTTCATTCAGGAGGCCCTAAAGTCTAAAAGGGTCTGAAAGGACCCCGCTTTGTTTGCTGTCTAGAACAATGCCATCTGTGGAAAACCTGTTTCTTGTTGGCTACATACATAGCCTTCTGTAGAGATGTTATACAACATGTAAGGAAGAAAACATTTTCTGCCTTAGTTTCTGTCATACTACAGGTGCCTTTTTTAGTTCTCTTTTTCCTTCTCCTATAGACCCTATGTTTCCCCTCAGCCTGTAAATCCCCCAAATTCTTTCCTAGACCATGCTGGCAGTTATGATAGCAACTAGCCACAAATGGTTATTCAGTATTTGAAATGTACCTTGTCTAAATTGAATGAAAAATAACCAGATTTTGAAGACTTAGTACAAATAAAAAGATGTAAGGTATCTTGTTAATATTTTTACATTGATTACTATACTGAAATTATAAAATTTTAACATGTCAAGTTAAATAAAATATATTATTAAAATTAATTTCACCCACTTCAGGGGCACCTGGGTGGCTCAATCGGTTAAGCAGCCGACTTCGGCTCAGGTCATGATCTCGCGGTCCGTGGGTTTGAGCCCCGCGTCGGGCTCTGTGCTGACAGCTCAGAGCCTGGAGCCTGTTTCAGATTCTGTGTCTCCCTCTCTCTCATCCTCCCCCGTTCATGCTCTGTGTCTCTCTGTCTCAAAAATAAATAAACGTTAAAAAAAATAAAAAAAAATAACATTAATTTCACCCACTTCATTTGTTTCATCTAATGTGGTTGCCAGAACATTTAAATTTTTTCTAGTTACCTGGCTTGAAAACAAACAAATACATGAATAAATAAAATCCCTCAGATATGGTCCTTAAATTTCTATCTTTGCCCTTAGCCTTTCTCCCAATACTACTTCTCATTTTCTTTTTTTCTTTTTTTTAAAGAGGCTCCACACCCAGCGTGGAGTCCAATGTGGAACTTGAACTCACAACCCTGAGATCAAGATGTCAGCTGAGATCAAGAGTTGGATGCTTAACTGACTGAGCCACTCAGGAACTCCCCATTTTTTTTATGTTCCTCATTTTTGATTATTACTTGATACTACCCCACGAAGCCCCAACAGTAGTTGAAACTGAGTATGTCCCAAGTTAAGCCTATAATATGCCCACAGAATCCTTCTCTTTCTCCCGCTAACTTCAGTCGAGATGTCTTTATTCCTGAAACCATCTGAACAAATCAGCTTGGAATCTCTATGAACTCCTGTATACTGCTTATTCCATGCATCTAATCAGTTGCCATGTTTTAGGGGCAACCATTTCCTTCTCTCCATTTCACTTATTGTCATAGTTACTAATTTGGCCATCCACTAAATCTTGTCTAGACTATGGCCAAAGGGGTCTTACTTGCTTTTCATACTACTGTTTTTCTTACTCCTTTACTTTGCCTATTTCAGATTCACTTTGTGTCTTCAGGGTGATGGTTGAGTTCCAGTTAAGAAACACAAGTAAAAGTATCTATTATCCATTTATATTCTATTTAAAGTTTTAAAAGTGGTTTTACATACATTATTTTATGTGATCATTCAGTAAGCATTCTATGAAAAGCTCCTGCTTTTGAAGTTTTTCAGGACATGTTAAGAACATAGTTTTCCTAAGTGTCTTCTGATTTATTAGCCTGTTCTCTTAATATTTTATACTGTAAGGAATTAAAAAAAAAGTTCTGGAACAACATTTGGTTAACTGATTGGATGTAGAGAAGGGAACGAATACCCCTAAAATGTGGAAGTTGGTGCCTGTCTGAAATCTCTGGGCTCCACCACTTGCTAGATATTATATATAGTATTTGTGCAAGTTACTTTATCTCTTGAATCCTGAGTTCTCTCACCTACAAAGTGGGGAGTTTCCTCACAAGATGAAAAAGAAAATGATGTACATAAAGAACTTTGCCTAGTTTGTGGCACATAGTAATTGCGTTAAAAAGGTTAAATGTAGTGTGAATTGTAGCAGTAGTAGTAACTTTTATCAGGTTGTCTAGACTCAAATGATGACCATATTTTTTCCTTCATTATGATATAAAAATCATGGTGGGATAATTTTGGTTTATTTCAATTCTAAGTATTATAATAAGATTATGAAACTCATCAAGAGAAATTTCTTGCTATTAGTTTCATTTCCTCAATACAGTTGTGTGGGGGAATATAGTATAGCCATGTGGGGCAGAAGAAAGGAGGCTCTTTTCTTATTTATTTACCAATTTTGGTTAATATGAACATTTTCCTTCAAGCAGCTCAAGATGTGTCCTTACCAAAAATAACCTTCACTTTTTTGAAGAATTAATGTCCATCACAGAAAGCAATTTAAAAAGTAGTAGGCAACCATTGACTCTTGGACTTCAAGTTAAATTGAAGCAAAGAAAAGCTATGGAGACAAGGAGAGAGAAAAAAAGTACAATTCTCCTCACCAACTTTTATATCTAATTCTTTCCTGGGGTGATTAGGTGGTGACATAAATGGTTCATAAAACAGGTATGCTGGGGTCCTAGCAAAATGATTCCAGAAAGAAAAAATAAGAAAGAAATTTGGTAGGTCCAGAGTGTAGGTTGCTGATCCAGTTAGAGAAACATTTAGAGTTTTATTTTGTTTTTTTCCCTGGGAAAATCTGCTCAGGATTCTGTGTATGGAGGTTGAGTGAATATATCGATTTCAATCCTAATTTTGAGAGCAGTCAGTGTTAGGGCATCAGATTAATGAGACCAGGTGTGGCGCTAGGAGGTGACTGACCCAAGTTTCAGCTGGTGGTGCTGTCCTTGAAGAACTGGCTGTATGCTACAGGACAGAGGACTTTACGTTAGAAGTCTGTCTGTAAGAAAGGGGATTAGCAAGTGGGCCATAGTTTCAGGGTGAGAAATCAGCTCGGAAGGAAGACTAGAGAATGGTCAGCATGGCAGATCGGTATAGGGAGTATGATTTGAGGCTGAGAAGGTGAGGACGGTGAGACAACAGTGATTGCTCTGACTTCCTCTGACTGTGATGCATTGTATCCCAGGTACTCATGGCATCTTTTGATGTGGAGAACTAGGAAAGAAAAATAAGAATTCAATGACATGGGGCACCTGGGTGGCTCAGTAAATTAAGTATTCTACTTGAGCTCAGGTCATGATCTGGAAGTTTGTGAGTTTGAGCTCCACATCGGGGTGTGTGCTGTCAGCACAGAAGTGGTCAGAAGAGATATACAACTCAAATAGAGAACAGAAAACAATAGAAGTCAGGATATAATTATCTGCCAAAATATAATGCGAACAATAAAGGAGGTCAGAGCAGAGAGAGGGGGAAAGGGGAACTCGCTTAGCAATAGCAATGAGCGCAACACAGTATCTGACTTTTGGTAATTTGAGGTCATGCAGAGAAAGTTACACAAATAAAATAATCTTAATCTCTGATGAATCTCTTTCTAAACCAGTGGTATAGACTCAGTCTCTTGGTTTTGTTCTCCATTTTCTAATCCTACCAGCTTGGGTTTAAAAATCATAAAATATAGGAAATGATGTTGATTTCACATGCAGCAGAAACTGCTCTATCCATACATCAGAGGAGCAATCCTAATAGAGGTGACTGGCACCATGGGTCATAGTCACAAATGCCATCAGGCCGGTCAGTATTTTGATGCAAATAAAGTGGAAAGGGAGAGAGCCTCTGGATTAGAAAGAACTTGCCCTGTTTCCAGGATGTGGAAGCTGGATGCCCCCAGCTGACAGTTACCATCCATCCTTAACCACTTGTCCATATCTTCTGATTTTTCAAGGGAAGACACACAGATCTGCACCTTTTTTTTTTTTTTTTGAATAAAAATCCTCACTTTTCAATCGCAAACTGATTCAAAACATTCTAAAACAATGTTCAGGCCCAACAACATATGTCTGTGGGTTGAATTTGGTTGGCAGTCTGCCGATTTTCCACCTCTTCTTGAATTTATAGCTGCTCCTAAGAAAGCAGGAGCAGAATGTCATGATTAGAAACAACTGGAGTCCTCCATATACAAAATAAATCCTAATAGGGGTACCTGGGTGGCTCAGTCAGTTGAGCGTCCGACTTCAGCTCGGGTCATGATCTCGCGGTCTGTGAGTTCCAACCTCACGTCGGGCTCTGGACTGACAGCTCAGAGCCTGGAGCCTCAGATTCTGTGTCTCCTCTCTCTCTGCCCCTCCCCCGCTCATGCTCGCTCTCGCTCTCTCTCTCTCTCTCTCTGTCAAAAATAAATAACATTAAAAAAATTCAAAATAAATCCTAATAAAGGCTTAGAGACTCAGTAGCACATTCAATTATTCTATGAAAAAGCATCCATTTTTGTATAGATTTTTTCACTGATGTCTTTGTTTTGTTTGTCTAACTTTCCAGGAGTGGGTCCGTTTTCCTAACCTGAAAAACTGACCTTGTTCTGTTGCTCATGTTCCTCAAAACATTTTTTAACTATTAAAAGATGTCCCCAAAAGGTTAACTTTTCTTAGTAATAGCAAATATAGTCATCCTTAATTTGCCTGGTATTTTCAAAGTCACGTGAACAGCACATGGCCAGCACACGTACACTTGTATGGATGCATTGTTGTATATACCTTGGGTGGTGATAATAGTAACAAAAATTTAAACACATGCACGTACACGCATGTGAAATCCACGTTGTACTAGAGGGGAAATGTAGCATGGGTGTGGTTGTATAACCCATTTCATCATACATACTGTCTATTAATAGATCAGCATCACTAAGTCTCAGAAATAGTTATGACAAAAATTAGTGTTCAATGTGTTTTAAGTAAAATAGATAATCCTGATAGCCATTTTCAAACTTTAGATGTTTTATGCAGTCCCTTTTGACTTCAATGCAGCCAAGCCAAAATTCTAGAAGTTTCTTTGTGAGGAGCCCAAATTAAGATAGAAATTTGACTCTACTACTTGGAATTATAGTAGCACTCAGTTAACTGGAGCCTAATCACATAGACAGTGTATCTAACCATCTCCCCTACCTCCCACCTCCTAGAGTGAGGCCCCTGAATTCTACTTTGAGGAAAGAAAAGCAAAGCACAAGTTTTGCTTAAATGTGGGATCTATCCCTCAAAAAACTCCTAGATGGAGGTCCTGCTAATGCAGCTGAAGCTTTTCAAGACATTAAGGCATCAAAACCGCCTTTTAGTTAATCAGCCTAGAAAGAAAAAGATATACCACATATTTGGCATATTGAAGGATATTCAAAGGCAAGAATTGAAAAACTCGGTCAAAAACTTTCAATTTAAAATAATGTGAACTAGTAAATATTTTTTGCCATTTTGATATTTTTGGCTTCATGAAAGGAAGCCTCACTGCTCCCAAATTTCAGATTAAATTTGAGTGAAAACAGCAATATTTTGTGGAATTTGGTTGTTCTCACACCAAACATCCTTTGATGTCTAAGAAGCAAGAGAATTGTTTTCCAAGTGTTTACATTGATGTTGTTTTACTCCCACTTACCAAGTTCATGATATAAACATAAAAAAAAAAGTGTTCATGCTGAAACACTCACAATAGACCCAGATTGCTTGGAGTATGATCCTGTTGAGTTTTTCCTTTATGTAAAAGAATTCATTTCGCAGTACCTACCTACTTAGCTACTTAGTCACTTCTCTTCTCATTTTTCCCAACTATGATTGATACCACTTCCCTGACGACTAACATATTTCAAAGTGAAATGTAATCCCAGAAAGTGTTTAGAACAACAATGTTAACAAATACGAACTGAGCAGTAGTGGGATTTAAAGATAGAAGGATACTATAGCAATTAATAATCATTTTAGAACAATGCAGATTTAAAATAAAGAAGAACTTTATGTAAGACTTGTTTCTCATCAACGTTCAGTGTGCATCTTAATCAGCAGGGGCGAAGCCTCAGTAGTTTCCCAGGCTCCTCTTCAGTCTTGCTGAATGGGACTCTTTGGAATGTGCAGTGAAATATGTGTGTTTATGACACTTCCTATACTGACTGGAGAATCATTGCTCTATAGCTTTTCTACCCCTCACTACTAAAGCCATTTGTTCCTTTTCAACTGAGGTTATTTCTGACCTTAACTCCTAGAAGCAATTGTAGCCTAATGCACGTAATCTTTAGCTAATTCCAGTGGAATGGAGTTCTGTGAGTTCAATATTAAATTATAACAAGTGATTATGGCTTTGGTTTGTACTTGTGATGCATACATCAGGTGCGTTTCCCCTTATTTACAAGTCCCGGTCCTTCAGCAAGTCATACCTTCCTCATTAGGCGTTTGCTTTGTCCTCAACCACAACTTCTGCTGGTAACATGGTCATTCATTGCCTCATTCCTTTGCTAAGATTGAGGTCTCTCTACTGCCAGTGTCCCTTCTGGATAATTGAGTTGGGTGTGAAAAAATGCGTAATTGGAACTCTGACACTTAGTAACAAACCTCCTAATCCATAATGGTCTACAAATGTGAACTTCTGTGTATTGCCCTGCTCAGATTATGAATGGTTGTTTTTTCCCACCTGTTGGGTAAATCTTTCTATTCAACTTAGATCCCCAGGTGCCAATGTTTCCTGATGTATGTAAAAATTGGACACAGCTGCATCTCTCGTGAACATTTGTGGTTTGGAGAGCTCTCCAATACCCGTTTACTTCAGATGAAGAGCCAGATCCTGGTCTTTTCTCACCTCAATAAATCATGAGAGATGACTGGTCCTTCTAATTAAAAGATTTATATATATACGTATATAATATCTATTATTATATCTTATAACCTTAATATATATCTTATAATCTTAAAATATATAATCTTATATAGATCTTAATATATCATTTTATATATATATATATATATATATATATATATATATATATATATATATAATCTTTACAGAAAGATACCCCTATCTCACATTAAACACAGAAATTATTTTCAGAAGGATCACAGCTCTAAAAATAAAAGTTGGAACAATATATATTTAAAAAAAATTTTTTAATGTTTATTTTTGAGAGACAGAGACATGGCATGAGTGGGGGAGGGACAGAGAGAGAGGGAGACACAGAATCCAAAGCAGGCTCCAGGCTCTGAGCTGTCAGCACAGAGCCCGACGCGGGGCTCAAACTCATGAGCTGTGAGATCATGACCTGAGCTGAAGTCAGGATGCTCAGCTGACTGAGCCACCTGGGCGCCCTGGAACAATATATATTTTTAGAAGATAATACAGTAATAGTCTTTGTGGCCTTGGTCAAGTAAGGATTTCTGAAGAGAACAAAAAAATCACTAATCATAAAAGGAAATAAATGATAAATTGGATAATACTAAAATTAAGAATATTAATGAAAAAAATTATACTAAAAGAATAAAAAGTAACCCATAGGTGGGAAAAGATCATTATTGAAACATATGTATTGAAAAATGGCTTGTATCCAGAATACACAAATAACTCCTCCAAATCAGTAAGAAAAGGACAAAGAACCTAACGGAAGTTTTTCATAAGCACTTTACCGAAGAATATTATGTAGCAATCAGCCACATAAATAGACATTTGAGTGAAATAATCTCAGCAACAAAAAGTGCATACTCCAGGTTTTCCATTTGTATTAATTTAAAAAATAGGCAAAACTAAGACAGAATAATGATTATTTTTGGTGGAGTAGACAGATAGTGACTGCTCAGGGGTTTCTGGAGTGCTGATACTGTCAAGCGTGTGGTGTGGTTACATGAACGTGTTCAGTTTGTGGCAATTCATTGTACTTTATATACAAACATGGGCATACACACAAACTACACAAAATGCATTTTATGCACATATAATTGAGTGGAAAACTAATGTTTAAGTGCATTAAAGGAAATATACTGAAATATTTTAATAGTGTTGTCATTGTCACAACAATGTCGCATTTCCAGACACGTCCCCTTGGCACTGAAATCCAATCCAATCAGTTCAGAGTTTGAAGACATGAGCATTAGGGAAAGACTAATCGGATACAATAACAAATTTGCTAAATAAAACAAATGTCAGCCATATTTGACTACTGTCAATTACTGACTCCTGCTAATTACTGTCAAACACTAATTATGCAATATGCAGCTTCCCCATATTTTAACCTGGGCAGGCCAAGATAGAGATAGAGGGATCCTGGTGTACTGCAATCAATGTGTGATTAGATTTATTCGGCTTGATAAAAGGGCTTTGCAACTAAGTCACATCCATTAGGAAGCAAATGCTACGGAACATGAAATCCCAGGAAACAAGCAACCACAGGTTGAAATGTATTTTTTGCACTTGATACTCTTCCAACAAATATCAGAGAACCGGTCCTGTCCCAGAGAGTGTCTGCTTGTTTTGTCAGTGTTTCCTAATACTGTGGCTGCTGATGCTTTCTCCTTAAGTGACATTTCATCATCCAGTGCCCTAAGATAGTCACCCTGTTTTCCCTTAATTGATACTTGTATGCAAGAGGTGGAAAATGGCTCAGCATTTCTTGCTAGATTAGGTCAAAGCTGACAGAGGAAACAGAGGGAAGATTGCATTACTTATGCCCCTTATGGTTCTCTTGTGTATCTAAGGAGATTGTCATTTCATAAAATTTCTTATGCTGGCTAAACATAATTACAATAGCACAGGCATTTTGTTCCTATTAGCATGTCAATTTTTTTTACTACTTACCTGATCACCGGAGGAAAATCCAAAAGCAGTTCTTCTGATCTTAACTTTATTTTTCTTCTATGTCCTTAGTAAGATATAATTGTACCTTTTGATCTCTCTTCCTTAAGTGCTTCATTTTGCCCTTCCGGTGAAGTCTTTAACTCTTTTCTCTTCATTCATTTAGTGAACGAAGCATTACAATGTACCTGGAAGTTCAAAGTAAGTTTCCTAAAGTTCTGGAGTATTTTTTTCCCAGATCACTTATCAGGTGCTCTTATCATACGATCAGTGTTTACAAATAGATGCTATGATATTATTCTGATTTGAAGTTAATTAAGAAGCATCTTGAGAGAATGTTACCGTTCTTCTGTGGCTGGAGATCTATTCTTCTGGGAGCCTTTTTACCAAATCTTTGGGGAGGGGATTATGTCTTAAACAGATCATCAGAGTTTCCCAGGATCTATAAGACAAAACCCCAATGCTTTACTGGAAATGGCAAGATTCTCCCCATTCACTCCTAATCATTTAACTTTCTCACCTCCCATACTTTACTGTTTGTTGTGGATGTTCACTCCTGTTTTCCTTAAATCTTGTGATCTCAGCCTGTGCTGCCCTTGACATTCCTTCTCTGCCTGTTGGGTCTTATTTTTATACAACATCAAGGTCAAATGTCACCTTCGCCTTGAGATTGTCCTCAGTCCCATCCTCCATTGCACTCTTACCAGACTCCATGGTAGGCAAGCATGCTTATGTCTGCCCCCAGGTTCTCAACAATTTTTGTAGAAACTGTGGGACCTAGTAAGTTTATTTTTCAGGGCAAAAGCTCAAGGAGTACTTGAAATGTAAAATGAGATGCTTTGCTCCCAATAAGATGGGGACTAAAAGGTGAAGGTCCCCAGGGGATGAGAGATGGCAACCAAGATACCACAATCTAAAAAAAGATTGAGGTTGCCTGTCACACAATTTTGTCTTGGACTTATTCTACTTAAAAACTATATTTTACTTGTCATTTTCACCATTTAGAATGCCCACGGGTAATGACAATAACTGTATTACAATTTATCCATGCAGATGACTTGCCAGACTTTGTCAGTAAATGCAGCATATCACCCTGATTCCCTGATTAGGTTAAGTTAAGTAAATGCAAAGCCTTATTATCACATTTCCTATATATAACACCTGCCCAGTCAAAGACAATGTTACCCGATGGGGTGGCTATGGTCAAATTCCTTTACTATGATGTTCTTTTCTCATTATATTTGACATTTTTGAAACTGAGTTTTATTGCACTCTCTCCGCTTATGGAAGTGGTCTGGGGAAATTAGACTTAATAGAGATGTAGAAGCCACAGGGAAAAAAGAAAAGGAAAGTGAACTGGAAGGAAACTGAAATTAAAATGTTATTTTAGTAAATGGCTGCAGTGGTGGAGACGACAAACAATTGCAATGCAAGTTAATTACTGACCTGTCAGGAAAGTGTAGCACGAAGGTTGTGCCACACATTACTGGGGCTGCCATAGCCACAAGTCATTTCCACAGGGGAACAAACAGACCGTGAGCTACCACAGATCAACATAAGATCTTTCCAGGGGATAGAAATGAATTTCTCAGAGCAGTAACATTTGTCTGTGGAGTTTCTTTGAGCTCCTTAGCCCACACATTCTGGGAAAGGAATGGAGTCATATTGCCATAGAGGATTCCTGTTTGGGGGACCGTAGCTCTTGGTGGCTGGGGTGACCAGACAGCTCACTTGCCACGCACTGAAAAACCTAGGCTGACACCCATGGAATGGGGATTCCCTGGGGACTCTCAGGGCTTGCCTCTGAGACAGGTCTCCTCACAATATCTTCTGTGGTGTCTCTGCCAGGGAAGAGAGTCCTTCTCTGTGGAGAATGACTTTAAGAACCTAAAGAAATTTGGAACTCGATGGAGACTTCCTCTATTGTCAAAACAAATAACCCTGCTAAGTTCTAAGACATCATTAAACATGGTCATTTAATTATAAGAAAGAAAAAAAGAGTTATTCTGAAATGAAAATATGGTATTCTTCTTATTTTTAAAATTCATATTATTCTCCAAGTATTGGCCTCAGAAGGTATGAAAAGCATTGCTTTTTTTTTTTCCTGCCCCAACTTGTCATGCAATAGTCATAGTTCAGCGGACCTTAGAAACATTGGCCAGAGGGAGTTATACATTTTTTTTAAATAAGGAATAGACTTTATCAAAGGCATTTTCCAACTGGTAATGTTTTGCTAGGCTATGTACGCAGGCATTGACTAGTTTCTACGTGTGTTTTCCACTTATATATTCAGTAAACATTAAATCTCTATTGTTTTGTAAGGAAGCACAGGAACATTTATAAACATTTAAATTGAAAGATGTATATGATATATACCTAACATGGCTGTACTATGATCATATTACCTCTCTGATCTCAGACTTCCTTTGGAAATCTTGTTACCTTATTTTTCCACACATGGTTTCCAGTTGACTTGGGGGTCTGTGACTAAAGCAACGATGTTTGGAGATGCAGGACCTGAGTTCTCTCCTGGGTCTACTTTGAAACGAGCTGTGGCACCGTGGGGAAGACACTCAGTACACCTGAACTTCAATTTTCTCTGCTCTGCAGCACAGAGATGATATCATAGTGCCTACTCATTTTCTCCTAGCTCAAAATAAGTCTTAATACACTTTTATTTTTAATGCTGCTGATGGGAAAGAGATGTCAAAAACATACTTTCTAACTCAAAAGGGCAAGCTGCTGAGCCTTAGTGTAATTAACAGAGTGCAACAAATAATTGACAGAGCAGCTATGAAATTTATGATTAGATGAATTATCACATTCACTCCTATCTGGGTATTTGCAGTGTGAGTGGGAGAATCTGGCCCAGAATACCACTGAACCTAGTCTGTTGAGAAGAACCAGTTTGTGTGGCTCTTACAAAGTGCATTCTCATCACAGTTTCCTGTTTTTAAAGCAATATTGAAAGTGGAACTAATGCAATATCACAAACCTTTCTTGCTCTTCACTTGGCACATACAAAATCAGGAAGTCTAGAGAAATTGTGAAGCCAGTCTTAAGTGATTCACATTTCAATTTCTAACTCAGGGATAGGATATTTATTTGGAGAGTTATATGAAATCAATGGATATTTTAGACACATGCAAAATGAACTAATTCTTCAATATTTTCATTAGTCATCTGCAGCCTCATGTAAGAATATAAATGCATAAGCCAAGAGTGTTCTCTCTAACAAATTTTGATAATAATGATGATTATAATAATCATAATGAGTAGATGAAATGTTATAAGAAGAACAAGTGGAATACTGAATAAGCCTCTAGATCACATGAATCTTAATATAACTTATAGTTAACAAAATTTTTGATGCCACTAAGTTGAATGTAAGTCAGCATGGACAAATATTGTTGATTTTACAATCTACTCTATAAAATATAGAAAGTTGGGGGTCAATGAGGGAAGAAAACGAGGGTGGAACAAAAGAATAATTTCTTTTTTTTTTTTTTTTTAATTTTTTTTTTTCAACGTTTATTTATTTTTGGGGGGACAGAGAGAGACAGAGCATGAACAGGGGAGGGGCAGAGAGAGAGGGAGACACAGAATCGGAAACAGGCTCCAGGCTCTGAGCCATCCGCCCAGAGCCCGACGCGGGGCTCGAACTCACAGACCGCGAGATCGTGACCTGGCTGAAGTCGGACGCTTAACCGACTGCGCCACCCAGGCGCCCCCAAAAGAATAATTTCAACTCCTTGTGAGTGTTCCTGGAATAATACAGGAAGACTCACAAATTGGAGGTCTTCCTTGCCTTTCTGAGTAGTACATCATGAAATTGATATGTATGTTCCTGGAAACATACATATCATACACTCTCTGATTCTGGGAGCCATGTCATACTAGACCCTGGGTTGCGAGGGTTTCATTTGACATTAGGTTGGGCCGGTTTCAGGATGGAGTTTGTTCACTAGGAACTTGTTTCATAAACACTCAAAAATAAGAACACCATGGCAGGGCCATCACATCACATAACTCCAGCAGACCCTATTTGCCAGAATGCAATGCTAGTATCTTGTCCCAAGCCACAAATACTACCTCCCCCTAAATTCACCTAAGATCTTACGTGGAGTAGACTGGTCAAGGCTATTCTACCGCAAGATATTTCTCCCACATAGCTAGAAGAGTTTCCAGTTTGAGATTCAGACAAATGCTTCCCTGAGGTTAAGGGGAAGTCTGATCATCCATTTATAGCATTATGTTAATTGGTTTAATTCTTTCCCTCCCATCTATGTCTTAGTGATTGACTGAAAGGACGAATGTTCACAGGAGATAGGTAAGGAAAAATAGATGGTGCAATTCCAGAACTGTTGACTTTGTGGTTGAGATGTGCCTAAGTAGGTGCCTCAGTGGGGCGCTTGGCGCCTAAACTACGAAAAGGATAATAGGATGTCTGGTAAGGGAACAGAAGAGTATTCGGATGTAGGCAAGGAGAAGAAGATGAGAAGTTGGAAGGGGGTAAAGAAAAAGGGCTATGAAGTGAAATTCAAATACAACTTGAAAAATTTGGCTTAGAACAGCCTTATCCTCTTGTTAGGAGGGTCCTAACAGGATCAATGAAAATAAGTCATCTCTGACTTATTTTGTGCAACAGTGACAAGTGTCACAGCCATTAGCACAGCTGTCATTTCAGTCTATCAGATTTCCTTCCTCCTCTGTCCTCTCTCCTTCCTCTTGCACACCCCTGGGCCCTATGGGGGGTGGGGGTGGCGGTCCTGCTTACCTCTGCCTTGCACTCAATTAATCTATACAATACATTTATGTATTATGCCAAGGAAAGCCCTCTTCCTTCATCACTCCCTCAGAGTGTCTTGAATACCAGCCCCTCGCTGCACCTGCTGGGTTAGAAGGGAGGGACTCTCAATCCTTCAGCCCCATGAGAGGCTAGCAAGATGACAGACTTAAGCACACTGAAGTTAACTGCCATTTTCTTCATGAAATCTATCATTTCCCTTTTCTTTGAACTTCTTTGGTAACTATGATTTTGCTTCATGGAATATTTCAATATTTACCTTATAACCTCACAGCTGTTTGCATACTTTTGCAGTTCTGAGTCCTTTGCCTGCAAGGCCTAACCTGCCCTGACTTAGCACCAGCACCAACTAGTCTCCTTTTGCAGACTTCCTCTCTCTCCACCTCCAAGTTCCACCCTGAGTTTGATGCCATTACTCCTCTCCCAAACTGGGCACCACTCAATTCTTGTCATTTAATTATTGATTTGTTTCTCTATCACCTTCACCAATCTGTAAGCCCTTGATGTTTAGTGCATACATACATGCATACATACAGAGAATCTCCAGACTCTGATATAGTGCATGCCACTTGGGAGACTTTCCATAAATGTAAACGGATCATTTATTTTCTTCTGGTGGAAATCTTTAAGAGGAGGTTTTTGTGTCATTTTGTGTATTCTTCTCAGAGCGATGTAGTGTTCTGCAAAGTTAGAAACTATCAAATATTTGCAAATATGAGAACAGTTATGAAATAGTATCAAATGAATGCCATTGTAGAACACAAAATACTAGGGAAGCTGAATAAAGAGAAAAACTAGGGTGCCTTTGGTATCAACAAATTTTGTTGATGTGAGGCTGGGGTCAGATGGGAAAGGAGGTGTTAGCTAGAGGAGAGAAAGTGTGAAGAGAGAGAAATCACCTTAATACTATGGTAGAAGAGTTGTCAGCCCAATAGAAATGCCTGAAGAAGGAAGATTCTGAAAATGTTTTCTGCAGCCTGTCCCCAAGAAAATAGGTGGGGAAGCCAGATACGAGGCCTTTTAAGTAATCCAGGCTTTTGACAGTAACACATCAGTAGGCAAATAATGAGTTGACTGTGCAATCAATACAAGAATGCAAATGTTGATTTGACATTGAAATTTGTGCAGACTCTGAGGAAGCAACATGTTCTATAAATGGCACATGGCAAAGCTATGTAAATACAGTGGCTTCATGCTCTTGGTCATAAGATAGTGGCTTTAGCCTAAGTGAATTCCCTCACCATTATTACAAACATGCCATCCTTTGAGTCTGAATCTGAGTAACATCAAAGATCAAGGCTCAAATGTACTCAGAAGAGAACCCAGATTTTTTCTATAAGACTTATATGTTTAATCATGGATCCCCCTCAACCCATACCCAAATTCCTTATGGATCAAGTCATAGCAAAGCATTTACATTGGTGGTTATCTGCCTAAAATTATTGAGCTCTGTAAAGATGTAGGGTCTTCCAGACTTTGAGTGCATCAGTATCAGAAGTAGGAAGGATCCTACAGAGCACAGCAATCCTCGTGGCCGACCCTGTCCCCTCACTACCATTTTTTTTTTCCAGCGATGAAAAATATCTATAGACCTTTTTCCAGAGGTCTATAGATTTGTACAAGATCACAAAGGTGACCAGTAGAGACAGTGGTGCCACTAGAAGTCATCATGGCCCTTTTGATAAAACCAGTCCAATTACTGTTTATCCAAAGCCACCCTTAGAAACTCAATCCTTAGATTTTCATTCCTTCATTTATCCTACTTTATTAACTAAAACCTACCCTGTAAAATCCTGTGCTTTACTTTTAAATTTTCTTTAAATTTGAGTATAGTTGACACATAATGTTGCATTAGTTTCAGGAGTACAGTATAGTGATTGACAAGTTTGTGTGTTATGCTATGATGACCACTATACCAACTGTCATGTACAATGCTATTACAATATTATTGGCTCTATTCCTTATGTTGTGCCTCTTATTCCTGTGACTTATTCATTCCATAACTGGATGCCTGGATCTCCCACTTTCCTTTATCCATTTTTCCCAGGCCACCGCTATCATTCCCTCTGGCAACCATCAATTTGTTCTCTATATTTATAGCCCTGATTCCACCTTTTGTTGTTTAGCCATTTATTTGTGCTTTGTTTTTGTTTTTTTTTTTAGATTCTATGTATGAGTTAAAACATGATATTTGTCTTTCTCAGTTTGACTTGTTTCACTTAGCATGATCCCCTTCTAGGTCCATCCATGTTGTTGCAAATGCCATGATCTCAGCCTTTTTGTGTCTGCATAATATTCCATTGCATATGTATACCACATCTTTCTTATCTATTCATCTATCAATGGACACTTAGGTTGGCTCCATATCTTGGCTATTATAAATAATGATACAGTAAATATTTGAATTAGTGTTTTTGTTTTCTTTGGGTAAATACCCAGTAGTGGAATTTTTGGATCATATGGTATTTCTATTTTTAAATTTTTGAGGAAATTCTGTACTGTTTATTACAGTGTCTGTACGAATGTACCTTCCTACCAACACTGAGTGGGGACAAGGGTTCCTTTTTCTCTACATCCTCACCAAGACTTACTACTTCTTATGTTTTTGACTTTAGCCATTCTAACAGATGTGAAGTGATATCTCATTGTGGCTTTGATTTCCATTTCCCTGATGATTAGTGATGTTGAGCATCTTTTCATGTGTCTGTTGGCCACCTATATGTCTTTTTTGGAAACAATGTTTATTTGGGTTCCGTGCCCAGTTTTTAATTGGTTTGTTTGTGGGGTTTTTTGATGTTAAGTTAAATATGTTCTTTATACATTTTGGATGCTAACCCTTTATCAAGTGTGTCATTTGCAAATATATTCTCCCATTCAATGAGTTGTATTTTTGTTGTGTTGATGGTTTCTTTTTCTATGCAAAACCTTTTTATTTTGATGTAGTTCCACTAGTTTGTTTTTGCTTTTGTTTCCCTTGCTTGAAGAGACATATCTAGGAAAATGTTGCTACAGTTGATGTCAAAGAAATTACTGCCTGTGTACTCTTCTAGGGTTCCATGGTTTCAGGTCTCACATATAGGTCTTTAATCTATTTTGAGTTTATTTTTGTCTACGATGTTAGAAAGTGGTACAATTTTATTCTTTTACATGGAGCTGTCCAATTTTCCCAGCACCATTTACTGAAGAAACTGTCCTTTCCCCATAGTATATTCTCACCTCCTTTGTCATAGATTAACTGACCATATAATTGTGGGTCTATTCCTAAGCTTTGTATCCTATTCTATTGATACATGTGTCTATTTTTGTGCCAGTATCATACTGTTTTGATTACTACAGCTTTGTAGTATATCTTAAAATCTGGAATTGTAATACCTCCAGATTTGATTGGTTTACCTAGTCAGGGTCTTTTGTAGTTCCATACAAATTTTAGTATTATTTATTCTAGAAAAACTCATGCTTCTCATAGTAGCATCCTCATAAATACCAAAGATTCATAGATTTGCTTTGTTATTTTGAAATAATTTCTGATTGGCTGTGAAAAATTAATAGCTTCAGTAATAAATAATACACAAAATAAAACCCAAACCCCATAATCTTGTCCTGGGGTATATGGAGAATGCATTTACTTTTTAAAAAAAGTTACATATAGGGGCGCCTGGGTGGCTCAGTTGGTTAAGCATCTGACTTCCACTCAGGTCATGATCTCACAGTTTGTGGGTTCAAGCCCCATGTTGGGCTCTGTGCTGAGAGCCCAGAGCCTGGAGTCTGCTTCAAATTCTGTGTCACCCTCTCTCTCTGCTCCTCCCCAGCTCTAACTCTGTCACTGTGTCTCTCAAAAATAAATAAACATTAAAAAAAAGTTGTATATAATACTCTATATCTTATTCTAGTTAGATGTAGAAGTAAGATTCCCCATGTCTACATTAATGGCCAGATTTGATACATTTTAAAACCCTTCTCATCAAAGTGTTTGTTATTATATTTCTATGGAATAGTGGAGATAAGGGTTTTTTAATTCAAATTTTTATTTCAAATCTTATTGAAATAGCTTTTATTCTCAGCTAGATACATTTTTTATCACTCACATAGAAACATAAAAATGAAAGTGTGAACAAAATAATTAAGAAATGTAATTAATTTATGGGGCGCCTGGGTGGCTCAGTCGGTTGAGCGTCCGACTTCAGCTCAGGTCACGATCTCACGGTCCGTGAGTTCGAGCCCCTCGTCGGGCTCTGGGCTGATGATGGCCCAGAACCTGGAGCCTGCTTCCGATTCTGTGTCTCCCTCTCTCTCTGACCCTCCCCCGTTCATGCTCTGCCTCTCTCTGTCTCAAAAATAAATAAACGTTAAAAAAAAAAAAAATTAAAAAAAAAAAAGAAATTTAATTAATTTAGAGTTTTTTTTAAGTTTATTTACT
Organism: Puma concolor; assembly: GCF_028749965.1. Classification (NCBI taxonomy): domain Eukaryota; kingdom Metazoa; phylum Chordata; class Mammalia; order Carnivora; family Felidae; genus Puma; species Puma concolor. The sequence continues at coordinate 135,071,538 of NC_141674.1, forward strand.
TTGAGCGGGGGAGGGGTAGAGAGAGAGAGAGAGAGAAAGAGAGAGAGACAGAGAGAGAGAGAGAGAGAGAGGAAGAGAGAATCCCAAGCAGGCTCTCTGCTGTCAGCACAGAGGCCGACATGGGACTCAGTCCCACGAACCATGGGGTCATGACCTGAGCCCAAATCGAAAGTCAGATGCTTAACTGACTGAGCCACCCAGGTGCCCTTTAAGGATTTTTTTTTTAATCAAAAAACATTTTTTTAATGTTTTATTTTATTTTTGAGAGAGAAACAGAGAGAGAGAGAGAGAGATGGATTGCAAGCAGGGGAGGGGCAGAGAGAGAGAGAGAGAGGGAGACACAGAATCTGAAGCAGGCTCCAGGCTCTGAGCTGTCAGCACAGAACCTGATGCAGGGTTCGAACTCACAAACCAAGAGATCATGACCCGGGCTGAAGTCAGACGCTTAACCAACTGAAGTCGGAGCCACCCAGGCACACCTAGTTAAGGAATTTTTAAACCAACTTTCGTGTAAACATCTTTATGAGGTATAACAAATACAGTAGTGAAAGTACTTAATACATACAATTTGATCATTTTTAATATATGCATACAATTGTTAAACCATCTCCACAATCAAGCTAGCAAACATATCTATCATCCCCAAAAGTTTCTTTGTGTTCACTATAGTCCATTTTTCCCTTCGTCTCATCTTTAGGCAATCACTGATGAGCTTTCTTATTTAAATATTAGCTTGCATTTTCTAGAATATTATGTAAATGAAATAATAAGTACTCCATAGATATATATATATATTTTAAATGTCCTGGCTTCTTTCACTCAGCTCAAAGAATTTGCAATTCATCCATGTGGTCCCATGCATCAACAGTCCATTCTTTTTATTGTTAAATAATATTTCATAGTGTAGATTAACTAGAATTTGTCGATTCACCTGTATGAATCTTTTTTTTTTCTTTTGGAATAAAATATAGGCCTTTTACTATTTCTATCCATTGTTTTTGGGGAAAATTATTAGTTTCTCTGATCTTTATTTTTCTCTTCTAGAAAAATATGAATTTAATGTTTATCTCATGAGAGTTTTGTGAGAATTGAATCACTGAGTGCATTGCCTGGCACATAGTAAATACTCTACAAATATTAACTTCCTTTCTAAGTTATCACTCAATTGCCTTATTGGTATCAATTGTAAGGTAACACTTTGCTCCTATTAAAATGTTTTCATCCTTTTTTAATCACTTTAGTGTTGACTTAGCTTGAACACTACCATGATGCTAGCTAGCCCCTTTGTCTCTGTCCAACAGATATAGGAGTACCAATACAGTTAGCTCCCTAAAATATAATCATTCTTTCGGATTATACTGGGTTCGGTAACTGATGACAGTTGATTCTAATACTGGACACATGTGCCAGACTAGCTATGGGATGTCTATAGGTGAGACACAGAGACAATAATCAGGCTAGAAGGAGGTCCATTTCTACAAGCTTGGAAGCTGTGTTTGCATTGCAAATATTCTCTTTTAAATGAGATGATATGTTCATTTGAGGGGCTTGTGGAGAGGGGAGATAGAAAAGGATTATGGATTTGAGGAAGCAAATAAGCCCTCCTAGTCCACCCACTGATGTTGCCACAGTTCAGTTCTCTTCATTTTCTTTTCCAAATTATTGTTTCCTCACTGCCACTCCTTTACAATTTTCCTCCCTAATCACTTTAATCTTCCATTAAAGTAAATATAAATAAATAAATGGTTTTGATTTTCTCTTTCTTCATATTCTTCATAAATACTATGTCCAACAGAGCTACTGAACAGCAGGCACTGGCAGATGGCAGAGGACAAAGGAACTTTAATTTCCTTTCTTAGGTATTGTGAATGGGGAAAGCGGCTAGGACTGAACACCATGCAAATAAGTCGAGGCCAACATATTAGTCAATGGGACCAGATTAGTTTGCTCAAAGCTAATTCTAGTCACTTAAATATGACCTTATCCACATAGGTTTTTGTTCACCAAAAAAGGCTGCTGATATTAGCGTGTAGTGGTGGATTGGGGTGGGGTGGGTAAGAGATCAGTGATGTTGTGAATGAAAACAGCGTATACATTAAAGATGTTCTGTTGGCAACATCATTTCTACATAAGGAAGACTGTATCATATTGCCATTAAGAGTTCCTTAATGGACTTAGGAACTACAGAAGTATGAGTGTGCTGCCCATGAACTTTTAAGTCCTCTGACATGCATAGTACTGTCCACATGCAGAGGCTCCAGTTGATAAAAACAATTAGAAACTACCTTCTTCTTCACTATTCAGAGAGGTGGAAATTATTTGTTCCATTTCTGGACCTTAGTGATTAATAGGAATGTGCACTCCATCAAATTTTTCTTGGAAAAGATATATTTGGAATAATACAACACTTTTATATTTTATCAGGATAAAGCTATAATATGCAGAAATCTACAAATTCTGATACCTCTGTGGATACCCTGAATTCCACCCGTCAAGGCACCGGAGCTGTGCAAATGAGGATCAAAAATGCCAACAGCCACCATGACAGGCTGAGCCAAAGTAAATCCATGATCCTCACCGATGTTGGGAAGGTCATTGAACCCGTAAGTCAAATACCCCAAAACCCCCATGTTTCCTGATACAGAATTCTGTTAAAAAAGCTAATTAGCTTTGTTTTATTTGTTTTCCTAATGTCTACGAGAAAACTGTTTTTGTAATGCATTTTATCTTGCCTACTTATAGTCATAATAATATCCCCAGTTGTGAGAGAAGAGCTGGGCTTAATCCAGAGTGATAAAGTGGATTTGGAGTAGACTGAAGAGCACCTTTGACTCATTTTAAGGGCCTCTACTATCATGCTTCAGTGTTATAAAAATAATGAGGTTATGCTAGCATGTGGTGTTTGTACTTCCAAATACAGTACATCACTTTGAAAAGCCAGAGGCTAAAATTAGCTAAGAATGAACTGGGGGCGGTGGGGGGGAAATCTTAAAAAAAAAAAAAAAAGGGAAAATCTCTTCTTTAAAATCTCCCAACAATATATAATATTGGAATTATGATTTGATTTGGAATGAGCCTAAATGATTGAAATGGTGTGGCGATTGAAGGTTTGGAGAGGAAGCCATTTTGTCTCGATAATGTGTCATTAGGAAGATTTGAAATAAAATAGTTAGAGATGAACTCTACTGCCAATTGTGTCCCTGCCCCTGCACGCATCCTGAGCCACTAAACACACTGATTGCGATGAGTCTCCTCTGGTTAATTTTCTTCCATAATGGTGGTAACTTGCAGCTGAGGCCATAGGATGTTACAAAATTATTTATGCAATGTTAGCCACTCTTTTGGACCCCAGATCTATTTTGTTTCTCACAGTGAGAGCAAGAGCGGGAAATAGGTTAGCTGGGGAAGGGCTGTGAGTCCCAGTCACTTTGCAGAAACATGTGAGCTATTAATTGAGTGTTCTGTTAATATCGTAGGGGCCTATGAAATATTCAGCGCCCTAACTGAGTTATTAAATGGGATAAACTTGCTAAGTGGCATGTTACTGATTATATTTATTTTCTGTTTTCACTCGAATTTCAAGTGCGAAATTAACCCACAACCATCTCAGGAGCCAGGATTTTAATCATTCTTTCTTCAGGTATTATAGACAAATTTAGTGTGAGGGAAGCCAGTGATTCTATTTTGGGAGTGGGAGATACATCCTGAGATAAGGTACCGAGAGATGCGGAGAGATGCGTTTCTCTTTATTGACTTTCTCATTTAAAAGGATTGTCTGCTGGGAGGCACAACGCTGCTGGTGTTTAAACCAGCTAAAATGTTCCTCAACTATGAACTTGAGACATGGTTAGAGTAAATTATTGGAATCTCTACAATGTATTGTCAGTAAGAACTGTACCTTTGAAAAAGTTTAAAAGTTAAGTATATTTAATGATGCCTAACATATTTTATTGGCTGTGTTTAACAAAAGGCACTATGCCACAGTTGTTTTTGACAAGCATGAAAACATCACAGCATGAGACTGCAAAAGGAATTATGGAGAGAAATTACAAGTGATCCATCTCTCAATGAATTATCCACCTCAATAGCCCGCAGAACTCAGCTACCAATTAACACCTACTTTATTACATGTTGGGATGTACTTAATAACTTTCATGTGTTTATGCACTATTACCTTGACTGATGCCTCTTGTACAATTAGGCATAATTGGCATATCAATATGCAAAAGTTAAAAGGATTAACCCTCTTAAAACTAATGAGCATTTCTGTATCCAGCTGCTAAATGAGACAAAATTAGCATTTTTCACTTTTGGGCAGGATTTTATCATGCAGTTTCTCATTGTTGATATTACCTTGTTACATAACTTTAGTTTGGGGGGTTATATGCTGGACTGCTAGAGAAGAGTTTTCCAAAGTTAAATTAGCTATAATTATCCCAGCTTTTGTTTCCGCATTCTTAGCCTGGGCAATATGTATTCCTCGATAAGGAACAAAAATAAAAGTTACTTTTGGTTATGTGTGCTCAGTGCATAATTATATAAAAGGGGTATTTTAGTGAGGATATGTCATTTCACCGAGAAAACTTGGCGCAGAGATACTGTATTGAAAGCTTGCCATGGCACTAATTTTCTTTCTGTCTCGGTTCTTTTCATCTCTTTTTTCCATGCACAATTTTCTGACTAGATACTGACAGAATGTAAAGTATTTTGGCATATTTATTCAAACAAGCCTGTTAAAGATATCTGCTGAAGCTAAACTAAGAACTTGATTTTTCAGAAGTTGGAGGTTGGGGTGAGGTCAAGGGAGGCAGATCTTGAACTTCGGAGAGGTGGGAGGAGATATATTCTAAAAACGTGTGGACATGTCACATGCAGCATGGTTTGTTGTAACAGAGACACATACGTTTAATCTGCACAGAAAAAAATTAGGACTACTTTAGAGTAGTCCTATGTATGTTATGCTCCCTGTTTCATATATATGGCACATCTATACTACATGTTCCCTGGCATAACAATTATGCAAATCTAATATGGACTTATTGGAGTATATAACACGAGAATCTGATGTTAGATTCATAACGATTTAACTTATTACAGAAAGTGATGAAAAGATTCTAGGGTCAAATCAATTATATAATTTTGTCATTAATTCGTAAAATCCTCTTTTTTCATTGTGTTCAATTAAAAATATGTTTAATATGACTGTGAACTCAGAACACCACATAAAATTCTCCCATATACGTCATAAGAGCCTAGCTTCTTGGTATCCTAAGCAGAAGAACAGTTTGAAATGCCAATATAAACATTTATTTAACCTCGTGCTATGCAAACACAGGTGATTTACTTATTAAGTTAAAGTTTTCATTACCTAAGTGCTGCAGGGAAGCATTTCCATAAAACAGGCATTAATCCTCCATTAGTACTTCATTGGCGGTGTGCATCATTTTCTTTAAAGACCGAAGAATCATTTTTATGTAGTTGGTAAGATCAGTGCCTTTTCAAGGTTTAAAGAGGCCACTCTGCTACCTGGGAAATGTTGGAGAGGTGGGAAGTTTGGACACGGGAGGACGTGGTTAGCAGAAAATTGCCTCTCTGTAAGAGAGATCTGGAGACCTCCACTTGGTGGGGAAGGAACGCTCCTTGGTCTCAGTGATTTGTTGTCTCATTCTGATCACTGGAGTGAGACCTCTTAAAGGTGGACTGCTTATTTACTCGAATGTGCTAAACACAGAAGCAGGCGGCTTAGTGAGCGTAAATGGGGGGCAAGTGAAGTGTGCCTCTTTAAGGGCTGAAAGGCTAATGTGCAATCCAGCGAATAGCTAATGCAAAAGGTTTAATGTGGCTTTGCTGTTATTTATAAGAGGGAAGCTCCAGCGTACTAGACAGTTTAGAATAGATATTAATGAAGAGTTTAAATAGCCCAAATCAAGAAAATTGCAGACATAGGATTTGCAGACAGGAGCAGTTTCGGCATTTAATGCTGGTGTCTTAAGCAGCAACATATATGAATATTCACCATTTCCATCCTGTAAACTCCACGCAAATGCAATACTTTATTCATGGCCATCATGGACAGGGAGATATCTTTTTATTAGTGCTAGGATGAGGACTTAAGTCGAGCCCTTCCTAAACGCTAACTCACAAGACTCCTTTTTCTTCCATTAACAGACTGTGCTTGTTCATTTTTCTTTTTTAATATATTATAAAGAAAAAGAGGAAACAATTTTCTTTTGTTTCTTACTTCTGTGATTATAGGATACTTGCCAAAGTTGTGGCTAGCCAAAAAGGCAGACATAAAAATTGCTACTAAAAATATAAGCCTTCTGTTTCTCAGAGTTTTTGAGAAATATTATGAGACTGTAGGACTTGTCCGTGTTTACTTTGAATCAAGCTTATAGTTAGGTTTGAGGCTTTGTTTGTATAAATTGTCCTGAAGTGGATCCTGATATTTAATTAAAATGACACTAAATCACATTGAATTGATAAGACTTGGCATCTCAAACAAAGGTAATTGCCCGTATTGGTTTTCTGCAAAAATAGCGCTGCTTGGAAAATGTGCAGCCAACACAGACTGTCAACTCCATTTATAGATCAATATGTGAAAACCATTGATCAGGCAGGCATGTATAACAGTAACACTTTGCATTTATTTGTTGTTTTTATACCACATTAAGGCTTACAGGATTATAGGCTTCCTAAATATTTTGACTTCCTCATAAATATATGATCTGTTGCATGTTAATTAAATGAGAGTCTGCAGCCATTTCTAAAATTGTTTTTAGTTTGATGATTTCCTTTTATTGCTGTGGATCGTATGATCTGAAAATGGATTAGTTTCCTTCTGCATAAAGATTATTAAAGCTTATTTTAATGTGTCCTATTTAGTGTAAGATGTGGCTGCCTTTTTGCTTTGAAAAATATAGATACAGACAATTATTTTCTCTTAGTGAGTGGCTGATCTTTTTTTATTAACTGAACATTCTCAGTGCTCAGGGTAAAATTATTTCCTGACATATTTTGCACAGTCTGTAGATAACGGGTCTTCTTGATTTCTCCTGATAGAATTTTTTTTCTTTTCTTTTTATCTAGGCCTATAGTACAGGCATCTGATCAAACGTTACGTGGAAAATAAACTGATCATCTCAATTAAATTCTAGACACACACAAATATAATTTGAATTCTATTTTTCTCATTCGAGAACAAGCCTTATGAACTGTTCTTGTACACTGCATTCTGCAGTTAAATCTTTCTTATCTCATCAATGTAAGGACAGTGTTTTGTTCCTAATCTTTATTGGACTATTGTGGATGACATTTGTAAGCCATTTTGGTTTATAAGGGAAAGCTAGAGGACAGTGGAGTGAGACTCTCCATAGATTCAAGCCTCAGATATGACTACGCAATAATGTGTCTTCCACTGCAATTTTCTTTGCCACAGAGAGGTCAATTTTGTTGAGAAATCTTTTTATATCCTCTATATACATTAGGAGTGCTGCTTTCGAGACAATACTTGGCTTTGTATACAATATTAAAGCAGCAATAAAAGAAACAAGATTTCAGAAATAGAAAAAAAAAATCATGAGATCCAAGGGTTACCTAAGGTAACTACTGTGCTGCACAACAGACTCAAAAGTTTATTAGCCAGAATTTTGACTTTTACATAATATGCCCTGGGGTGGGATGGTGGAGAATCCAAAACCACCAGAGATTTCTTTCCTTGTCCTTGCTATCCCATGTCATCTCCTGAAGTGAGCATTTTTAACTCTCGTTTCCAGGCACAGACTGGACGTGCCAAAGGTTCAGAAAGTTTACAATGACAGCGTAGAGTCCGTGCTTCAAAGAATGAGCAGAGGCTCTTGAATTCACATCCATGGCTGCCTCGTTTTCATTTTAACTTGAGCATAGCTAAATTTGTTTATAATCTCCTACTGATTGAACATGGCGCTGAATGTACATGAGATACATTTTTTTAAAAGTTAGTCCTCTGATTACTAATTTGAATCCAAAACTCTAACCTTGTTAGCATCTGGACTTATTTCCATAATAACAACCCCTTCAGAACCTACAAAGTAATGAATAATTGACAACAAATGAAATGTTTTGATAGTTGTCGGCACAAAGCATGTTTAATGTTTTGTGTTGCTTCCTAGCTAATTATGTAGATGACACATTTGTCAGACCTTGACTGCCATTAGAAACGTGTTTCCAGAGGGGAGAAAAACAGGCTATTCATAGAGTAATTAACTAGAATGCTCAATGACCTGTGAGAGATTCAAATCGCTGCCAGTTCAGACATTGTTTTGTTACAGAAGCAGAGGGGTAATTAAAATTCCAAATTACAGTCCTATGATGGAGCATTTGTTTGTTGACAGTATACTCTTACTCTAGTTTGTTAATTCTTTTTTAAATTGCTTCTAATCCATTTTATAGCTTTAGGAGTTCCGTCTTTGAATTTACTGACAACTAATATTATGGTAAATTGTACTTCAATGGAGTACTGCGGTGCCTCACAGTTTCAAGGGAGCGCAAGGTGGGTGGGATAAAACAGCTCCTTCCCTAAACTGACATATCAGGTGCTATCAGTAGGAATGCCACTAACGTGGAACATGTTGTTAAATACTGCATTTCCATTTCTGCATTAGGGGTAATGTCCTAGCAGAAAATGCAGAGATAAACAGGAAGCAATGGTGAACACCTAAAAGAGAGAAAGAAACCTAATCTCTCAACACAAAATGATTGATTAAGGGGTTCTGTTACCGAGGAAGAGAGAGGAGCTGGGGCTGAGGATGATTTGGGGAAAGGTGTTGAGTTTAATGCAGGAAACACAACAGTCTGAGGAAAGCTCTCATAGATCACTCGAAAAGGAGGGCGTATTTTACAAAAGTACCCTTCCATCTCAGCTCAATAACAAAGCTCAGGATAAGAGGTATTACCCGTGAATTTTTTTCAAGGAATTATTGGCATAGTTTACAAATCCAGAAAGGCTAACATAGTCTAAAAGATTCAGCTCAAGTGAAATATTTATTTAGGTTGCTGAAAGTGAGAATATAGTTTTATTAAAAAGATCTGACAGAAGTCACATGGTGTTTGATGCAGGCGAGCTGACAGAGGCATCCAGTGAGCGTTGATTATCCCGAAGTCACTGTCAGCTAGGATTGATTTTCACTTTCTCCGTTTATGTAACGGTTCCTGTAATACAGCTGACCCCGAATCACGTTACCTTGTCATTTCTCTGCATGGATCAAGAAGAGATGAGCTGAAAATAGCTAGACACTGACCTTGAACTTGCCAGAAAAGTGAGAAGTGACAGTGGGGTTTTTCTGTAGTTCATGTACAAAGATTAAGGCAAACTGTTCCTCTGTTGAGTTCACTGTAGCAGCACAAGGGGGCAGAGCAGTACTAGAGATTACAGGTAAAACAGCTTCTGCACCAGCATGGAAAGGCTCTGAAATACTAAGTTAGAGCCAGAGGTCTCATTTTTACATCTTAGTGTAGACATAAAGGAGAATTACTGATGAATCAAAATCTCGGGTCCCCTGATGTTCATAATCAGTAATCTGAAAGTGTACATTCTAATTAAAAAAAGGTTACCTAATACTCTGTGTGGCGGCAACTATGCTTTTCACTAAATTATTTGCAGCACCTCTTATTTAATTCATATTATACTCTTCACTCTTAAAATAACTTTAGTTATTATTGGAACTATAGTCAACATTATCAGGAGAGTTTTATGGCAAATTCCTAAAGTGATATGTGTCATTTTAGGTATAAAGGAATCAGAAGATGGGAAACAGTCTTTTTATACTTATTAAGTATCAAAACCCTAAGATTAATATTGGACAGTGTTATATAGGAATGTGCAGCCACAAAGAGGTAACATGCAAACTGGAAAATGATGTTTGTCATGTGATTTACACTCATCTCTACTTTGTAAAATTTCCCATTTTATCATCTGCCTTGGTTTTCAAAAATGCTCTTTAATAGATCATCATTATAACCTTGGCTAATCTAAAACACCGTATGTTGGACATTGTCCTTTGCTTGCTAGCACTCAGTCAAGCTAAATCGTTGTTGCACTGATGCTGAATGTTTCTCATAAATGACACCCAGAGAAACAGAGAACTGAAGCAGGTTGAGAAACAGAAGAAGAACAAACACTGACTTGATTATCTCCTAGGTTGTAAATGCCATACGTAATGGCAAAATAGCATCTTTGCATGCGTGATGATGCCACAATAACATTGTAAACCTCCACAGCAACAAGATCCATTCTTGCATATAATGGATACTTTCTGTGTGTGTGTGTGTATGTGTGTGTGTGTGTGTACATACACACACACACATATATATACACACACACACACATATACATCTATTATGCATATACATGTATATATACATCTATCTCTAAAGGTATAGATATACAGAGAGATGTATAAAATATTTATATATTTAAGCTTATTTTTGTATTCTGGGAAAAATAACTGCATGCATACATTTACAAGTTGAAATATCAAATTGCTTCAATACTCCTGTAAATTTAACTCAGGACACACTGACAATATGAAAATCTGAAATAAGTAGAATTCCAATATGTTTCAAGGATGGAATAAAGAGAACATTCTGTTGCCAAGAATAAGGTTGAAAATATTCAGAATACCTGTGTCATCACAGAAGTCTATAAAACCTCATTTTTTTGCCTCGCAGAGAAGAAAATAGCCTTGTGTTTCAAGCATAAATTATCCAACTTGGAAAGTTTTGGTGTGTGTGTGTGTGTGCGTGTGTGTGTGTAGGAGCGGAGGTGGGAGAGAGGTATATGGTGGATTTACAGTTATGATTTGGGTATGTCTAAAACCGACATCTTTGAAGGCAATCCTGAAGCCCACTGCATTCCTTTGGAGTCCCTTGCATTCCTGCCTCCCAGAGTATGCAGAAGACCCCCTGTGTGCCTTCTCTCAGGTGGTGGGACACCCATCCCTAAATGGTTCATTAGCTTCTGCTTCTGAGTTCAAGGCAGATATAAAGGTGTTGGCTGCTAAAATACTTCCCCCAGAGTTGCTTCCCCCACCCCCTTCAGTGTGTAAGGCTTCTAATAAGGGACTCCAGTCCCCGATGTGTTCAGATTAGGTTTATTGTTACCATCTGGTTAATTACCCTCTCAGGTTTGTGTTGAGAGGCATGAAAGTATTTTATCCAGCCTTTGAATCCCTGTGTTCCTAAAGAGATGTGGGTAAAGTACATGTCAGTTTTCAAAGAGCATATTAAAAACTGATAAGCAGAACCATCTCCAAACAATACCATATAAGGAAAATGCATTACTTTTTACATGATTGCGTGTTACAAGTAATTAGCAAATGTATGGTGATGTGGCACCCTCTCCCAGCAATGATGCCTTCTTCTTTACATGTAATCTCATATGCTTCTCCTTTGAGGTGATGGATTTTTATGATTCCCATTCACTTCCAATGGACTGGCAATAGGTTTATTGGGGAAGAGATAGGGTTTGAGCTGTAACAGGATGTATGTTTGTCATTTGTCAAACCAGTTTAAGGATATACAAAAGTGAAAGAGAAATCATATACTAAAAAAGTGAGAATACATTCTTCGGGGAAAGGTGGGGAAAAAAACCCAGGAAATTCAGAGTTATTTTATTCTTTTTCCTCTTCCTGTTATTACTACTACTACTACTACTACTACTACTACTACTACTACTACTACTACATTCTACATTTTTTCCCTAGAGAAGCATCAGCATGTAGTTACTATGATATGGTACATTTTCCACATTCAAGTGCCTTTGATAACTAGAATTACACCGGCTAACCCTCTCAACCCAATTGTGTTCCAATTATTTTAGATACCAGCATTTGGGTGAAAACAAAACAATAGCAGAAAATGAAACATAACCAAATTCAAGTGTTTAAATATCAAATGGTCTGATTCTGAAAACCAAAGGGAAATAGATCAGATGGTTTTACTTCCTAAGTCAAACCAGAAACCAAATGATTTATCCCTTAGGAAGTGATTTCAATAACCGAACATTTCCCCCAAGATTCCAAGGTGATATTAGATTAAGAATGTGTTTGAAAGCGTTCACAAATGGTAGTCTTGTTTTTGTGTGAGTGCCCTTCCACAATACCAAAGACATAAACAACCAGCAGACTGCATTCTTTCTATTCCTTCATGAAGAAATCAGTGCTATTCTGGCCTCATGATTTCATCTTATTTCTGTGGAAGAAGAGGAATAGTGATGACACTAACTTTCCTCCATGACTTTCAGTCACCTGACTTGCTTTCTTTCCCACAGGGTAAAAGGAAGCTGTAGTTTTAGTATCTCCAATGAGAAGGGACATGTGTCTCCTTGCATTGAATTGTCTTAGATCATATCATGTAGCACAAAGTGACCCAATATAGGAAGACAGGAAAACAAAGTGACAGTTTTGTTTGCTCAAATATAAACACCATCGTCAAAACATAGGGGCAAATTCTGGAGGCCCACAGCCAGATTGAAGGAATTAAATAGCAAGAATGATATTCTGTGCTTAAATAAAATGTATTCAAGGCATAGTCTATAATCAGCAGTGAAAAGATAACGAACAAATGAGCTTAGCTCAGGTTAGCCAAACTGACTGCAACTACTACTCTCTTTAAAATCCATGATAAAGTGAATTGGCTGATGCTTGATAATACATCACCCACTGTGGTCTTACCTATTGATCATAGCCTGACAATGGGTAACCTTTCATGGCAACTTCCTCTTTTACCATGAATTATTGACAGTGTTAATGCCAATAACACATGATCAAATAGACAGGAAAGAAGTTTACATTCCTGGATGTGCTATCCTTAACCTCCATGCTTTTAATATCATAGTTTAAAAAAAAAAAGGAAAAAGGAAAAGAAAGAAGACATTTTCTTTCTTGTCTTGAAAATACCGATGAATTAGCTTTTACTTTCACACAGAGTATTAGTGTGACATCCTTATAATTCTCATCTATAACACATTTTGGAGAATAAAGTCCAAATTTTAAGGGAATATTATAATTGTCATTTTTACACCAGTGTCCTCTGCCTTGTATAACAAAAATCCTAGGGATAATGTTGTGTCCTAAGGTCCCTGAATTAATAATTTCCTGCTCACTGAGTCGCCATCCTCCCAACCCTGCCTTTAAAAGTCCCTCAAGTAGGAAGTGAGCAAGCAGGTCAACTACTTTCATTCATTCACTCATTCATTCATTAGTCCTTTCCTTTATTCATCTGACAGCAATTTATTGGTACCTCCTATATGTCAGAGACTGCTTTGCATGCTGAGGATACAAAACAGAAAGAGTCTCCGTGTCTTGGAGGTTATATTCAAGTGAGATATGGTCTTTTCCTGGGTAACCTCGGCTGAGCCCACTGGCCTCCTCATTTTGTCCCCGCAGCACCACCTCACCCTTAACACTAGTGTCAGCATCATACACATTACATTTTTCCGCAAAGATTGTACATAGGATTTAAAACACGGCCTGTGACATTAGAGACCTTCATTATCACTTCCAGGGGATCTATTCCTGTGGATTGTAAATCTCAAATGAGATGTCTTTTAAAATTTTGATTTAATTTAAATTCCCACCTGATTCCCACTCCCACCTGATTCTAACCTACTTTGCACTCTATTTTTGCACATGTTGACTGATTTGCTGTGTCTCATCTCCTTTGACATATATGAGTCATTAAGGTACTTTCTTTGGTAACAAGTCAAGGTGCAAGTATTTTTATCTGGTTAAATTGATAATACCTCTTTTATTTATTCTTTGTTCTTACTCCCCCTTCCATGTCTTAATGAATTTTAATGATAAACTTTTTATTTGAGTCAAAGTAATAATTCTTATGAATAAAAATTAAAATGTTAGTATGTTTACTTGACATCTGTGACTGTTTATGCTTTCAACATGAAAATTGAACACATACCCAATTTAGGCTTTTATAGAACTTTCAAAATGTTCACCATGTTTTTGACTTTTAAAAAGATTTTATTGTGATCTTTGCTGTTGGGTTCTGGCTGAACATTTTCCTCCAAGTAGCCATGATGTGTGGAATTTTGTGGGGTTACTCATGGAAGGAATGATCTAATTTACAAACCTACTTAAGCAGTCCATCATTAGTTCTGTTCTTGTCTATGAGGAGTTTGCCATTATAGCTCTTAAAACTCATTGCCAGACATGACACGACTGTGTACTTGTACTGAAACAAAGGTTGATAATGCTAACCATGAAACAAAGATTGGAGAACATAGGCTCTGTTGAAATATGAATTATTTTGAGGCTTACTTCATTTGGAAGAAAGAAAGAGAAAGAAAGAAAGAAAGAAAGGGAAAGAGAGAAAGGAGGGAGGGAAGGAAGGAATGAAGGAAGGAAGGAAGGAAGGAAGGAAGGAAGGAAGGAAGGAAGGAAGGAAGGAAGGAAAGTAGGAAGAAATGCTTTGAAGAGTAATTTCTTCAAACTAGGGACAAATACAGTGACATCCATGTAGTGAAATGAACTCATCAGTTAACCAGCTTAAAGATTTAGCTTCCCTAAAACAAGATGATTCTTAGATATTTCTGATTATTTGCTCATTCACAAAATAGGCTCTATTAGACCTCACAATTCCTTATTTCTCATATGTAGTTTAAGTAGATAGCGGTCTTGCTATGAGAATGAGAGAGGAAACCCAGATTAAATTCTGGATGCCTTGAAGAGAACAGTTTTGCACCTTTTGACTATGACGCTGAGCTTTTCTCCACTCATACTGCCCTCTCTATATCTGAGTTCCTCATCTCCTGCCTGACTGCTTAGCTAAAACCAGTCTCAGAAGATCCATGCTTTCCAAGGTCACCCACATGTCCCTAGAACTCTGATAGCTTCCTTTCACCTATGCTTCAAGGACCTGCTTAAGGACAATATTGACTTCATATATATTATTTACATTCTGTAGTAAGGCTATCGGGTTGAATGCAGGTGTTAGCAAACAAGCAGCTGACCGAATTTTGCCCACAGGCAGTTTATTTTGTTTGGCTAGGATGATTTAAAAATTTTTGAATTTAAAAGCCTTTTGTTAGAGTTGTGTCTTCACTAATTTATGTTACCTGCTTGGGCCTGAATGCTTGCTTGGCATTTCAATTTGCAATCTTAAAGTTATTTCATTGATTGGCCTATTCAGGAGTGAGAGCATACTGAAGCAAGTCAGAAGATGACAATTGCTAGTTATAAATTTGGAAATTCAGAAGATGACAATTGTTAGTCATACATTTGGAAATGTAGTCCCTACCACATTTCACTGACAGTGTAAAAACATTCTGTTATATAGCTAAATATGAATTTTCTTATTCAGATTTTCTCATTTGGGTTTAATTTCAATTTTAGACACTTACATTATTATAAATTAACAAACATCTTGCTGCCTTTTATACAACACTAAAAAATAACTGTGATTATCTATGGAAATGGCGTTCTCTTGTCACCAAGTTATAAATATTCTGTTTATTCTGGGTTATCTATGATTTAACTTTTGTGGGTTTTGTTAAATAGTTCTGAAAACTTGATGAAAAGCTACTTTGTATTTAAGTGAAGCAGTGCACTTCTAAATCTTATAAAAAAAAAAAGAATCATACCAGGACTTTAAAAATGAGAAATGATGCTATTTAACAGTTCACAATATTATGCAAAATTTAAATCAACTTAGATTTGACTAGTCATCTTATTACTTACCATTTACTTTACATTCCTACTAATTAAACTTAATTTGAAGGCTTTTAAACTTTGTTAGAATTTGTATTTCTTTTTCAGTGGACATGTGACATCCCATAAGAAATGAAACACACATAAAAATGAGTTCCACAGTCTCAACTCTGCTCCCTATAGCCAAACATTCTTTTTTCTGAAGCCTCCACTTTACCAACTCAGAAGCTGTGTGCGTTTATGGAGAGAGATTAGGTTCACATGAGGAAGGAAAAATACCTTTGAAAGAAAGATCAAAGAGCTCTCAGAGATCTCTAGATTTGCATGTTGCATCCTTAATTCGACCTAAAGACCTGTTTTATTTGGCCCACATAGTGTTTTTACCTTCTTTCTTTTTAATTGAGGTGAAATGTGAACATTGTGAACTTCTGCATAAAAATTTGTATATGTGACATCTCTCAAAAAATCAGAAATTCTGGCATTACTAGGCTGGTTTCCCAAAGGGCAGGCAATAACAGCAGAAAGTGAGTAGCTGTTGATGCATCTCGATGGGACAGGTGCCCCCTAGTTCGCAGTAGTTGAACTAGAATCCTCTCACTGGGCCATGTCACATAGCTGACATCTGAAGGGGCGATGCCAACTGCAGCATATGCACTCCAGCCTTCTTTACTTGCCTGCGAAGGACAAAAAGAAGCTGAGTTGTCGCTCAGATAACTGTAAACTCATGTCTCCTTTGAGTGTAACTTTCCAAGTTGCCTCTTCGAGATGGGAATAAGGTTCTGAAATAGGAAGAAATGGGCTCTTTCATATATCCAGGTGGTTATTTACAGAAACAAAACTTTGGAAAACTTTATCCTTTGCTGATTTCCAGAGACACTAATTAGTGCCCCTGTGGCACACATATCTCCCACGACAAATCAAAGACTCTGTCATGGGGAAATGTGGCAAGTTTCTGTTCCTGAAGTGGCCCCTCCAGGTTCAATCAGAGCTGTCAGTGGCAAGCATCATAAAGAGGTTGTAATGCCCCCGTTGGTTAGTTATGAGTTTGGTCCATGTTCAGTATTTTGACCAGTAACATTTGACTCTAGCCAGGATTAGAATTATTTTTTAGGTAATGTAAGCCAGGCATGAACCATACTCTCGAGTAAATCTACACGATGGTTACCTTTGAAGTGCTTTGCCACCCTATGGCAGCAAATAGGAGTCCGATTGTGAACATGAAGTAATGCTGGGCAGACCTCGAAGACTATCCTGACTCTGCCTCTTCCTGACTATGTTACTTTTGGAAAATTTCTTTTTGGACATTCTTATACATATGTTCAAATGAAGAAAACAACACCAGTTACCTATAGAGTAACAAAGATGAAAGGAAATAACATATATAAAGTGCTAGGAATGATCCCTGGGCACAAAGGAAGTATTCAAAAATTGTAGAAAATCGCTGTTATATTTATGTTCCTCATTTGTATGAAGTCATTTTAGCAGGTCTGGTATTGTAGCTTTGGGCTACTCTGTGCCTCTCTGCCACTGGATCATCATCTTTCAGTAAACAAGCTCTGAATACTCACCTGTATTCTGAACCATTTTGATTCAAGCTAGGGCTCTTCTTACTCAACCTATTCTTGATTTATTGCAGCTTCTGATTCTTAGGCAAATCTTCTCTGGTATCTGATACTGTTTGCATAATAATCTCTGCTGGGGTCCATCCTCAGCTATGAACTCTAGTTAGCTCTTACATTACAATAATACCAATAGTACAAGTTACATTGCAATAATATCAATGTTTATCATTTGGGAGCATCTATTATGTAGTCGACACAGTGCTACATGCTGTAACAATGAAGATTGGATTAAACCTCATACCAACAAATAAATGATGAAACTGAGATGTGATTCCAAAAACACCAGATACCAAAGCACAACCTTTGGTCATTCTGAGGCACAGTCTGTATAGATCCTAAGCCCTGAAATCCTCCCCTGTTGTAGACCCCATATTGAGATTCTGGTATATTCAGCCTGGCCCAGAGAACAAGTGGGAATAAAATGTATATTCTCTTTTATGCCAATTAAAGTTCTACTCAGCTTTAAAAAGCCAGTTAAGTCTCAATCTCCTACCCCATGTTTTATCCGGCTGGCCTTTCCCTCATCCAAAATCATATAGCAATTATTCATTTGCTTAATTATGTAATTATTTGTTATGCACAGCTTAGTGTATTTCTTTGTAATTTACTTTGAAAACTTACTAACCTTTATTACTATTGTTCAACTTTTTATATTTTTATATTGTATGTCCCCAATAAAGTGAAAAGTCCTTAAAATCAGACATTGCATCTAACCTCAAAAGAACCTGGTGGAAAATAAGCCATATAAGCCATATATGTATATATAGTTTAAAATATTATGTGATTAATAGCATCTAATGATATATTTTCTAATTTCTGAGCAGAACATCTTTGAAGACACAGAAGGGGCAAAAACACAAGAGTAAGAAAAAAGTAAAATCTAGGGATATCAAAAGTATAAGAATAAAGGGATGGAATTGAGGGGAGGAAACCGTATTAGTCCATCTATGCTTTGTCTCAGGATCAATGAAGTCACCATTGCATCCATTAAGGATCAAAAAGATGGCTCGTGTCTTCAACTGCCTGTCTTATAATGCAGAGATTATGGCGTGTGTGCCAACCAAAAATTAAGCAAGAATTCCTCTCCTGCACAGCTGTTGTTTTCTGAAACGGCCAAAATTCTATTGCTCTTTATCCTTCTCCATCATATTAGAACCACACAGAAGCGAAAACTCCCAGAAAACGACACAGTAGGGATAGTAGGGGACTGGCTATAGGATAAGGCCTCCTGGGAATTACAGTAACCACAAGTATACTGCGAAAGATGGAGCTGGAGTTACCACCAGGAGCACCAGTAGAAGAGCAGTCTGGGCACTTAGTTTTATATACATAAATATAATTAGTCCATTGCACCAGAGAATAAGACAAGGAAAGCTGGAGATGATCCCACCTGTATTTAGCAAAACCAATTAAGTAGTTGGTTGACTGAAAACCTGATGGAGAATGGTGGCTATCAAACTGCTCTCAAGCTGAATCTAACTCCAAGAAGAGAATTCAGCCACCCCTCTGGATAATGAATTCAGTTGAGAAATTGTCACGTGAACTTTTGTAACCAATGGAAATTGTATTTGGCCCCATGTAACAAAAAAGTGGGCATATAAGTAAGTAAATGGGTACATAAATAATGGCCTTACTTTTTTGTGTAACAATAATCCAGAATGAGTAACTCCCCAACAGCTGTAGTGCTTGGCTAAACAAAGTATCAAAGACATGGGCTTCTTTTCCGTTTTCCTCACCATCTTTAGAATGTGGTTTATTTCCTATTGCTAATCTTCTCATGGCCAGCAGATGGCTGCTTTACCTTTAGCAATTCAACTGCATTCCAGGCAGGAAAGAAGACAAGCAAAGGGCAAAGTCCTGCGCAAGCTGAACCTACACTCTTTTAAATAGCTTTCATGGAAGGCCGATTCAGTGATTTCTACTTACATCTCATTTTTCAAAACTATATCACATTTGCTTCAAGGAAGACTGGGAAATGTAATTTTTAATCAGGATAGTTCACTGCTGCAAACACAATAATATCAGATAGAGATAGGGCTAGCTAGTAAGAGATCAGAGTTAAATGATAGAGTGGATTAAGAGTGAGGCCGGAGCGAGGACATTCCTTAGATCATATAGGGTTTTGCAGTCTATGATAAGGAGTTTAGATTTTATTACTTGATGCACAACTATAGGCCACCGAAGGATTCTAAGCAGATGAGTCTGGTAGAGAATAAGTTAGGAGAGGAAGGTGGAATAAGAAGGGAACACTATTAAGGAGTCCAAACTATTCTTGGCCCAATAAATCATGGTAGCTTGTGCTAGATAGATTGAGTAAAGATATATGGAAGGAAACAAATTAAAGAATATTTTGAGTATAAGACTGAAAAGGCTTACAGATGGATTGAACGTAGGTGGCAAAGAAGTGGAAAGGCATCTGGGTGGAGGAAGACTTTCTTCCTGGATGGAGAGACTGGATTGATGATAGTGCCAGTCACTGAGATGGGAAGAACCAAGAATGGTATGGATTTTAAAAAGTGATCAGTTTTGGTCAAGTAGATTTGGTTGTGGAAAGTTTGAGATTTCAATGATGTATCAAAGTGTCAATGGGACAATCAATTATGTGAGTTTGGAGCTCAGGAAATAGGTATGCCCCAGAGATACAGAATTTTGATGCCAACTACCAGCAGGTGATATTTAATGCCACAGATATAGTCAAGATCCCATTAGGACAAAGTGTAGACATAAAAGAAGGCTCACTGCAGGGTAAGTCTGCAAAGAAGTTGAAGGAGTGACTAGAAAGGTGGGGATGAACCAAGGGATATCCATGAGTTTCAAGAAGAAAGTGGTGCCTGAGAACATTTAAATAAATATATATGTCACTTACGTGCCTATAGATTCAGTCTCTTCAAAAACAAAAAAATATTTCATAGGAATGGAAATTAGGCAAAACTGGTGGATCCAAATGTTGGTATTATGACCTAAAGATATAATAAAAACAAGCATGCTGTTTGTTTCATGTATAGGTATTTTAGACATAATTTCTAGTCATATATGAATATGCATGCATTTATAAGTAATGTTTATCCACATGCATTTGAACAAAATCTAAGAAATAGTAGTTATCTTTATACGTTTTAAATGTTATCTTTCTGCTCCTGGTAAAGGAAAACTCAAAATTTATTTTGCACTTTTAACTTTCCCATAAAAGGTATCAGATTCTGGTTCAAGAGAAGCAAACTCTCATTACAACATCACAAGGAATAAGAAAAAGTCAAAATGTCTGGAAAATGATAACTGGCTTCAACATGCAAAATAAATGTTCAAAGATAGAATCAAAGGGCAAACATCAAGGTAAAGATAAAGAAACTACATACAGATAACAAAGATAATCCACAAAACTAAGAAAAAAAAAGCTTTAATTTTATCTTGAGCAAATTGCGTAGATATATTTTTGAACTTTATTTTTCATTTACAGTTTGCCCCAGGATAAAATGATAAGCTCTATTAATCAGAAAAGGTTAATGGCATATTATTTCTGTGGTAGATTGGTAACAGTCTCAGAACCAAGTTGTTTGTAACTTCTATCCAAGTGTACTATTGTACCTCAGCAGCAAATCACATGAAAATGTCAACCGTATGTTTGATTTTACCCACTTAAAGAAAAAAAAAAAATCCCACAAGGAACATTATAAGATAATGGAATGTGTAAAATTAATCGTTTTTCAAGGGGTCTTTTGCAGTTTTATTTTCCTTGGTTGAATTCCTTTCTCAATTTGGCCCTCAAGATATGCATTCTGTTATTGGAGGATGTGTTTGTGGTGACTGTACTGGAGCCCACTTTGAGTCAACTCACATTTATCAAACAATTCCCTCTCACCCAGATATTCCCAGTGTAGCCACTACCAGCGAGTCTTCTTTATTTGTACTCTCCATTTGTACCTGGTGGATTCTGTATTATATTAATTCATAAAACCAACTCTGCCAGACTCCCTACGGTTACAATATTAAGGCTGTAACTGAAGCGCTATCTCTCATATTGATCTTCAACGAGAAGTTCTTTGTCCCGAAGCTTTTGTTTCACATTAAGACACTAATGATCATCTCCACCAAATGAGAAGCTTTAATAGTCACAAAAAGCTGAATGAAAAGACTTTGATCATCACCTTTGAAAGTGCTGTATTCCAACATCTTCCCCGTCCATAACTAGCAAACAGTAGCAGAGCTTGTTTTCTTTTTAAAGAAATAAACAAAATGCTTTAAAGAGACTTAATTTTTTTTGTAAAAATTATCTCCTTTTTTGTTTGTTTTTGTCAAGTAGTTTTAGCCTTACACACTCTATTTGTTTTCTAGGTCATACAAAGACTGTTTGCCTGTGGGTTATTTTTAGTATTCTGATTTTTAACAATTTAAAAGTCTTTCTATAAGAACTGAAGTGTTATAAATTCAGCTGAAATTATAGAAAGTAGGAAGCATTTTAGAGTGCCTATTTGATTTATCTGTTAAAAGAATTGGTACAGATTAATCAGTGTAGGCTCCCCCTTGTCTGGAGGGACAGAGAAACTACTTGACGGTTCTTTCATATTCACATCTCCTCCTGGAGAAAGTAGAATAATGATTCTATAATGAATCCCCTATATAAACACAATGTATCCTAAATATTAACGATATTTTTGTAATTGATCAAATGGGAAAAAAATCTCTTTAGGTATTAATTAGACATATTAACGTTATTCACTCCACTGCTAAAAAAGTAACAACACTATGGAGACTTTTCATATCCAAGTTTTAAATCAACTTCATATTGTAGACTATTCATTTCCCCCGGGAACCTGCAGATGCACAATTTGAAAATGGACACTCTATAGTGGTAGACTTATGCATATACAGAAAGAAAACCAGAGAGGGTTGAAAAACATCGAGACTGAATTGTTATGGGTCATTAGCTCTTTACTGCATCTCAAGGGCTCCTAAACCAATGAACTGAGAGCCTTGGGAAACCTCTAGTCTGACCTGAGTGGAAGAAATAAGGAAAAGCGCAAGTATTACCAGTGCTCAACGCTATTAAAATATTCACAGAAGACTAATTTGAAAACATATTAACCACATAGTAAGTTAAGGCCTATCACAGATCAAAAGCTAAGTTTTGGGACAGGAAACAATTGGCGGAAGTAATTGGCAGATATTCAGGGAGGAAAGACTGGAAGAAAGAAGGCTGGGATGGAAAATGACCTGATAGCCATTTAAGGCCTGTGGTTGGCAAAGATCCTTATGATAATGATCTGCTTGCATTGGTGTTTCTTCCCTGAGGAGACAGATGCCTGAAAAACAGAAACTCCGATGTCTCCATGGATGCGGAGCAAGCTTCTGCATAGACAGGCAGAATAAAAACTTTCCCCAACACAGTTTCTTACAACTACAGATCTTGGGGGTGAATAATGCTCTTTAAAGTCATCTTCACAAGCCCCTACAACTCTCTTACTCTTAAGGCTTCTTCCTTGAACTTAGAAATTAGTGTAATATTTTCAGCGAACTTTTCTAACTACCATAAAGCCTTGGTTTACGAGCATAATTCATTATGGAAGCATGCTTGTAATTAAAACACTCGTGTACCAAGGCAAATTTCAAGAACCGTTTGCTCTGTTGTGATCATGTGATAGCCTCACATACTACTCATATTAAGACATCACTCGTTTATTAAGTTAAAATGTATTAGAAGTGTTTGCTCATCTTGAGGAACACTCAAAGAACAAGTTACTTACAATCCAAGGTTTTACTGTACTGTAAACGTCCAGTATTCCCAGGGCTATAAGTGCTGATCATCTTGAAAACCCAACCAAATGCTAGATGTAGTTTCAAAGGAAAAAGAAAGAGTCAAATTCCATCATAGAATCAGAAAAGATAACAATTGGAACAATAATAATAACAATAATAAAATTGAATAATATATATACCTTAAAGAAATTGATATTTTTTGATGCATTAAAAATAAAATATATATTACTGTATAAAGAAAACTTTTTAAATGTTGAGAAATTGCAAGGCAATCACTGCACTGTCAAACTTGCACAGTTAGGTTTCTATACTCTTGAAAGGTTCTCCCACATCACCAACTGACCATGTGAGAAAGAGAGATAACTTTATTCCCTTAAGCAAAATACTTCAGGATGATTTTGTCACACAGTTACAAGGATCCACAAAGATTATTTTGATGGAAAATGTTATGTAGGTAATGATATGGGAAAATTTTCTGTTATTCACCTATACAATAATACATTTTCTCCTCAAAGTTTTGGTTATAATTTTCACAAACAATTAAGAAAATTACTCAATAAGAAAACAGATCAAATGCTTTGTTAATTTAGGAAATCCATTCACATTATTAAAAATGAGGTGGAATTAATGTTTACATGCAGGATGCACGCTATTAATAAATTAATCATTATATATCCAAACCAAGTCTGGGGTTTGGGCAGCTGGTTAAAAGTATTAGATGATAGCAGAGAAATCTCCTTTCTACTGTCTTCTCTATCACTTAATATTAGATAGTGAAAAGCAGCTAACAAATAGGGAAATCTATATAAAAATCATCTTGTGCTGGTCAGGTCTGTTAGTTCCAATCTGAACTAATTTAACTACAAAAGAAAAAGGGGGTTGGCTCCCACAGCATGTATAAGTTATGTGTAGTTGCATAATAGACCCTCCCCAAATGTTTATTTAATTCACAACTCTTTACTTTGGGCAGAACTCAACAGGGAAAGCTCATCTCATTGACTGGGGCAGCTCCGCTCAGACCTGGAGGATTTACCTCCAAGATGGCTTACTCACATAACTGGAAAGCCAATGCTGTATCTCTTGGAAGCCCAACTGGAGCTGAGGGTTAAGAGTGGGAGACTCTATTTTATGTCCTTCTACATGGGCCTTCTATGACTTCATTCAGTGTCTTCGTGGCATAGTGCTGGATTCAAAGACCTAGTATCTCAAGAAGACTAGATAGAGGTTGCATGACCTTTTATGTACTGGTTTTAGAAGTCACATGCTGTCACTTTTGTGGTAGTTATAGGCTTGCTAAATTTAACAGAAGGGAATATAGATTCTTAATGGGAAGGGTGTCAGTGTCCTGTTGTAAGAAGAACATGTGGAATAGTAGATCTCGTGGACACCCGAGAGAACAAAATTTGCCACATAATTGACATTTAGAAGTGTTCTGTCTTCTGCCTCTGCCAAATTACTGGTTTCTTTTCCTGTGCTACACATAGTCTTTCTCAATAAAGTGGGTAAGATGAGAGTTGGCAGCTCATATGCTTAGAGTGGTCTACTGTAGAAGAAAAAGTTCTTCCCCATGAGTTTGAGACAGAAAAATTCTAGGTAAAGAATAATTGACTTTGTTTGGTAATGAAGCTGTTCTTAGACGAATGATCAAGTTGGGTGACAGATAAGGACTTAAAAGACAAGGTTATGATTTGGACAGTACCCATCAAGATCATTTCATTGAATTAGGAATGGCTGTCCTCTCTCTGATCAAAGAGGGATTATATTCAGGACACACAACATAAAGAATATCTGCTATAAAATTTGATAAAATAAAGGGGCTTTTGCATTTTCTACCTTTTATTTTCTACTGTACGTTCATTTGTTCATTTATGCATTTGTGCGTGTAGATCTGATAGGCAAAGTTCTCCATCAGTGGTTCTCAGTGGGTCATCTAGGGATCCTTGGGGGTTCCTTGTCTTTCAGGGGGTACCAGAAGTCAAAACCATTTCCATAATATTTCTAAAATATTATTTGTTTTTTTAACTCTTATTCTTACATGAATATATAGTGAAGTCTTCTAGAGGCTACATGACATGTGATATCACAATAGGTTAAACAAAGAAGCAGATGTGATATTCATGCTCTCTTCTATTAAACCAGACATTAAAGACATTTGCAAAAATATAAAGTAATGCCTCTCATGTCACTACATT
The DNA here is from genome assembly GCF_028749965.1 of Puma concolor. NCBI lineage: Eukaryota > Metazoa > Chordata > Mammalia > Carnivora > Felidae > Puma > Puma concolor. The sequence goes on from NC_141674.1 coordinate 135,096,807, forward strand.
TTTCTCTGTTTTAGAAACTAGTTATTTTAATAAATACATATTATTTATGTTACTAAGCAATGGATTTATTATTGTTGTGTTCTTAGCCAGTACCCTACACTATCCTTAGGACTTCTTACAACTATCTTCACTTTCTCCCATGGGCATGAATCTGTTGATGGTGGATGCTAGGCATGGTTTCTGTGATTGTCTCTATTGCTGTAGAAAGGATTTCCTTTGAGGAGTAGGGAAGAAGAGACAAAGATAACATCAACTGAGCTAGGCATCAGTGCTTTATGTACATAGTCTCATTTAATCTGTGTGCCTGTACTGTGGATTTTAGTAACATGGTAACTAACTTAAGGTTACAGAGCAATGATGTGGCCCTGAATAAGGATGCACATGTGTGAATGATGCTGTCATTCAGAAATGTTTCCTGCCTTTTAAACTATTTGAGGTTTATCTTTATTTATAGTCAACTAGGTGTGTGCAATGGATTCATCAGCTTTAGTTTAATCTCACCAGTATATCCCTTTTATTAGATTTGGCATTACCAGTTGCCTTTCCTGATATTCCCCATATTATCTTCACATGCTTTTATCTTAATCATTTTTTAAGGACAAGACAAGCCCAGACAGTTATTCAGGACTGAAAACAAGGATACCTCCTTTCTCCTGGCCTTTTTTCCTTTCAGTCTCAAAAATATGTTGTAGCCATGGTATTATTCAGCATTATTTTTCATTCCTAATCTGAGACCGCTGGTTTATAATTTATTTATTTTGACAATGACTTTAGAGTGTCCAGAGGCTGATACCAAAATCCTAGAAATAGGCTCTTGGGCTTACTTGAAATGGGAAATATCTTCTGATACCATGTGAGGGTGCATGTAGTTATGTAGGATACCCAGCGAAATTATCCCCATTCCCTAGTGCAGTGGTTACAAAATTTGGCTGATCACAAGAATCACTTGGGGATTCTTTAACTTTTTTTGTTTCTTTGTTTATTTTTGAGAGAGAGAGATAGACAGAGACAGAGTGTGAGTTGGGAAGGGGCAAAGAGAGAGGGAGACACAAAATCTGAAGCAGGATCCAGGCTTCGAGCTGTCAGGGCAGAGCCCAATGTGGAGCTTGAACTCATGAACCATGAGCTTATGACCCAAGCTGAAGTCAGACACTTAACTGACTGAGCCACCCGGGCACCCCAGATTCTTGATTGAACCCAATGATGATCTTCTGAATAAAAATCTGGCTTCTACTGTTCATTGGGTACCAAACATAAGCTAAAGTAACAACAATGACTACAAACATAACAATAATTAAAACTAAGAGTGACCTTTTTTGCCCAGCCTCTGTTTTGAAACTCAGCCTATGAAACGAATAGCCCAACACCATGCAATGTAAGCTTGTATTAAGAAGATTGAGATGTCCACCCTCTATTCTGTCTTGACAAGAACAAGGTCACAAAGGATTTGGGTGAGATGGTATTCTGTGCTAAGAGATGTGTCCATAGATAGAAGGGCCTCCACTAGGTTCTAGGGATCCTAGGAATATAATCTAGTCCCAGGAAAGAGAATGAGCAAGATCTCAGGGGAGGCAGCCATACAGTAACCAAGTGTGGTTCTGAGATGGCACTCTCCCTTATAGGGGAGGATCAGGGTACCAAAGACTACTTGTCATGGATGGGTAATCAATCATAGATTAAGTCAACACTAGAGGCACGTATGGAACACAGGGAAGGGTCACAAGAGGTCTCAGGTTTAGATCCAACACTTAGGTCCAAGAGCAGAGATTTAGGGTGGTTGCTCCCCAACTCTGAGTCTCAAGACAGTGGGACTGACATATACTTGCTCCTGTGTGGCTGGCTCTAGAGATGAATAAGTCTGTTAGAAGAGCTGGTCTTCAGAATCTAGGATCAACAAATATAAGATAAAGTCAGTAGACCTATTGGGTATTGTCAGATACTGTAATTCATTCATAAGGAATGAATTATTCATAACCAGTGATTAATTACTATCAGCTTAAAGGGGTCCATGTTACTGGAATTACAAAGATTTAAGTTCTTTTTCCGGGTTAAACCATGTTTCCTCTGTGTAAAGGGAACAATGATCAATGAGGAAATGGAAATGACTTCAGTGGGCACCATCAAGGACTACTATTTTTGTTTGTACTGATAATAAACATATCTTTGAAAAAAAATCAAGTATATTAAGTATCTAAAAAGGACCAGATAAGAAATAGGAGCACACGAATGGGAGATAAGTGTAAAGCAACTGAAAGGGTCACTCATTTCCAGTGTGACTGTGAGAGTAGGACTCTCTAAAACATTTTGTAGATTGCTCTGTTTTAGATTGTATTCCCCCCTTTTCAAAGCTAAAGACAAAATGCTGTCATGGTACAAGTTTGTTTACTTGAAGCAAAATTTACCAAAAGAAAAAGACGCTGTCCTTAAATTGAAGTGTAAAGTTGGAATCACATAAAAAGGAGGTCTTTTATAAATCCTCAAGTTGGCACGGCAGGGTAAGAGACAGGAATGCAAGATGAGGCAAACCAGAAGTTTCTCCGCTGTGACTGTCCTTGCTCTTCAGCGCTCTTTCTTTTCTTTGACTAGTAGCCCATGGCAGTGGACTGAACTAGGGAGGTCAGCGTTCCAGCAGTGCAGTGTCATAAAGAAAGGACAGAAACATGTAACCCAAAATGACATGGCCGCTGATGCAGCTTGTTGCTCTCCTTGCTTGTATTTTGAAGTATATCATGTGAGCTGAGTTGCAAAGAATAGCATTCGACAGGGTGAAGGGTTGTATACACTCAAGAGAAGCCAAGATGTTTGGTGAGGAAAACATCTGAAGGACAAGTGCCTTTAGCATCAACTGAAAGTCTATCTGTATAAATATGACCTCAAAATATTGGACAGCACCGCGTGGCCAATAAAGGGATAGCAAACTGGACAAACTTACTTAGCTATGTAGCTTACTTGGATATTCTCTCTGGTGACTTTGGATTGAATAAAGCAGGACTGTTTTCTTGATCCAAAGACCCATCCATTCATCACCCTGACATTCTGGGATTCAATAGTCCAATGGAAAAAGCAGCAGATCCTGCTGTCTGTGGCCTCGAGGAAACATTGTGCATTGGTATAGTATCAGATGACTAGCTAGCTAGTATGTAGTTACTTAAAATCTTTGTGCCTCAGTTTAGTAATCAATGATACCTGTTCAAGAGGTTGATTTTGTAGATCAAATGATATTTTGGATGTAAGTAAAAAAGAAATATATTTATTATAATAGTAATTCTACCTGGTCTACGTAGGACTCAACACAATGGTTTGCTTATGGAAATCACCCCAGAGAGGGGTGCCTGGGTGGCTCAATTGGTTGGGTGCCTGACTTCAGCTCAGGTCATGATCTCATGGTTTGTGGGTTCGAGCCCCGCGTAGGGCTCTGTGCTGACAGCTCAGAGCCTGGAGCCTGCTTCAGATTCTGTGTTTCCTCTCTCTGCCCCTCACCTGCTCTCTCTCTCTCAAAAATGAATAAACATTAAAAAAAAATCACTCCAGAGATACTCGTTTAAACTGTAGCTTGATTTCCTTATCTTTCAAATGGATATAACCGTTTCCTTCATATTGCATAATACTACTGCTTTTTAAAAATTGTTTATTTTGAGAGAGAGAGAGAGAGAGAGAGAGAGAACAGGAGAGGGGCAGAAAGAGAGGGAGACAGAGAATTCTAAGAAGGATCTGCATTGTCGAGTACAGAGCCTGAGGCAGGACTTGATCTCACAAACCATGAGATCTTGACCTGAGCTGAAGTTAAGAGTCACACGCTTAACCAACCAAGCCACTGAGGCACCCCTGTGAAATGGGATGATATATATGAAACTGTTTTGAGACATAAAGTGAAATGTTTTTATTGATACTTTAATACTCAACAACATCTCTCTCATGCTTACTAGATACCAAGCATTGTGCTGTTTTGTGGGGTTACTAACCTGAGCTCCATATAGTCTCTACCTTAAAATAAAAACACTTTCTTCTCTTCTTATTACTTTATCCTTATTGGAACTTTCTTTGCTCCATTGTTTTTTAACTACTAAGGCAGATTGAAGCTTAAAAAGCTTCAATGTACTCATTGTACTTTGAGTACAATGCTCAAAGTATTGTACTTTGAGCTCATGTACTTTGAACTTTTTTGGGTATTTTTCATTGCTTTAAACTTTTGGTTCTTTCTTTAATCAAGGAAAAGGATGGGAGCAGGTCATAATTACGTGGAAGGCGTTTTTTCAAAATACACTCTCCTTTAGATTATGTAATATCTTCTAGGAGTGCTGCCAGAGCCTGTAATCACTGCAAATTAGCAGTTGTCCCTTACAGGTGTGTTTCTTTAGCTATGTTTGGAGTTCCAGAAAGAATTGAGATTATTTCTTGAAAATACCCTTGTTTTATGATTTGGATGAATTTTGCCTTCTTCCCCATGCACTGCAACCCTCCATTACCAATCGCTATTGTAGGAAATCTATTTAGCCTTTATTAGTATCATAAGGGCTTTATAAATCATGAAGCAGAAATTTTAAGTGATGTTTCATAATGTTAGAAGAAAATGTATTCTCTCCCCAAATTAGAAGAAATGTATGAAATCTATATTTAAAAAAATTTCCAACTCCAAATTCATTCGCTTCACCAACACTTTCCAATCCCCACCTTATTCCTTTTCTTCTTTCAACAGAGACTCCTAAATTAATGTCCCATAGGTCCCTGCAATGTGTCTAATAGCTCACAACCAAACTCCTATAAAGGATATTTAATTTTTTTTACTGTTTATTTATTTTTGAGAGAGAGAGAGGGGGAGGAAAGGACAGAGAGAGAGAAGGAGACAGAATCTCAAGCAGGCTCTGGGCCCTGAGCTGTCAGCACAGAGCCCGATGGGGCTTGAACTGCGAGATCATGACCTGAGCTGAAGTTGTACACTCAACCGACTGAGCCACCCAGGCGCTCCATAGGATATTTAATAAATACTTTTTACATTCCTTCAGGAAATTTGCCATTAAGTTTCTATAGAGCTCGAGGCCAAAATTTCAAAAATAACTCTCAACTTTTCTTTTTCTGGTTTCTTGACTTGGGTGTGTCTTTCACTGTGGCTAGATGAGGAAAATCAAATCAGCAGTAATGCCACAAATTACCAGAGAAACTTGAGAATATGAAATACGAACAAAAACATATTTTCTTTGTTTAATGATTAAAACTTAGCAATTCCTATTTAAATCGTCTCTATTTCTGAGGAGCAAGAATTTGCCTTTTGCTCTATGAAAAATCTTATTTGAACAATTATTAAGTTAAAGTGTTCTGTTTTAAAGTTTATCTATATATAGTTTTCATTTTAAGAGTTATATTACAAAATTTGTGTGTATTGTAAAATTTTCCTTTTAGCATATGACCTAAATCATCAATTCCTAGGTTTATTTTGCACCTGTTTTATTCATGATGATTTACATTTCTTATTTCTCATTTTTGAACTGCCACTGATTTCAGATCCCTGTCCCCAAATCAATATAATGACCATTCTATGTCCCTTTATCTTCAAACCATTCCCACTTGGTCCTATATTTTATTAGCCTTCACATTTCCCTTAAAATATCTCCTAAATGAACCACAGAGGACTCTCCTCTAAATGCTCAGGATCACAGTTTGGGAACTATTACTCTATGTGACTGATTTCTCCCCAAACAAACACTTTGATCATTTAAAAATGATGGCCCTTGCCGAGAGCACTAATGAGCTAACTTGTACATTGTGGTGTGTACACAATGGAGGATAAAAAATGGGCTCGGAATTAGACTCTCTCTTTATTCATCCAAGGGGAGCATTACTGAGAGAGTTATTTTTTAAAAATTAATACAATTTTGGCAGCTTCCCTTGATTTGAAAATGAAAAGGTTTTGAGTAGGTGACTAGTGAAAGGGGCTTTCTCTTTTTCTTTGCAGATTTCTATAAAAGGCACAAACATGAAAAGCTTTCTGTGGACGTCACAGAATCAGGGAGATGATTTCCCAATTCCTTCCACTTAATGTCCAGAACGATAAACATCTGGTTAAATGATAGCACAAATGTTTCTTTCTAACATGGTACTAAGTGCACACCTAAGCATTTTATTCCTTGGTTATTGGTTTGGGAAGACTCATTTGTCTGAATAAAATGTTTTCACAGGACAAGAGGAAGCCAAGCTAGAGGGAATAGGAGAGGGGCTAGGGTCCCCATTTCCTCTTGCCTTCTCCTTTGACCCTGATTGTTTCACTGCCCTTAGTGAGTGCATAAGAGGGTAAATTGTCAACTGGAAACCCTAGAAGGCTCAAAGGGTGATGCCTTTACTTTCAAAGGACTTATGTTAGCATGCAAAATTCAGGAGTTCTTTTGATAATAACACTTAACTTTTACTGAGCATTTACTATGTACCAGGTGCTCTTATAAGCATGTTAGCAGCATTAGCCCATTGAATCATCCCCTGACTCCATGAGGTACAAGATATAGTCTGCATTTTGTAGATGAAGAAACTTAGATGCAGAAAGGTTAAATGACTTGCCCTAATTCACACAGTTCAGTGGTGAACACAGGCTTGAATCCACCGGTTATTACCATTGTGATTCTGTAACAATTATTCCCTGCTGAATCAGACTTATAACTGCTTTTGTATTTAACTTGCATTTAGGATCTGATAGGCAAGTGGGACTTCTTTGTGGTGTAGATTGATTGCTGAGGGTCCTGGTTGAGCATTTATACAATTAGGTGTAATTGCCTGCTCCCTTTCTCTCTCTCTCTCTCTCTCTCTCAAGACTATTTGAAGAAAATTTTACTTATTTTTTATTAATATTTTTATGTTTGTTTATTTTTGAGAGTGAGAGAAACAGAATGCGAACAGGGAAGGGGCAGAGAGAGAGGGAGACAGAATCCGAAGCAGGCTTCAGCCTCCAAGCTGTCAACGCAGCTCAACTCCACAGACCGTGACCCATGGTCTCAACGCAGCTCAACCCCACAGACCCAACCCCATGTCAACGCATGGGCTCAAACCCACAGACCACGATATCAAGACCTGAGCCAAAGTCAAACGCTCAACCAACTGAGCCACCCAGCACCCCTAAGAAAATTTTAATTTAAGACATTAGTCTACAAAACTTGTCACTAAACATAGCATTCTTCTGGCTTCTCTTTTACTCATTAATCTCACTTCGTAGAGGCAACCACCTTCAACAGTTTTGGCTTTTTTGTTATGGTTATTGATTCTTTCTTATATTAACTTTCATATTTTTCAACACTATATATATACTGATATTTCCTGATTTATCTATTTTAGGTATTATGCATTGATTTTCTGTTATGATAGTTTAATATTAGCTCTCTTACACTCTATAACTTCCCTTCCTTCAATTTTTTCCATTATAGCTCTATCACATTTTTTTCAATTGCTAGTTTCCATTATTGTGTTTTTCTAAATATGTGCAGTTGAACCAAGAATTATTATATAACCATCATTCCTTTGGATTCAACTTTCCTTTGTGGAGTTAATGATTGCCTTCATTTAATTTACTTGTATTTTGTCACATCTATAGCTAATTTTCCCAAAGATGCCAGCAATATGTCAAACTCCTATCAATCTTTTTCTCAAACACTGAAACATGAAATAATATTGCCCCTTTTTACTTTTCTTTTCTTAAATCTTCTTTCCATTTATTTCCATCTTCTTGCTTCAATTTGGGTGGAAGTCTCTGCTGGCCCGACACACATCTGTGAACACACAACTTCTCATTGTGTCTCTTTGTTCCTGTGTATATACATCTTATTTTTGAAGGCTTGTTTCCCTTGGTCAAATCCTTCACTTTGCTAAAGTATTTTCCTCAGTAGTTTCCCAAAAAGAATGTGGTGGAAACAAATGTTCTGAGTCTTTCTATATCTGGAGATGTTCTTACTCAATTCTGTTGATTGATAGTTTAACAGGCTACCTGATTCTGGGTTGATAATATTTTCTCCTTAAGTTTTGAAAGCATACTTCTAGACTCCAGTCAGTTTTAGAAAATTCCATCACCATTCTGATTCCCGTCCTTTTCCATGGGATCTGCGATCTTTCTCTCATTCTTTCTACTTCTATAAAGTTGCATGAGCTACTTCTTAATTTATTACACTAGATACTTAGTAGGCTCTTTCAATCAAAAAGCTCATATCATAAAATTCTGGGACATTCTCTTGTACTTTATTTTAAAAGTTCTTACCATGCATTTATTTATTTTTTCCTTTTTGGATTTTTCCATATGGCAGATGTTGGACATTCTAGATTATTTTCTTATTTCTTCTTTTTCATAATTCATCTCTGTTTTTAACACTATTTCCTGACACATTTATCATTTGTATCCTCCAAAAATTATGTTAATTATACTCATTTATATTTTTAAATTTTCCAGTGCCTTTCTTTATTATTATTACTGTTTTTATGAATCCTATATATTTTCTTATCTCTTGAGGATATTACAATAATATTAAAAAAATTTTTTTGGTATTATTTCTGTTTATTTTGAGTTCCTTTTTAGGTGTGCTTATTTTGATATTTCTCTTCCATTTTGGGACTTTAATCAAAAACTTTAAATCAGAGGTTATTTTATTCACCACTTAGAAAATGCTGTTTACATATATGGTGCTCAATAAATAAATATATAATATAGTAATTATAACTTATTATATATAATATAATTGTATAGTATTATATAATATACTCTATATGATACAATTATTATTTGTAAATACAGTATATAAATATTGTGTTTTATATCAGATAGTAATTAATTTCTTGTGACCCATGACTGCATATACATATTTTAAAGAGAGGCACGAAAATGCTCTGTGTATGCTTGGAGTTGAGGTGCTGGGCTTGTTGACTGCCAAGCTTCTCTGTAGAATATGTAGAACGCACACAAAGAGGCTTTTCACTGAGGATATTCAAGTTTCAGGATCTGAAGGACTTTGAAGCCATTTGCTCTTCCAGAGAAGATTCCTCAAGTCTTCTAGATGAAGGGATACATTTTTTTTCACTGGCATTTCTGGGACAATGGTTGACCATGGGAGCTGAGGGTCCCATTGCTTAGTAGGTAAACTTTAATCCCCTTGTTCACAGTCACTCAGTCCTGTCTGCCCTCTGTAATGGCAGGTGATCCTGACTCAAGACTCTGGAAGATTCTTGGTTCAAAGTCTGTCTGATGAGCTCTGGAACAGCCATGCAATGAACAAGTGAGCCTTAGAGTCCAACTTTCCTGGGTGGTGGCTGTTGTAGGCAATCTTTGTCTTTCAGGGTACCTGGTGCTTCTGAGTGATGAGCCTCTTGGAGGTTCTGTGGGGAGAGAGAGGGCTATGAAAATTTTGTCGTTAACACCCATCTTCCAAGCTGCAAACACTGAGGTTGCAGCTTCTTTCGTTTTACAAAGTAATTACCTTTTCATATACATTTTATCTTCCAAAACCTTTTTGAGATCTGTCATCCACTTTTGCTCACACTCTCGTGTTCCATACATAAATTTTTATTCTTTTACTCTGATGTTAGTAAATAGGGGAGATCAGGTATGTGACCAATCTACCACTTGCAACTAGAAATGCATTCTAAAATCTTTATGGTGTGGTATGGTATGGTATCTAGAACAGAAAGGCATTTTCCAGTTCCAGGATTCACCAAATACAAATCTGTAGCACTATTTTTGAGTGGATATTGTGGTAAATTTTATATGTCTTTAGTCTATTCATCTTCCTCATTTCTAAAACATTGCTATTATTATTTCATCTCAGCTAATGTTTAAGATGACTATAAAGATTCCTTCTATGAAATATGATGAAAATAGAAAATAGGAACTTAGGTGTAAAATAATTGAGGGAAAGTATGATAAACATTATTGCATACTTTAATCTGCAAGCAGTGCAGTGTGATGGTCAGGCAACCAGCATTTGTTGAGTATCCACTTTGAGGGCCAGTAGCTTCAGCATTTAAAAGATTTGGAGTCAGAATGTATGAGGCTTTGAGTCGCATGACTCTGGTTTAACCAACAGCCTCTGATTCTTACTAACTTATAGTCTTTTCTCACTGTTCTTGGATTTATTGTCTATGCAGCGAGGGCAATAATCATAACTACTTCATAGCATGGATAGCACACCACTAGCTATAGAAACAAACTATTTGATTCCCATCTTTGCTACTAAATGGCTGATCTCAGTGAAGCTCAACCTCTTTCAAAACTGGATTTAGGTACATATGTTTTAGTCTTTGAGCCAATGAGAGAGTGGGATTTTGATTAGATAATGAGACTTTAGACTTAGAGGAGATGCTGTAATAGGATGACACTCTTTGGAATCATGGGAGGATATGATATGTTTTGCTTGTGGGAGGGACATGATTTATTGAAGGCCAGAGGTGGGATTGTGGGAGGCAAATTCTAAAATTACACCAAGTCTTTCACTTCCTGGAGGGCATACCCAATGAAACCCCTTCTCCTTGAGTGTTTAAAGGTTTTTCTAACAAAATATTTTCAAAATATCCTAACTGGAAATGATTGGGATTTCTTAAAGTAAAGAAACAAATCATTTTAAAAGAGTTCTAGAATCATTGAAGATTTTATTTTTTATTTTAGATATATAAATAGAGAGCATAAGTGTGTGTGTGTGTGTGTGTGTGTGTGTGTGTGAGAGAGAGAGAGAGGGAGAGAGAGAGAGAGAGAGAGAGAGAGAGAGAATCTTAAGCAGGCTCCACACTCCACACTCAACCAACTGAGCCACTCAGGTACCCTAGAATCATTGAAGATTTATGAATATATCGGCTTAATATTAATTGCCTACTTACTAGAATATATTTGTTAGAAGGACTACTGGAAAAGGAATGATACAATTGATACAGGGGAATTTATAACGATGAAGACTTACCATGTGGCCGAATCTGTATATGTATTAATGTTTTCACTCCTAATGTAATCCTATAAGGAATAAGTACTATGCTATGCCATATTTTACATTTGAGGAAATACAGGTGTCAAGAGATAAAGTGATAGCAGAACACAGAACTGTTCAGAATAATAATCTACATGATTATGTAATGCTATTTAAAAGCAGAAATATATCTATCTACCTATATCCACACTTATCTATATCTATATATAACTTATCAGTTTTTCCCTCTAGAAGAGGAACTTGAGCCCCAAGTATCATATATACTACAAAGATCAATGAGCTATCATCCACCAGTATTGGTTATTTCAACTGTAGACTAATGAAGGGATCATTTTGAAAATTTGACCTTATTTCAGTAAGAAAAGATGGCAAATCTCCTATGAGAAATTATAAGAGTTTATCTGGAAAAGATCACTGACTTTTGAAGAGAATGATGAATATGTTTCCAATGAGATACTTTAAAGAAGACATTATAGGCTATTGAAAGTTTTGGTTAATGGAATGAAATAATAGGTCACATGTATAAAGAGGTTCAATATAAAGTTTGGAATGACCAATCCTGTAATATATATTCCTCACTATGCTAAATTCGGTGGATTTAAAGATGAGTAAAACATAATTCTTACCCTCAAGATTCCTTAGAGAGGCTATCTGCTTTTCTTCATTTTCAATAAATTAGTAGTATGTAATTCTTACTGTTTTACCCTCAAGGAATGATAAATCATGAGGAAAATGATTTGCTCTGGGAACACTGACAATCACAGCCTAGTAATATGATTGAGGAGTTTTAGGTGATTATACCTATTGTCTATTTTTACCAGAAACTCCCCACATAATTCCAAGCTGAGTTTCACATAAATATTATTTTTCCAAGTATTCCAACTTACTCTTCTTTGTTTAGTTCTTTTTAAAGTATATACATCTAAGCAAGTGGTGCTAACTTGAAGGTCAATGAGGAAAACAGGATGAGGGATTTGTCTTTTATGAAAATGTGCTGCCTTTGAGAATTTTTTGATGCAAAAAAAATGGCAGATTTTCTCTTATAAACCGTATGTTCTTGCATTTCTGATATCTGGAATCAGTAGCTTGCCAGAAACATTCTCGCTCAAAAGCCAGACTAACCCATGAAGGTGTCCAAAGAAGTCTGTTCTGATTACTGAAGATGTTGAACTAGTCTTGACTTCAAACGCTAGATATTTCCACACTTTAGTGGTATATGACAGCTCTATTCATTCCACAATGTCAAATTCTTTGGTTTTGGCCATTGGGTATTTATGCATTTCTGGCTAGGGAAGCAGAGAAGCCTAATTTGATTCTGGAGCCAAAAGTTTTTAGGCCCTGTTCCTTTGGAACTTGGACTGGAGGATTTTGGCACTGTATAAAGACTAGGACAGAGCAAGTAGTCACACATAACTAACTCACTCAACAGAGCACATTCAGGGAGAAAGATCATGCCTACACATTGGATAACCATTCTCCAAGGCAGACTGACAACACCCTGAATTCAATCACCCTTAAATAAACACACAAGGAAAGCGTGGCTTGAACATACCTTCAGGCACTGCTCTCCAATGCCGCCTGATTGGTTTGAGTGCCGTAGGCCAGGATGCAGATGTAGCCATTACTGTTGTTCTTACTTATGTCTGTCTGCTGTCTGCTAACAAGCATTCATATGCTTTGGATCATTAAAGTCACAACCTCCTATGCCAATCTATTCCTCTCTATGGGTTTGCTGTAGATTGGAAAGAGAGATGCTATTTTTGTTTCTTTTTCTTTCCATTAGGACCTCCGGTCAGGGTTATTTCTGAGGTCTGAGTATCATAGCTTGCACCCTTGCCCCTCCCCCCGCCCCAGCATATAAATCGTGTTCCCGTTAGGCTTGTTCTTTTTGCGTGATTTATTTCATTTACTGTTGTATGTGCCTTTTCAGTACAAGGCAAGTAATTTGTGCTGGGGCTGTGACAGGCAAAAAGTGCTCTAACTTAAACTATTTACTGGTGCCATTGCTATCTGTGAGAGGTCTGCTGCACTTACACCCATGCTAAATTTCTTCTGACAGACTCCAGGTGGTCGGGATTTTCACAATCCAACCCATTTCAGTGTTAGAACTTGTCTTCTGGGGCTCTGTGGATCCTTTCCTCTCTTTCATCTTACTCGTGGTAGGTTGGGTACGTTTGCACATCTACCTGAGGACGGCTATGAGTGTTCACAGGTACAATCAAAGGTGGAAAAACACGAGTTTCCCTTTCAGAGAAGGCACAGAGGACAGATATTGTAGAGACAGAAAGAAAAAAATTGTCACTTGTAGTATTATGCAGGCTGCCCATCTAAACCCATCATTGCCTGGCATCTACACACTAAGGGCAAGGATCCAGCCAACTTGTGAGTGGGCACCATGCCATTTGAGCAGATGGGCACGGAAGTCGGCAGCCAGTAGACCATGTATGTGCATCAACGGTGGGTGTTGAGGGCACGATTCCCAGAGGAGAATGTCCTAACAGCTGTCTGGCCTGAGCCAACATACTTACGACCAAGGAAAAGTGCCATCCTTCAATCCTGCTGAGTTGGATTAACCTTCAGAACTAAATCTGCTTTTTCGGCAGCAGAAGGTGAGTTTGGGGTCTCTGAAAACCTCAAAGAATACATAAAGAAAGGAAACTGGAAAGATACAATTAATAGATATTGCCTGAAGCTGCCGAGAGTCTTCATGTGCATATTTTAGATATTTGACCAAAAACTGTTAAATTTTGAAAGAATGGTACAGCTATGAAAAGCTTTGCCTCCCGCAATGCTTGTAGAAGTGACCTTTACACACAGGCAGAGCATTTTCAGTGAGTTAGTACATGTCCAAGCTTTGCATTAAGAAATAATGATGTATGAGGAAAGGTGTCAGCAGACTATAGAAATCTCAGTATGAGTAAATATCTTTGTCACACTTTACTTTTCATGGAACAAACGACATATTATGGATTACTTTCCAAATGATAGAACCTCTTCTTTAGTGATTGAACATATACCTGAAAAAGTATGGCGTAAACTCAATATTTCAACTTAAGCACTTTAGGTCAATGAAAGAGACTTTATATTTGAGACTGAAAATAAAACTTGATTCTAATTTGTTCAGAGTTTTTGGACCATTAAACATTATAAAATTAGGTATATGTTGTTTCTGTCCAACATAGTCAAATGGTGATTTGTTTATAATTTGGCTAAACTAGGTAGACCATTTTAACAATCTGGGGCCTCAATAATTGTTTGTGTAACATTTTCCTTTGTTTTGAGGTGTTTATGAGATAGTTTTCTTGGTATTGTTTTCTGCTGTCTTGAATCTTTTTATTTCAAAGATAACATGACTTGCAGTTGTGGAGAGAATGTCAGTTTGGCCCAGGTATTCTATTATTTTTGTTTTTTATCAATGGAGTAATAGCTCTGTTATGAAGAATAAAGGAGGTTTTAAGTAAGCTATATTCTGTGCTAACAATAGTAATTTTATAGCTGTGGCTCTAACGAAGTATGCAATGCCTTACATTTAATACCAATGATAGTATTATGAGTGGAATAAAATGTTTATGTGTCTATTTTAGCACATAGTTTGCCCTATCAATTTGGAATTCATGTCTAAATACGAATGAACCTACAGAGAAAAAAGTAAACTAAAAACTAAAAAGACAACACATAAATGTACTCTGCAGGAAAAAAAATGTAGGAAATTGTATTATTCAGGTATAGCTGTGTTTCTGGCTCTGGCACTTTTTATTTCAAGAGCATGTTTTAAAAGCCTAAAATACTAGTGTGTCCAAGGTCCGTGTGACTGACACTTCTCAATCTGAAAAAAATTCTTGGAGAGAAACATTCTATTGAAAGCATGAAAAAAGAAATGAGAGAACTAAAGGAAACAGTATTTAGCAACAAATAAGGCTGTGTGCACTTTATATAACTACTTTTTATTTCAACAGGAAGGTGTAAGGTAGTTTGATTTTCTTCTTGGAGGAACATGTGTTTGGGACTAAATAAATCAAGGGAGAAATATTAAGAAGTTAAATCATTCCAGTAGGTGCTTCTCTTTGGCTATCTGGGAGATAATAAAGTGTGGTTGAAGCTGAACTTAACTCACCTAGACCTGGCCCAGGATTGAAAGGCTGGTGAACACCACAGATGGCCCAGATGCTGACCAAAGAATAGTCAACAAACTGAAAAAACAAAAAACGAACAACAAACCTGAAAAACTTTAATATGTCCTCCAGAGTGTTTTTGAATCTTTCCCTTTTATTTCCTGTAGGGAAATAAAGAGTGTCAGATTTCTGACTGACAAGATGGAGCAAAAGAGGCTTATGGAAGAGGCAAACAAACAAAAAGGGGAGCATTTGCTTATGAGTGCCCACTATGAGAATTGAATGATATCACGGGCAGAGGGAGGAGGCGATCTTAAATGTGAAGTAATATACCTGTGGTACATTAAAAAGGAACAAGACAGAAGAAATTGGTTTCTCTATGGTTAATGTCATTACTTCCTATTAAGAATATGAAAAATACATATAGTTAGTGGATGAGTAATTATGATTTTACATGTGTGAACTGGCATGTCTCCACCAACGGGCAAAATTAGAAGATTAAATGCATGATAGGATAATATCTTCATATATTATCTTTTTTTTCCATCCAAAGCAGTTATCTCCCACATACACATGATTTAAAAAATGCAGCCATCATTTAGGTTGATGTTTATTATATTGTAACAACTAAATGAACTTTTCTTAATTTCTGGTTGTAATAGCTTAAAACAAAAAGAATTTGGCCAAACAAATGAAGATTTGAACATAAGAATTGGGATATATTGAAGGAGTTGGGGGGAGCTTTTGAGAAACTGTGAAGATAACAACTACACTTGACCACAAATTTATTTCTGTTTTTAAATCCAAGTATCCAGGGAGGTTGCTAATGGGTGGTACGCCTCAGAAAATGTACGTGTCTGGGAAAATGCTGGAGCGAACTAATGCTTTTATTCAAGCAATTTTTATTTCAACTCTAAGCCACAAGATATAAACGTTCATCAAAAATGGTAATCTATTTAAAATCAGAGCTATGTGGAATGTTTCATGTTTATGTATAACTTTCATAGGAGACCTTCCTATACCAGGAAAATAATATGCCCAAATTCTGTTATTTTTACTTCATACCAAGTACTAGTCCCACCCATCAGTTTCATATTCTTTAAATAGATTAGAATGAAGAAGAAATGGAAGGGAAAAAAAGAAGACACTTCCAAAAAATGACTTTTTAATTTTTCTTTTTGGTGGAAAATGTATCTAGAAAACTTAATTATGATGTATATAGTAAGAACAAAAAGGAATTTAAAGAAAACTATGCATTGCACACCCTCAGTACTACATTCTTCCACTTTGTTTTGCACAATTATGAAGCTAACATACCTGAGAAGGGGCCAAGAAGGAGTGGGGAGACTAGTAGGTGGAAACAAAGAAGGAGAAACTCATCTGATCTAAAAGTAGTTCAGTGATATATTCATCTGATATGGGGTTCCAAAAATCCAGGTCAGAAGTCATTTGTATTTCAAGACTTTTTTTCCCAATGGTAGCTACAAATCATCCCTATTTACTGAACATTATAAATCAATAGGAAGATGGCATCATTGCAGAAAGATAAGGCCTCACTTTTTCTTCTCTTCAGAGGAGGGACTGCCAACAGCTCAGGTATTTATTGGTAAAGCTCAGTTGTTTAAGATGCAGAATACCGTGACAGAAAATAGTTAAGACATATGGAGTCCACTCTGAAAGAAACTGTGAAGTAACATTCTTTTAAAGTTTATTTGTTTACTTTTGAGAGACACAGAGACAGAGAGAAAGAGAGAGAGAGAGAGAGAGAGAGAGAGAGAACATAAGTGGGGGAGGGGCAGAGACAGACACACAATCTGAAACAGGCTCCAGCCTCTGAGCTGTCAGCACAGAGCCTGACATGGGGCTCAAATTCACCTGAGCTGAAGTTGGATATTTAACCCACGGAGCCTCCCAGGAGCCCCTGAAGTAACATTCTTAGTACATAAGCCAGATATACTTTAAATGGTTAAGGTTTCTTTTTACAAAATACTGGAAATAAATTGAAAAGTAGCAATTCATAAAATTCTCAAATGGGAATTGGAAAATAATATTGAAACCAACATTTCATAATGTAAGAGTGTAAAACTAGTAAAAAAAAATCAGGCTGTGGGAGTTGGAAAATAGTATTGAAACCAACATTTCATAATGCAAGAGTGTAAAAACTAGGAAAAAAAATCAGGCTGTGGACACTTAGATAAATATGTGGTAGACATACATACATGTCCACTTATGTTTAGAGGAAGGATCTATATACTATTTCAGAACATTTGGAAACAAGAAAGAACAAACATACATAAAAGCCATATTTTAAGCCTTCCTCAGAAGAAATGCTTCTGTAACTCACAGAGAAAATAATGTATTAAAGTATCAAGCTACTGATATTATTATTGCTCTTCAAGTTTTCCAAATTTAATGGTTACTTAGGAATTCCCACAGGGATGCCTGGGTGGCTTAGGTGGTTAAGTGTCTGACTTCAGCTCAGGTCATGATCTCATGGTCCTGTGACTTTGAGCGCCACATCGGGCTCTGTGCTGACAGCTCAGATTCTGATTCTGTCTCTCTTTCTCTTTCTCTCTCTCTCTCTCTCTCTCTCTCTCTCTCTCTCTCTCTGCCCCTTTCCCCCTCATGCTCTGTCTCTCTCCTTCTCTGAAAAATGAATAAACCCTAAAAAAAAGAAAAATTAAAAGAATTCCTGCGAAAGTAAGAAGGATCTAAGATTGAAAAATGGAGCCCACCATTGCTAATACTCTGAAATGTTTCCAGAAGTAATTCACAGAGCAAAACATAGGTTTTTGGTATCAGATACATTTAAAAAGTCCTGAAGTTCATGAGAAAAAATTAGGACTGTCCAAAATGAAGTACTCTTTTTTGCAATACTAGCATTAGCTGTATTTCATAACATCAACAAACAAGTATGTTTTGAGCATCTACTATTAGAAACTACTAGGTACTAAACAAGAAATGTTTACTGGCTAAATGAATGGTTAATAAGAACATCTGATGTCCTAGGCAGAAATATTTTTCAAGAAAGTGTCCTGTAAAAATTAGCAAAATTTTCAGATACTAATAATAAGCTATTGATAGATAAACATGTACAAATCTGTAAGATTTTCTGTTATTTTATACTACGTATGGCTTAGGAGAGCCTTTGTTTCCTTCAAACTTACCTCATAAAGTTTTGATTGACTTCAAGTGTTCTTTAAATTATTATTTCAGTTAAGTAAATTACATAACAACAGCTGTCTTAGAATATCTTAACTTTTTGTCATATCTGTGTATAACAACTAGGCAGGTTTGGATCCAGATTTCCTAAATCATAAGTCTCAGTCAGAGTAATCTGATTTGGGATGATAACACATTTCTGTGCCTAATGCTTAACCGAGAAGAGCATTAAAGCAAAAGACAGGTGACGAAAGTTCTCTTTTTCCTCTGCATCTCCATAACTTGGTTGAACATGATAGATTGGCTAGCTTATTGATTTAGGAATGATAAGCAATATTACTTTCCCTAAAGGAAAATTAAGATGATTCATACCAGATTTGAAACTTGATTCTAGCTTCCTGTGTAAACATGTACAAATTTGTAAGTTTGACTCAAATTTGTACCTTGGAAATATCCCCTTATGCATGCAGGAAATCTCAACTTTGTAGTTCCCCAAGAATGTAATGACTGCCTTTATGCGTATACATTATATTCCTGGCAAAGCAATAAAGTACAATATTTAAAGGCTTAGATACTGGTTAAACAACACCCTTGCCTTTGACTAGCTCTGGATTTTTAAAGTTACTGAAACTTTCTGTGTCTGCGTTTCTACATTTATGAAAAAGGAGTGACAATTAAGTATGTTAATTTATGTAAAATACTTAGAACAGTGCCTGACAAATAATAAGCACTGAATACATGTTTACAGACAATAATACTGTACCATTTTTCAATTCGAGTTCTTGTCTATACCATGGACCCAACAGTTCCCTTCAAGGGTGAACTAAGGATGTGCTCAGTAACTGGTCATTTCTGTTCTGAATTCTCATTAAAACTTCTTTTCCAAATTTCAGTCATTCACTTACTACGTTTGTAGGTTTTTTTTTTTCCATGTTCATGTTGCATACTACATATTACTTGTTTAACTGTATCATTTATACTCTATTTTAATGGAAAATATATTCATACCAGTTAAATGTCTTTATGTGATAGGTTTTTCTGCTAAACCTTAAGACTGTGTAAATGATAACTAAAATTAAAACATTCATCAGCTAAAGTCATCTCTTGTGCCTCTCGCAATACATACACAACACATCTTAAAGCATTGTCTTATAGGAAAACTTTCTATAGCAACTGGAAGAGAATATGGAGAGGATGATGGGCCAGTACACCCATCAAAATCTAGTAGTGGTAGGACAAAGGAAGGCATGGGTTAGCCATAGAAGAAATGGTAAGGCTGATATAAGAGAATGCCCAGTGCTTATTCATCAGTATTGTAGAGACATTTGCTTGATACTACTTTCTCTAACATTTAAAGCTTGAGATGTTTTATATGCAAAGAGAATGATTTTTAGCCGAAGACAGGACTAAAGACTGGAAATCCAACAGGTTTCGAAGAAATGGAACAACAACAACAAAAATCCCAGAACTCTTCCACCATTGTAAATTGAATGTAAGACATATAAAATTTTCAGTGAAGATAATAAATCTTAATATAATGACTAACAGTTAAGAGAAGTAAGTTCCAAATGTATAGCAGTATAAAATAAGTGCCTGGTTCCTTAAAAAAGCTTAAATACCAAATATATATGAATATCATATATCATATATAATAATATGTAATATAATGTATAACATATACTATATAATATACACTAAATAATGTGTATAATTATACTATATACTATATAATATATATTCATTTCAAAATGAATTAAGATCAACTATCGTGGTTTTATTTAAGGTAATGCTAGCAGCTGTAAAATTCTCTGAAATACACAATGGCTCCAAGAAATAGAAGTTTATTTCTCACTACATTGCAGTTAGAATTCTACAGGAGCTCTCTTGCTACAGCTTTTCTCTAAGTATAAAATTATTCCAACATAGCAAGTTTGTTAACTAATACAAAATGAGTTTTCCTGGCCTATGTTTGGCTTTTCTCCACATGGTGATTCAGTCTTCGTCCGTCTTGCATCTTCATCGTCCTGCAGGGCCTCTCTCCATGTTTACTCCCAGCCAGCATATGAGGAAAGAAGGAACACAGAGGGAAAGCACTCACTGCTTAGTAGCCTTCAACTGAGAGAGCTTCGCATTGTTTCTGCTCACATCCCATTGGTCTGAATTAGTTTTGTGGCCACTCCTAACTGCAAGGCAGGCTGAGAAATGCAGTCTAGGTATGTGCCCTAGAAAAAGGACAGAATTTTGGTGAGGAAGCATCAGGGTTTGTCACAGTCCTCCCTCCCCTTCACCCTATTATCAGTTCACATCTGCCTTCCAATATCTTTCCGCCTCCCCAAAGAAGACAACCAAAACTCTAATGCAGTTACCACATCAAACTCCAATATCAGCATAGCTGGTGATAAACATAACTCTCTCCATCAGGTCAATTTCTCTCCAGGGGGTTAAGGGTTTAGAACTTGAAAAATAAGTTCTTTGTTCTGTTTTTCCCATCACATCCAACAGGCAATGGTGGAGCAAGAACTCCATAACAGGAAACAAGCAAACAAAAGACTCTCATTTGTAAAGGAAATAAATGGTAAACAGCCAACAGTCACTTGACAGAATGATCATTAAAGCCTGCTGGGCAGGCCCTGTGAGACCCTTGCCCTGGCTGCAGAGTCAGTTCCTGGCTCTCCTGGCTCTCCTTTCTGGGATAATTCCCAATGTCCATTGTTCTCCAAGGTTTCTGGCGCTGCTCTCCACAAGGCTCTTCCTTCTCTGCTATCCCCCACTGGCCGCATCTAAAGTGAGCTTTGAAGAGAATGGTTTCCTTGGAGGTTGTACTGCCTTCATAATGCAGTTTTGTGGGGCAAACATGGGGATCAAGGGTTGTATGGAGTCACAGGTTTTTTTAGGTCAGGCTTCTGTTTTCTTTGGTAATACAATTCTCTCAAAATCTTAACAGACATTGATTTAATTCCTTCAGTCAGTTACATGTGCCACTAACCAGATTCAAAGACATCCAAAGTTCTTTTCTAGGCACTTGGCAGACCCACTTTATTTCTTTAATACCTCACACTCATCCCCCAGTCTCTCTCTTTCTCTTTCTCTCATTCTTTCTTTTCCTACTCCCCTGTCCTGTCCCCCTTTCCCTACCCTCCTTTCTCTTGTTCATGTAAAATACTGGAAAATTCCTATCTAGTAAAATAGTATTATTAATTATAGCTTCTGTTGAAGTTATCAAACAATACAGGATTTCATTATAAATTCCTTCTTTTTCTCTTTTTGTTTTATTATAGAATCTGCCTTTGATGCTTTGGTAGAAACAACAATAAGGCATTTTTAAAATGCTGTTCCTAAAACACTTAGCTATTTATTATTGTGTGTTTAAATACATCTGTAGAAGAAGACATGAAAATTAATAGAACATTGACTCCGAAAAAGCTGAGCTCATATAATAAACACAAAATGTTTCAATATTAAATATTTTGTTCCAGTTACTATTACAGCATTGCAACTCACCCTGAAATACAGAGGTATAAAACACTGATTTTTTTTTTATGCTGACAGAACTTGGTCAAAAATTCAGATAAGACATATCGGGAACAGCCTATTTTACTACACAGTGTTTGAGGCTTCTACTAGGTCTTGAAACATGGTGGTGGGGGGAGGGGTGACTCAATAGGTGGCAGAGGGAAACATCAGAAGATACTATACTCCTATGACTGGCGGTTGGTAGCTCAAACCTCAGCTAGCCTCTTAGCCAGAAAACCTAAGGCCTCTCCTTGTGCTCTCTCTGTGTGAGATGATTTGCGCTTCATCACAACATGGTGAATATTTTCCAAATGAGAGGGTTCTAAAAGAACATGACATTATTTTGCTCTAATATTTTAAATCATGTAGTGTCACTTACTTCTGCCATACTTTTTTTTTTATTGAAACAGCCATAAAGCTCTTCCCAGGTTCAAAATGAAAGAACATAGACCCACCACTTGCGAGGAAGGGTATCAAGGTTACGTGGTAAAAGAAGTATGTGGAACAGGAGATATTGTTGCAGCCAGCATCTTTGAGTACACATTTAATTCAAATTAGTTAACGTCCAAAACATTTACCTTTCATTTTATATCTACTTTGACTTCTTGAATGAATCTGAATATGGTTATGTATCTGTGTACTTTTACTAAAATATGCTCTTTTAAATCATTTAAAGCTTGTTTTGAGAAAAATAATATAATAATATCTAATGTCAATATTTTTGCAGATATCCCGACACAGGAGGAATCATTCACAACATGTCTTGAAAGATGTCATTCCTCCATTGGAACAATTGGTAAGTGATGATTTCCCTGCAATACTGTATTATTTATCTACTGCTACAGAATAAATGATTCCCAACTCACCAACTTGAAACCGTACACATTATTATCTCCTGTTTATGTGGGTGAGGAATCTGGGTGTGGCTTAGCAGAGTCCTTTAGTTCAGAGTCTTTCAAAAGATTGCAATCACACGTTAAGTCAGAATTGGGGGTCACATCTGAAGGTTTGACTGGGGAAGCCATTGGCTTTCCTGTTCATGCACATGGCTGTTGGCAGGGTTCAGCTCCTTCAGGGATGTGGTCCAGGGGCTGCTCTTAGTTTCTTGCCACATAGACTTTGCCAGTATGGCAGCTTCCTTCTTCAAAGCATGCAAACTAAGAAGGCAAGGGATTCTGTTAGCAAGATAGAAGGCAAAATCTCTTGTGACCTACTCATGGTAGTGATATCCTGTCAACGTTTCCATATTCTCTTGGTCAGAATTAAGTCACTTAATCCAGTCCACACTCAAGGAGAAAGGACTACACCGGGCTGTGAATAACAGGAAGCAGAGATTATTTGGGGCTTACTGCAAATTTTGGCAAATTTTTTAAGAAAAAAATTAATCCCTTACCAGCAGATTATAAATCTGTGAAAGCAGGAATTTTTTGTTTCCATTTTTTTTTTATTGTTGTATCCTAATGACTAGAAGAATGCCCGAAACATTGTAAGTAAAATGAATGAAGTTCATTTTTTGGGCTTTCTCATCCTCAGCACCAAAAATGTTTATTTATCTAGCTCAGTTCTCTTATGTTCTTTAATTTTGCATGTCCTAGATCTCCCATCTCCACTGTATTACTTTCTTTGCCTTAGAATAAAAATTCCTTATAAGAATTGCCTACCTCTATTGTTGTCAATTTCTCTCCTCCTTTATCTGTTGAACCAACTCAATTTAGGCTTCTTAAAAAATTTTTCTTAATGTTTATTTATTGATTGATTGATTTTTGAGAGACAGGAGACAGACAGAGTGCAAGCAGGGGGAGGGGCATAGAGAGAGGGAAGCACAGAATCTGAAGCAGGCTCCAGGCTCTGAGCTGTCAGCATGAAGCCTGATGCAGGGCTTGTACCCATGAGGAGCAAGATCATGATGTAAGCCCAAGTCGGATGCTCTACTGACTGAGCCACCCAGGCACCCCTTTTTAGGCTTTTATCCCAACCACCAATCTCCTATCAAGGTCATCAATTTTGTCCATAGTACTAAATCCATTGGTAAAGTCTCATTTCTTTCATTAGATCTGAGAATTTAACCCATCTGATGTCTCTTTGAAGTATTTTCCTTATATAAGTACCAGTAAACTACTTTCTCACGGGTCTCCAATTAATTAAATAGACATCCATTTTCCATTTCCTTTGCTGGTTCATCTTCGTCTTAGAGCTCAACTTAACTTCTTTTTCTTAACTTTCTTTTTCCTTTTCTTTATATTTCTTCCCTACAGTGTATCATTCAGTGCTATGGTTTTATGTACTGTGTTACACTAACCGCTTCTCCAGCATGGACCACTGCTCTAAACTCTAGTACTATATATTGTGGCATATTCATTTATATATCGGACATACGTCTCAAACTTAA
The DNA here is from genome assembly GCF_028749965.1 of Puma concolor. NCBI lineage: Eukaryota > Metazoa > Chordata > Mammalia > Carnivora > Felidae > Puma > Puma concolor. Next base: position 135,120,917 of record NC_141674.1, read on the forward strand.
CATATCCTAAACTGATCCTGATGTTCTCCCAAACTTGCTACTTTCAATCTGCTCCATTTTATTAGATGGAGTAAACTAACTCCATTCTTCCAGGTTCTTCAGTCAAAACTTTTAAAGTCATCTTTGTCTCCTTTGTTTTTCTCATGAAATAAACTTAAACGTCTGTTAGGCTGTTTGCTCTACCTTCAGAATATATCCAGAATCAGCTCTCTTCTCACTATGCCATCTCTCACCTGATTGAATGCAATCGGCTCCAACTAACATGCCACTTCTACCCCTGCTTTCTACGTTTTATTTTCAACATAACAGCCAGAGTGATCTTGTTAAAATGTAAGTTAGGTGATGCCACTGCTTACTTCAAATTCCTTCTGGCCTCCAGCATCTTGCAGGGAAAACACCGAAAATCATCCTGGGTTCGCCAGATTCTACAGGTGTCAGCTATGGCTCTGGCCTCACCTTTCTCCTTCTTCTCCTCGTTAATTCTGCTCCAGCCAAGCTGACCTCCTTACTTCTCTCACAGGACCCTTACACCAGCTCTTTCCTCTGCCTGGTACAAAATCATTTATTTTGGGCCCAGAAACTTGCAAGGCTTATTCTTCATTTGCTTGGAATCTCTATTCAAATATCATCTTTTAAGATGGGTCTTTCCAGGGAATGTGGGTGGCTCAGTTGGTTAAGCATCTGACTCTAGATTTCAGCTCAAGTAATGATCTCACAGGTTTGTGAGTTTCAGCCCCTCATCAGGCTCTGCACTGGCAACATGGAGCCCACTTGAGATCCTTTCTGTCTCTTTCTCTGCCCCTCCCTGGTGCTCTCTAACACTCTCTCTCTCTCAACATAAATAAGTAAACTTGAAAAAAGATGGATCTTTCATAATATTCCTTAAAAACAATAAACAAACAAGAAAATCCACTATTTCCATCACACTTTTTTCTCTTACCCTAAATTATTTTCTCCATAGAACTTGCTACCATGTGGCATATTATACAATTTCTTTTTATTTGTTTGTTACCTCATTAAAATGTTCTGTGAGGGGCGCCTGGGTGGCGCAGTCGGTTGAGTGTCCGACTTCAACCAGGTCACGATCTCGCGGTCCGTGAGTTCGAGCCCCGCGTCGGGCTCTGGGCTGATGGCTCAGAGCCTGGAGCCTGTTTCCGATTCTGTGTCTCCCTCTCTCTCTGCCCCTCCCCCGTTCATGCTCTGTCTCTCTCTGTCCCAAAAATAAATAAACGTTGAAAAAAAAAAAAATAAAATGTTCTGTGAGAGCAGAGGTATTGTCTCCTATGTCCATAACTCCATTTCCATGATTGTAGCACTTGCTAGAACATGCTAAGAACTCAGTAAATGTGTGTTAAATTAATGCACAAATGAAGCTGTTAATGGCTTTTGTTTTTACTTTCAAGTTTATAATACACAGATCTATACTTTTTTCTTTTCATTATCTCATTCTATATATTTTTTTGTTTATTTGTTTTATTTTAAGAGAGAAAGAGTGAGTGGGGAAGGGGAAGAGAGCGAGGGGAACAGAAGATGCAAAGTGGGCTCCACACTGAAAGCAGCAAGCCTGATTCGAGGCTTGAACTCATGAGCCATGAGATCATCACCTGAGCTGAAGTTGGATGCTCAACCAACTGAGCCATCCAGGCGTGCCTCTTATCCTCTATCTTAAAGTGTTAACTAGTCATTTATTCTACTGTGTCTCCTTGTCATCTCAGAAGTGAAATCTCCCAGATTGAACCCATCAGGACCTTCTTCCAAAACTGGTTTCCCTTTCTATCAAGCCTATCGTTATGAGTGGCAAACATGCATCCAGGCTTAGAAGAAATTTTCTGGGATCCTCTTTTTTTGTCTATGGCCCATCAAATAAGTCACCATTTTCCAAACCAGTTTCTCTGCAATGTGTGTGGTACCCACATTTTTCTTTTTTTTTCTTTTTTTTTTTAATTTTTTTTTTCAACATTTATTTATTTTTGGGACAGAGAGAGACACAGCATGAACGGGGGAGGGGCAGAGAGAGAGGGAGACACAGAATCGGAAGCAGGCTCCAGGCTCTGAGCCATCAGCCCAGAGCCCAACGCGGGGCTCGAACCCACGGACCGCGAGATCGTGACCTGGCTGAAGTCGGACGCTTAACCGACTGAGCCACCCAGGCGCCCCAATTTTTTTTTTTTCAACGTTTATTTATTTTTGGGACAGAGAGAGACAGAGCATGAACGGGGGAGGGGCAGAGAGAGAGGGAGACACAGAATCGGAAACAGGCTCCAGGCTCTGAGCCATCAGCCCAGAGCCCAACGCGGGGCTCGAACTCACGGACCGCGAGATCGTGACCTGGTTGAAGTCGGACGCTCAACCGACTGCGCCACCCAGGCGCCCCACCCACATTTTTCTTTATGGTTACACACACACATCCTTGCCCAGGCCTTCAATTCTTCTGATCTCACCGCCCCTCCACCAACCCTCCCATGTACTCTACTGTGCCCCTTCCAATGATCCTGTGTAGCAATTCTACACCAATCTTCTCTAAACAGTACCTTCATTACTTCATTTTCCTTGTCCAGGCATTTAAGAGCTTCCTATTTTCTATAACATCAAGTCTATAGACTTCTCTCATGATCTCTGATTTATCTTATTTATTATCTGTTCTCAAATAACATACCCTCAGGCTAGGAGTGGTAACATGATTAAGATAGGGCTCTTACCCTGAAGGAGCTTGGATTTTCTGTGACAATTATTTCCTTCATCTCAGCACTCTTTTGTGTTGTTCACCCCTAGTTCATGGGTAATAGACTTGCTCCACAGCTAGATTGTAAATGCTTTGAAGTTAGGGGTCATGACTTGTATTTTCTTTATTATATCATACATACCTTTACATTGCTTTTGAGACTAGGGTTTGTTCAGAAAAGACGTGTCTGTCAATTGATTTAATACTAAGATATTAAAGTTGTGTTAAAATTATATTGTTGATTCAGATGTTAACAAATATATGTATGTTTGCTGTTTATAGAGAAAGACGATTTTTTCAATTTAATTAGATGTAACAATAACTTGTTTTCAAAATTAATTACTTGGGTCTCAACTTAGCATTTTCTCTGTGAAGTATTTCTCTGATTCCTCAAATTTGAATCAGGTTAATCCTTTATTGTGTGTCCCTAGTAGCTTGACCTTGCCTCTATCTCTAAATTGCCTCTTTCAATAATCACACTAAAGTTGCCTGTTTCCTTTTCTCTCTCTTATTGAACTGTAAGCTATTTGAAGGGAAGGCTATGTCTCACTCACTGTTTTATTAGGATTTCATATAAGGCCTGGCAAAGTGTAGTTGTCTAGTGAAATGGAAAGCAATTGTATTTATTTTCCATAAATTTGTATTATGGAACAAACAAAGTACATATAAATAATTAAAAGAGATGAATATTTGGGGTGCCTGGGTGGCTCAGGGGGTTAAGTGCCCGACTCTTGACTTTAGCTCAGGTCATGATCTCACGGTTTTTGAGTTTGAACCCTGCATTGGGCTCTATGCTGACAGAGTGGATCCTGCTTGGGATTCTCTTTCCCTCTCTCTCTGTCCCTCCCCTGCTCATGCATGCTCTCTCCTCTTTCTTTCAAAATCAATTAATTAATTAATTAAAAAAAGAGCTGTGTATTTGTGATATAGCAAATGCAAATGTTTTCTCTGAAGTATTTGATGAAACATGGCAGAAGTTGGGCTGAAAATGGAGCTATGTGAGTGTGTGTTTAATATCAATATAGACATGCAATTAGATATGTGATCATATATGTGCAAATATATACATAATTATATTTGATCAATGCCTTAAGGTGTCTTAAAATTTTTACATAAAATATATATTAATTGTGAATTTTAAAAAGTTGAATTATGATTTTTCAAATTGAATCAATAACTAATAACATATTTGTGCTATGCCTATATTTCAAACACATTAGACTATTCAGAATTAGTTTTGTCAACTTACTTTCCTAACATTAAGATTAGTTGGTTGGGGGGTGCCTGGGTGGCGCAGTTGGTTAAGCGTCTGACTTCAGCCAGGTCACGATCTCGCGGTCCGTGAGTTCGAGCCCCGTGTCAGGCTCTGGGCTGATGGCTCAGAGCCTGGAGCCTGTTTCCGATTCTGTGTCTCCCTCTCTCTCTGCCCCTCCCCCGTTCATGCTGTGTCTCTCTCTGTCCCAAAAATAAAATAAAAACGTTGAAAAAAAAAAAAAAAAAGATTAGTTGGTTGGTTCACTGGTCTATATTAGGCTGTCTTGACTCTGAAATAGTTTTGTCAATTTAGTTTCCTAACATTAAGATTATTTGTTGGTTTACTGGTGTATAGTTGGCTGTCTTGACTCTGAATCTTCAGTTGTTCAAGAATAAATGAAACTGATTTTGAATATCCCAAATGATGGATAGTATATTAATAGATAGTACATATATGTGCTTAATATTCTATTCTAGGTCAGACAACTTTGGAAAGGTGGCATTGGGAAGCATGGCTAAATAGAAAGAGTGAAACCACAATTTTTTAAGCTCTTTGATTTTCAATCTCTCTCAATCCTTTTCTCTCTCTCTGTCTGTGTTACACACACACACACACACACACACACACACACACACACACACACACACAGACAACTAACTCTATAAACACTTTTGGAACTGTCAGCCAATTTACTACCTATTCCTGACATCAGTTTCCCTCGATTCTGTCTGAGTACTGCTCATCTTACTCTGTCTTGTGAACACAGGTTATATTCAACTTTTATCAATCAATCTCCATTTAAATTAAATTACTTATTTAATGTTATTTTAAAGGCAGAAATGCTTCTTTTCCCCACATCTCTTGCTTATGAATAACCCCATTATGATGGGCAATGACAAAATAATCACCAATTTCCTCAAACAACACATTCGGACCAACTTTTAACTATCCATTAGGATTCATGCCAAGACTTCAATTATCTTCCAGAACCTCTAAAGTTCTCTTTCTATCTGACTAACTTAACTTTATATTATTTTTACCTGGACACACTTATTTTTCCCCACAAACCTTGTATGTTCCTCATTTCCATCTCCACTAGACTCCTTCCTTCCCACTATTGCTTCTGGAGTCAGCTAGAGGCTCTCACAGTACTTTCTCTTAGCAGTACCAACCAGGATGAACTACTATATAATAATGTACATTACTATGCAATAATATACATTAAAACATTTTAGAAAATAATACAGTTCTTTAAGTTGGTGCTGTTATTATTTTTACCAAATGGATTTTTTCAGCTTATTTATGTCCAACATTTTTTGCTGTACAAATCTCATCGTTTTTAGAGTTTCAGAACTCCCCTGAACATTTTCTAGAAATCATGAGAAGCCTTGGCTTTAAGTGTAACTGGCAAAGGTATCTCATTAGATCCACACTCTTGGAGAAAAATGATTCACTTTACAAAAGTGGAATCTGCCATGGTGGGTCCACCAATAGACACTATCACCCTCTGGTAGCCATGCCTCACCTCTCAGTGTTCCCTTTAATGAAGTAGATTATGATCAACAGGGTTAAACAGAAGCATAATGCATTTGTTTTGAATATTGGCAAAAATACATTTCTGGTTGGAGTCTAAAATCTCTAAAACTACCCAGTTCACTGACAGGTGACGTCATTCATGCCACATGGTATACAAATCCATATGCTGTCAATGCAAGAAACCTAAATTATTTTCTGAGAATCCGTATGGTGGCTTAGCAAGTGCTGTAATGCAGCAAAGATTTTAAACATGAAATGTCAAATATACTAATAGGCATTTGTTTCTTGATCTTGTATATTCCCTGTTTTAACTGTTCATGATATCTAATTATTTTCAGGGCATTTTTCCTTTTTCCCTTAAAAAATTGCTTGACAAAAATAACCATGTTTATAACATGCTAAATTTTTATCATCTTTATTTTTATCAAAAGAGTATGAGACAGTGTATGGATAACCCTGCAGGAGTCAAAAGCCTGTGGCAGGTTTTAGAGAATCATCTGCTGCCTCCTGAGCTGGGAGGATTTGTAGGATGGAACTCAGGAAGTTGCCATGGCTTGGGGGCAAAGCAGGCTTTTGCAGATAAACCTTAAGTCTCAGATTCTACCTTTTGGAGCCAGATATCATTTTGTGGATTAATTAATACTTGTGAGGGCTTTGAGGATGAAAAACATTGTAAGCATACAGTGTTTTCTTATTTTAAAACAAAAGACAGCCACTTTGGGGGAATAATTCTATTGATCAGACTGTGCTTTCTTTAAATTGCAAAAAATTTCCAAAAGCTCTCTAGGCTTTCAAAATATTACTTCAGTAAGATAAAATTAGGTTTTCTGAAATAACATCCTCCCAGATCTTCAAGTTAGTAGTGTGTTGATAATATGTGATATAATTTAATAACTCTAATAGAAACCATCCCCTGGTTGTCATTGTTTTATGTGCCCTTCCTTTTCTCCGATGGAAATGTCTATTAATTCCTGGATTTGTTGAGGCCGTCCCTGTGCTAGGTGCCGTGCTAAGTTTGGGGTAAGTAATCATATGCTAAGTATTCATGTCCTTTACTCAAGGAGCCTGAAATCCAGGAATGGAGAGAAGTATTAAACAAGTAAAGGAAGGCATCACTTTAAATACAAATTACAAAACAAACCATGGAGGAAGAAAAATAAGCTTCTATGAGAGGGGGCTAACCTACCCTGGATTAAGTAGTCATAAAAGCACTCTTTGAAAGGGGCATTTAAATTGAGATTGCAGGATACATAGAGTTTGTCAAGCAAAGAACTTGAAGAAGGTTGTGAATAGGAGGAACAGCAAGTGTGAAGGTCTGGAGGTCAGAACAAAGTTAAGCCCCTTTGAAAAACTACAAGAACACCACACTGACAAGAATATGGTGAACAAGGGAAATGGGTCAGGGGGTGTAGGGAAAGGGAGGCAGTGCTCAGATGAAGAGGGGCCTTCAGGTGATGTTAAGGGGATTAGGAGCCATGAAAACACAGAAACAGGTTACAATAACACCTCCTGTCCACATTTGAATTTCATTTAACTCTAGCGTAGAGAAAAGAACACACACAACAACAACAACAAAGGCTATTAACATTGAGCAATGCTTTTTTCCTTACTGCCTAGACCAAATTAGGTTATAACAAAACAATTGAATTATGCTAATAAATTGCCCAGACAGGAACCTGGAAGATCATTCCTTTCTGAATTCCAATGACAGGGAAAGAAAGAACAATATATTTAAATCAAGGACACAAAGAAGTCGAATTTATGGAAGAAGAAAGAAACTGAGGATGAAGAAAGAGAGGTGGGATACAGGAAAAGCCTCCAGAAGACTGAAGAAAATTCTTGAGACACAAAGAACTACCCTCATCAGTCCGATTCCCCAACAGAACCTGGGCCTTTTTGGTGGAGGCAAAATGAAACACACTGGTTAAAAGATGAAAGGCTCAGGAAGAAGCCACGGAGTTCTTAAACATCCAATAGCAGTTTTTTCAAGATGACATTTTGATGAGTTAGGGGTAAATAAATCAGAGACATGTGGGTAAAATTTCCCTTGAAATACACAGGGGTTTAAAATGATGAGGAAAAGCATTTGGCAAAACAGAATATGTGCTTTGCCAAACCCAGCATTTAAAAACCAGTTCAAGACATTCAGCAGAACCCCAAAGCCTAACCCCGAGAAAGTGAGATGGGCAGGATGTCCATGAAAGCATTGCACAACATGTATACTAATGGGTGTAAATAAGTGCAATGAGCAACCATGCCTAACTCGGAGGCCTGAAATCAAGACAGCCTCTCTGAGCGTGCTTGCTTGCTCTTTGCAGACACCTCTTGTGTATGACAGAGAATAATTTTTCTTTGCTTTTCTTCTGTTCCCCTTTTCATGTCATCACTGTGTCCAACTTGAATTTTGGTTTACCACTCTTTACAAGTATGCACACAGTCAATTATGTATTTACATGAGGCCAAAACACCATATTTCTTTCTTGATCTATATGTAAAGTACTTCTAAAATTAAGCATTTTTTTTAATTAGTGCTTTATATGATATACAGATAAGCTGGATTTTTAAGGTGATTTTTTTTCTTTGCTTTTGTTTCCATTCTTTTTTTAAAATTGTTCTTTTTTTTTTTTTGAGAGAAAGCATAAGAGTGGAGGAGAGGGGCAGAAAGAGAGAGAGGGAGAGAGAAAGAATCTTAAGAAGGGTCCACGGTCAGTGCGGAGCCCAACATGGGGTTCTATCCCACCACCCTGGGATCATGACCTTAGCCAAAATTCAAGAGTTGGACACTTAACCACTGAGCTGCCCAGGCATCCCTCGTTTCCATTCTTAATGGATTGTGTCACCTGCAAGTCCATAAACATGGTCAGCTGATCTGATATTGCAATAAATCCAGAGCCAGTATAGAAATAATTGGAGACTGAGAAGAAAAATGTAAGCAATGAGTCCCATAGAAGAAAATGGTCACAAGATGTGACCTGAAGACCATGTCACAAGAAGGAAAGCCAATGGAGATATATAGGATACGTATATATAGCATGGTGATTATAGTTAATAATATTGTAGTATATAGTGGAAATTTGCTAACAGAGTAGATCTCAGGTGCTCTCACCACAAACAAGTTTAAAGAAGGTAACTATGTGAGGAGATGGGTATGTTAATTAGCTTGACTATAGTAATAATCATTTTGGTATACATATCATCATGTTGTACACCTTAAGTAAATACAATTTTTACTTTAAAAATAAAAAAAAATTAGTTAAAAAATAAAACCAATGGAAAGAACAACGAAGTATATTTATGTGGGTAGTGGACAAGTAAAGAAGAGATTTCATAAAGAAAGAGAAGCAGTATTGGGGGGTAAAATGATATAACCGGATGTGTGCTTTTTAATACAAATCATCTAAACAAAATTATCGGCAAAGTACTGTGATCTCTAAAAAGTTCAGGGAAAAATATAGCAGTTTCCTTACTACTAAATAGGAAAATACTTAAATGCTAAATCTGTTTGAAAGCTATGGTGGCCCAGGGTTGTGGTTATAAAGAGATATGCTGAGTTATCATAGAGGAAGATCGGTCAGTCATACAGAAAGTTCCACAGGGTGGCACTACTTTAGAAGGCTCAGTCCAGTTCAGGGCAGGGGGCCCGCCTCAGCTTTGTGGATCTAGAAAAACTTTATTTATCAATGATCATGATGCCTTGGGACTAGCTCACAGTAACCAAATTTGTAAGAAGCTCATGTATAAACAATAACTCTGATTTGTAAATTTATAATGGGAGACACACTAATATTGACTGTTTAAGTCACCAATGTTGTACCTCAGAGGATCTCAGAAGCTGAATTAGGAGTCAGAGGTTGCCAGTGAACACAGAATCATAACAAAGAGTAAAAGAACAATAACTTAAAAACATCAACAGAGCAAATTATTGTAAGGCATAAGGGCTGTGTGATTCTGGTGTTAAAAGTCACAATCCTTTCTCATCAAAATCTGGAGGAAGTCTTTAGATTCAGTTCATTTCTATTCATAAAGATGCATTTTCACAGAATTCTTGTGGTGGACTGTTGTAGATGAAAACCTATTCTTTTCAAGTCTACTTCTTTTATCTGAGAACAACATGAAGTCTTCACGTAATAAATTGCGATGTCTGTACTTATGGTTACAGGCTGGTCTTTCTTCCACGATTGTTACCATTAATCAAAGGTTGTCTTCTGCTCTCCTGCCTTGTCTATAGCCTCCAACTTAGGTTGATAAACAGGTGCTATCTGGGTATCCCACAGCCATTCATTCTTCTCATCTGTATCTCAGCACAGTTGTGTCTGCTGAGTACTTCTTCAATGCTAGCAGACTGGCTGGCATCCAATCCGGACAAATTGCTGATCTTCCCTGCCATCTAACATTAAAAAATAGGGTGTTGAAGGGACATTGGACAAATTGCTTAAGAAACCAGATTCAGCATCTGAAGATTGGTTGACATTTCTTAAGTATACAGAGTTTAGGGAGTACTTTTACTTCAAGGGAATTTCAGGTTGGCCTGGAACTTGCCACATAATATCCTAAACTTAGATATAAAACTTTACAGAATTTTGTAAATTACTAGAGATAAGACCATCCGAGCCTAAGATGACCAGCATACTCAACTGTAATTGAAACATTAACATCCCTTCATTCCATGGGATTAACACAGAGTAGGAATAAATACTTAAAATAATGAATATGATACTATATGTACATCCACAGACAAAATACATAGCAATCTTCTGCTTGTCCTAATACTTCTTTCAGCTCCTATGATCCTTCCGGAATAATTGATTTCTAATGCCTGAAATACGGTGGGGTATTTCAAAGTATCATGACAAGAAATAATGAAGAGTGAAGTGTTGCTTGCAGCATTGGACTTACAATAATGCAGTGTTTTCAGTGTAGGAAGACTGGTTGGAATGTTCTGTTCCAGGGCAGAAGCTGGCTTGAGTTGCTGAGATGACTAGATGGGGTGTGGTATCCATTCTGCAAAAGAGAGGAACACGAGTGTTTTTGAATGTGAGCTCACAAGCATATAAGCTTTGATAAGATTAAGAGTGTCCTATTAATCTTTGCAGTCTCATTGTGAGCAGAGCAGATGATATTAAAGGGGAAGAGGATGTTACTAATTGAAAATATATTGAAAGGATGAATGAGTGTACATGAAGTATTGAAGCGGTAATTGAGAAGAATGGACACCTGATCCCAGAAATGGGAATGTGTGCATGATGATTGTACATGTATGTAACCACGTGTAAATACATGTAGATATGTAAACATATATATGGCACTAGTAAGTGTAGTAAGAGTATGTAGTAGGATGATTATTAGCTACCTCTAATGACCTGAAAGGCAGCCTGGACTTTGGGAGATGATATAGGAGAAGAAAACTAACTTGCTCTTCACCCCTCTTCTTTCCTTTTTCCTGGGCCTCTGTGTGGTCATGCCTGGAAACTCTATTGCCTTGACTCAAGATCATGGGAACTGGCTCAGCCTGTTTGATGGCAATGATGTTACACTGATAGAGCCCTGACATGAGAAATCCAGTCCCTGGTCTTAATCTCCGTATTCTGAAAAAGTCCAGCAGTGTCTGGAGAAGCATTTCTTATGTGTTCAGGGAGAGAGAATTTTAAAGTCTGTGTCTCAAGCTGGCTTGTGTTTGCTTCTTTCTGAAAGAGTTATTAGTTTTTTTTTTTTTTTCATTTTGAATTTCCTTCCCTTTTTAAAGAAATGATCATCAACAATACATTCTGGGCACTAAACCTCCACCCACTGGTCTTTTGGTAAATTTTTTGGCAGGGAAAAGGCAATATTCTTAGTTGAGAATGCATGCATCAATTTTTATGATGGTTTGAGAGCTTTTGTAGCTTTTTGACAGATAAATTCAGACTTTTGTAACTACTTTATTTTCATCAGAAGAAAGCTTTAATAAAACAGTAAATTTTGTCTGTGCTTACACAACAAAATTTCTCAATATACATTACTAAAGAAAGGGACTGTCTCAGTGATGCTAATTGCTACTGAGAACATCCTTCTTCCAAACACTTGTAAAAATCAGTAATGCCCAGAGTTAAACACTGAACTTATTACATGGGCTTTAGGGGGTAGACAAACAAAATTTTCTGGCACCACAAAAAAAGGGACAGTATACGTGGAATAAAAGGTGGGAAAAACAAACAAGTAGTTGCATCCAAGTACAAAAAAGACACCACTGAGCATCACGATTCTGAAAATTATCCAAGAGACCTCCACAGACTCTTTTAGACTGTAGAGAACATGCTGAAGTAGAAGAAATTTTCTGGAAATGTAGATATGTGGAAAAAACTTTGCTATGAATCATTATTAGTATCTTCATCATTGTTATTAAAGTGCATTCATCAAATATATTTTTAAAGGCAAGTACTGTGCTATGTATTAGGAATATCATAATGAACAATTAGGAGAAAAGATCTCACCTACATCAGAGTGAGTCTTGTAAATACCAATTCACGAACTGGTGAAATTTTAGTGGTTTGGGACAATTCATTTATCCCCAAGTATCCCTTCCTTTCACCTGACATATGCAGATGGATGTTTTTGGCTTTTTCACTATTCTATAAAGATTAAAAAAAGGGGCGCCTGGGTGGCGCAGTCGGTTAAGCGTCCGACTTCAGCCAGGTCACGATCTCGCGGTCCGTGAGTTCGAGCCCCCCGTCGGGCTCTGGGCTGATGGCTCAGAGCCTGGAGCCTGTTTCCGATTCTGTGTCTCCCTCTCTCTCTGCCCCTCCCCCATTCATGCTCTGTCTCTCTCTGTCCCAAAAATAAATAAACGTTGAAAAAAAAATTAAAAAAAAAAAAGATTAAAAAAAAAACATTAGAATAGTCACTCATGCACCCACTAATTTGTTTAAACAATATTTATAATTGTGATTATTGGTGTCAGCAAGTACTGTAGGTGCTGGGAATCCAGGAGTGAAAGGCAGAGTCACAGCACAGGTGCAGGTACCACCACATACAGTAGTCCCCATAGTTCACAGTTTCGTTTTCCACGGTTCCAGTTACCCATGGTCCATAGAATCCAGAAGTAGGGTATCCTCCTTCAGACATACATACCATTAGAAGGCCAATAGTAGCCCAACGCTATGTCACAGTGCCCACATCATTCATCTCATTTCATCTCATCATGTAGGCATTTTGTCATCTCACCTCATCACAAGAAGGATGAGTACAGTTCAATAGGATGTTTTGAGAGATAGACTACGTTCGTATAACTTTTATTACGGTATATTGGTATAATAATTATTTTATTATTAGCTGTTGTTAATTTTATTATGCCTAATTTATAAGTTCAACCTTATCTCAGATATGGATGTATAGGAAAGAACATAGTATATATACAGTTCGGTGTGATCCATGATTTCAGGCATCTACTGGGAGTCTTGGTGTATATCCCCTGCAGCTCGGGGGGACCTCTGTAAATGGACAACTACACTATGACCCAATAAGTGCTGTTATAGTGATAATGGCAGAATGAAAATGGGGATTCAGGGCAGGGACACCTAAAAGAGATTACAGAGGAATCTTGGAAGGATCCTATAACAATACACAGATAAATTGAATTTTAAAGTAGATTTAATGCATTTAGGAGTTTATGAGATGGAGACATGGTGGGGTGGAGTACTACAGTCAGGGGGAAAGGGTGGAACTGAGGGAATGTGGTCCTTTGATGTTAGGCAGGTGTCTTCTAGAAGCTTCTAGCATATAGTGTGGGGGAGAAGGTTGTTGTCAATTCATCTAGTGTGAAAAGATGGAACACAGGATAAGAACTTGAGATAAGGGTGTGTGGGACTGACAGAGGAACAAGGCAATGAGGTGCTCAGAAATTAAAATGCCTACTATAGACTTTGCTGGGAGTTAACACATCGCAATTAGCATTGTACATTTATTTACCCTAGAACTCCACAAAAACCTCTATGAAGTTATAACAAATTATTGAAACTCCTTTAAGAAACTTGCAGCTGTATTAACGATGAAAGCCAATAAGTACAAACGGGAAAGGAAGCAAACCCACATTATGGAAGAAGATAATGAAATAGTGCTACTATAGTGTGTCTTAGTGACCGAAGGAAATGCATGAAATATCACTGTTTTAAATGCCCTTTCATAGTTCAACTGGCTCTGTTACTTGGTTCCACTGAATTCTTTTCACTTCCTGGCCTCAGCAGATACATGAGGTAGTGAGGATTAGGTGTGGAAAGGACCTTTTCTAAGGATGATCATTAAATTAAGAAAAGCATTAAATTTGTTTTTGTTTTATCATTTTTAATCAACTTTGTAGCAAGGGACTTCAACACCCTGAAAGAAAAGTGAGTAAAGGTGTATTGCCATCTAATAAATCATTCACATTATTCTTTGCAATCTTTCTTTTGGATATTTAACGGCTTGTAATGACTATGATCTTGCAGGCACTTCCCATAAGCTATATATGCATTATTAATGAAGTTCTATGACTGGAAACTTCCATCACTGCAATGACTGTTGGAGAGCATAGGTTCACTCAAAATAATAATGCATAGGAGTTTGACGCAGTTTTAATATATGCTTTCTTTTTGCAGATGGTTGAAAAAGAAGGTTATCTTCAAAAAGCTAAAATTGCAGATGGAGGAAAGAAACTAAGGTAATAAAGGTTACTTAATTCACTTTTACATAACTGTGATAGTTCCCCACCTCCTCAACTTGTGTCACTGCTGTTGTTTAGAAAGGAGGGCCCTATGGTACAATACCAGGATATTCCCCTCTGCTATCACTATGATAAACACTATTATTTTAATGTAATTACAGTTTTCTAATAAAGCACTACCTTCAATATCATTGCACATAATATTAAATGAAGTGCTCTTGTCCTTCTGGAACTTGAAAATTTCTTTTTCTTTTAAGTTTATTTATTTATTTTGAGAGCAGGGCAGGGGCAGGGAGAGAGAGACGCGGGGCTTGATCTCATGAATCGAAAGCTCATGACCTGAGCCAAAACCAAGAGTTGGACACTTAACCGACTGAGCCGCCCAGGCACCCCTGGATCTTGAATCTTAAAAAAAAAATGCAAATAAATAGGATAATGAGTCTTGATTTTGGGTTTAACGGATGAAGGGATCAGTGTACTCTTTTTGCAGTATACAAAAATCTCCCTACAATATGTCGGGAGCATAATTTTTGAAGAATGGAGGATTTGAAGTACATTTACTACTCAGATAAAATTCATTTGAGAAAGATAAAAAGGAAAATAAAATCACCTGCCAAATAAAAAGTTGAATGTTGCCACATTTGGAGGTGAAATGAACACAGAGTAAGGTGAGAGAAATTAGAAAAAGGAAATAAGAATTTCCCATGCAACAACAACAAAAGCCTTGAAGGAAAAAATAAGGTTGATAGGTAGAGAAAGATGCTAGACATTCTCTGCGTGTGGGATACTTAGAAATAATCATTTCCATTTTAGAATTTTTCCTATTTCTCATATAGGTGCTATTACATACTTAGCTTTGTGCTAGGTGATATGCAAGCTACAAAGATATGTAGAAGGTGCTCAAATTGGGAGACAAAGCATTTACTTATGACTATATTATTAAACCATAAAGGATGAATGTACTAATTAGCTATACAATGGGACATTTGTTAATTGTATCATGCAATTCATTACTAGGACGGCATTCTGGCCAACATTAGACCATGAAGTATGCTTTTTTTGCTGCCTGTAATGGAGTGTGTATATGTTTATTTAAAAGGAGTAAAACTGGAGAAAATAATCATCCATAATTGTACTACTGCTTAAAATAGCTATTTCAATTTTAAAGAACGGGCTCTTTTTTTTTCTTATATTGTGTTTTATTCTCAGACAGTAAAGAGGGCCTTGAACCCTCTTTTACACTGTTTCTCTGCAGTAACCCTGCAGCCACATCCCCTTGAAGAGTCCAGGAGAAACATGAATAGGAGACAGAGTCAAATGCAAGGCTCAAGGCTGCTTTAAGACACTGGACTTGTCCCCACCTCAGTGGATAATCTGGCTTAGGGAGTTGTATTGTCAAAGGGTGACAGGAGGAGTTTTTGGCTTTGACTGATTAATCCTTGTGTCCTCCTTTTCCTTGGACCTCACTCCCGGTGACACCAGCTCATGGGAGTGGTGCTGAGGGCAGCAATGGCTCTTTCCAAGGTGAATAATCAAGACCCTTTCTTACCTTACCAGTTATGTGCGCACAAAGCCCAAAGGAAGGACAGAAAAGGACCCAAGGCCTCGTCTAAGTTATCACTTTAGCTTTCACTGGGGCTTGGTAGGGGAGAGGAGGTGAGAGCTTTCCCTCAAGCTCTCACGCATGGAAAAGGAGGAGATACCAATGAAAGGAATTCCAGAAAATAAAGATGATGTCCCACCAGAATGGTTTCATAGTGTTTTTGCCCATAAACTGTCCTGATAAAATTTTTTTCTTATAAGATGGTGTCAAGAAAATGCAGAGGGGCAGAATAAGGCCCTTTCCCTAACCAATTCCCGTGAATACATTTTTTTAGTCAGTTTCAATCAGTGTACATATCATTTTATATTCGTTTCATTTGTTGTTACTTTAATCAGTTTGCAAATCATTTTTGTGTTCTAGTTTAAATTCATATAAACATTAGCTTGTGCTCTGTTTTATTGTTGTTTCAACCAGTTTGCATACAATTATACATTCTTTCAGCTTTTTTCATTTAAAGTTATATACATTTCAGTTTCTTTCTTTTTTTTTAGCATCAGGTGCACCGAACTGAGTTGATTTTACTCTTCAGTGTGTGGCCTTTTATTATCATCATTCTGGGCAAGACCCCTAACTGGTTTTATTTTATTTTCAGCCTCCAATCCTCACTTCAGTCCCCTGTAGAATGTATGTTCATCAAATCCACTCTCTATATATTTATGTGGTTATATGTGTGGCATTCTAGCAAATAGTGTGTAGTTGTGTGTATGTGAATGTGCTCTAAGTTTCATAAGCCCTTTTGTGTTTTAAACTTCGTTCTGTTTCTTATTATATTTCTTCAGTGTTAGTGTCTGGACATGAATCTATATCTATATATTTAAAATGAGTTCATTTCTTCCAACTGCTGCCCATTTTGTCATTGTGTAAATACACCAAATTTAACTTAACCTCCCAGGAGTGGACACCTAAATTGTCCCTAACTCCTTCCATCTCAAACAACATTGCAATAAATCACACATATATGTCCCCTTACGAACCTGTTAGCCATTCTCTCTGGGGCCTGTACCCAGGAGTGAAGGATTGCTTGGTGGTAAGATACACACATCTATAAATCCATTGAATGCTACTGCCACACTCCTCCCTGAATGAGTGCACAAGTTCACACTCCTTCTTCAAAGCAGAAGGGAACCTGCCCTGCCATCATCTCATTACACAGCATTATATAACTCAGTTTTGCAAGTTGATGGCAATAGAATGTTACTACATTTATTTTTATTCCTCTCATTGGCATTTTAGTTGAGCATCACTTCATCTATTTTGAGTTAGTCAGGTTCTGCCTTCTGAGAATTGCCTATGTTTCAACTTTGATGATTTTCTATTGACCTACTTACTTTGTTTTTGAAAGAACTCCTAATATGCTCCAGGTAGTAATACCTTGTCAACTTTAGACTTTGCAAATATCTCCTCCAAGTCTCTCACGGTCTATTTACTATGCTGATCAAAGTCCTCAATGACCAAAAATCTTTAACTTTGACCCATATTGTTCCATAATTTTACTCTTGATTGTTTGTGGGGTTTGTTTTAGTCTTTTATTATACATGTTTTACCAGTTGAATTCTGTAGATATGGTCACCATGTTTAATAACATATACCAGGTTGATGGCACTATAATATACCAAACCATTCCTACACCTTTCTTTATTTGAATTTTAAGTTGATTCCAGTCTTATACTAAAATAGCTATAATTGGAGTAAAACTCCTATTGTTTGTCAATGTTTCTTTTATTTTTTAGGAGAAATGCTAACCCTGGATACTTGATTAAATCACATGACTTTTTTTTTTTTTTAATGTTACATATTGTCATATTGTCATATTGTTTGCTCAAAGTGTTGATATGTTTAATTGGCAATAAAATGGTCAGCTTAATCATAACCTTGAAAATTGTGTTGTTTTCATCCCATTGAAAATTTAGTAACTATTAAATAGTATACCATAGTTGCTATAGTTTGTATTTCTAATATAAATGTCTTTTTTTATTGACGTTTCCCCACTTATTAAAATGCTTTATATTTTGTTATACAGCTTAATTAATTAATAAGCAGTATTGCTAAACACATACTCTGTCCAGTACTTGGATAAATGCTCCACCAGTAATACTGAAATAATGCTGTGAGATAGGCTGTGTTACTATTTTACTTTCACTTGTACAAATGGAGAAAATTGGTCGCTGGTATTAGCCTCTCCTTCCTCCCAAATCTTATTGTATGTATAGTAAGTATCAGATTTTAGCCCTGTCCTCTGAAGTAGGTTAGTGTTTTCTCTCTTGCTTGAAACTATTTGGAGCCAGGGAATAAGAACTGTCCGTTTAGTTCATACCATCAACAGTGCTAAGGGCTTCAATTATCACTTAGCAAACATTATTTTATTACACTCTATAAAGTTTTCTACTCACAAATCCATGATAAGTCATCTACATCATGCACTGTATTTTTATTTTCCCTCTTTCCCCTCCTTTTCCTTTTTGTTTAGGTTCCCTCTTTCATATATTTTCTCTTTTTCTCTAGGAAGAGTTTAACCACTCTCTGACTATGAATAAAAGTGGGTAACAGAAAGGAGAACTCATTGACTATATCTGACACTCATAAAGGGCCGTAAATTTAGCTTATCCTGAAATGGGGTGCCATAAATTACCATGTGATACACAGGCAAGATTGAAAGTTGAATACATGTAGCATTCAGCTTTCATTTTTTTAATTGTTTACACTGAAAATGCGGTTTGTTTTTCTGGTGATGTTTAAGAATTTCTTCATTTTGGGACTTCCATCTCTGAAAGGAAGTATCCCAGGCCTCTCTGCAGCTCTGGGAAACCCTAGTGAAAAGATCCTTTCAATACTTCCATGTACAGAAGGCACCTGACAGCATGGACACTACCTCTCCGTCTCCACCTGTCACTGTCACTTCATGCCTGCACTGTCAGCAGCATCTCACTTGTGCTCTGTACATCTTATCGCATGTAGCTGGTCCCTGTTCTGCTTTTGAGACCTTTGTTTTTGTTTTGTTCCCTCTCTTTTTTTTTTTTTTCTTGAACAATTGTTTCTCAGAAGAGACTTTAGAACATGATGCTAAAGTACCCTGCTAATGTGAACTTATTTGTTCTTTACCACTTTCTGCTCAGGATCCCCATAAATTCTTCAAGGCTGAATTGTCTTTTTCTCTTTTCATGTTCAGTAGTGAGGACTGGAGGGAAGATTTGGATAGTACAGAATACAGAAGTTAATTTGTAAAAGTTTGCTTTAGTTTTAAAATTTCCACTCTATGCTGTAATTTCTAACATCTGATAACTCTTCGAATATATCAAGATTTCACATTTCTTGTAATACTGACAAAGATGTATGTGTTTATACATATCTGTGTTTCTTTGGCCCACTTTTAGCAGTGGCGATGTACAAGAACTTAGACTATGAGAGAGAAGAAATAATTTCCTAACCTACCAGTTTGAGAATGAGTAAGAACATTTAACAGTGACCAAAGGATTTTACGGACGGTCAGGGATACTGGCATAAATCACTTTCATTCCTGCCACTGTGGGGAATCATGTCAAATCCAGTGGGACCAAGTCAGATAAAAAGGCATGTGGCCCAAAGAGAGTCTGAAATTTATGAAGCTATCTCATGTATATTTTCCTCTGACTTTTGGTTGGCCATCTGTCATTACCTAAAGGAGGCATAGGAGAAGTGAGTGTAAGATATAAAACAAATGAATGTGTTACACCTGAGCTCAGGCTAACAAAGTCTTACAATGGTAATAAATATTTTAAGCACTATCCAGCCTTCTTCAGATAAGCAGTTACAAAGTTGCTGTTATTATGTGCTGCCACCCGGTGTCCATTTTGTAGAATGCAAAGAGTTTTCCCCCCCGCGCTGATGCCTGTGCTGTTTTTGGGTTTTGGGGGATTTCACCGCCAGCTCTGCCCTGCCTCTGCCTCACGTCCTTTCACAACTGAGGATTTGTTCTAGGAAAATTTTGTAAAGTGTCTCACTTGTATAAAATGTCGCACCAATTACATACATGTAAATAATTGTCATTCAAATTTAGTTCTTCCTCCTTTTAATTGTGGTAAGCACCTCTCCCCACCTTTGGCATGATTTGTGCTTTTGCCAAAAGAAAATAAACATAAATACTTGCATTTCTTGAGTCACAATCTGTCTCCTGCACTGAATCACTAGTATCCATATCAGTCCCTCCCCTGATTGTTCTCCATACATTTGTGGGGAGACTGTCCACCTATTCCTAGGACCTTTGACTTACTGAGGTTGAGTATTTCCTGAGCTCTGTGTCTTCCTTAACCTGAAGTCCATATCTAATAGGTTGGGTTTTTGTTTTTTTGTTTTTTGTTTTGTACCTCTGTGTGGAGAAATAGAAAAGAATGCCCTTCCAGTTAAGATGGTGAAATCATGAGGCACTAATTGGCTCCCAACAATGGATAAATTTACCTGCTAGCCATCATGGGAAGGTAGGGAATAAAGGACCCGCAACATCCCAGGTCAGGCTAAGAAGTGGCCTCACTCCAGAGAGAAATACATTTAAGTACTTGTTTGACAAAAGTTCTTTTCCTTCCTTTCTCAGAGCCTATTATGAGGCTCTCCACAGACATGCTCAGAATGACTAATGGAGAGCTGCATGACACCTGCTCTAGAGACCACTAGACAGCACAGTGAATGGGGCCTTCAAGGTCTGAGACACTTGGCTCGAATCCCATATTTATGACTTCTATACCTTTGGGTGGGATGCAGACTCACTAATCTTCAGTGTCCTCATCTATAATATGGGGGTAT
Organism: Puma concolor; assembly: GCF_028749965.1. Classification (NCBI taxonomy): domain Eukaryota; kingdom Metazoa; phylum Chordata; class Mammalia; order Carnivora; family Felidae; genus Puma; species Puma concolor. The sequence goes on from NC_141674.1 coordinate 135,141,480, forward strand.
CACCCACCTCCCAGTGCCATGTGGAGGCTTTGTTTCCATGTTTATTGCCTGTCTCCCCCTGAGACCTCCCCTTGAGGTGTCTCTTATTTGCCTTTATGTGTTCAAAGTTTATTTATTTATTTTGAAAGAGAAAGAGAGAGAGAGTGCGCAAGCAGGGGAGGGGCAGAGAGAGAGGGAGAGAGAACATTTCATAACAGCTCACAGCTGTCAGTGCAGAACCCGATGTGGGGCTTAAACCCACGAGCTATGAGATCATGATCTGAGCCGCAATCAAGAGTCAGACGTTCAATCGACAGAGCCAACACAGGCACCCCTGTGGCCTTTATATATTCAGTTCTTGGAATTGTGACAGTTGTGTGGTGGATGTTCAATAGATACTAGTGACTGACCTTGTGATTTAATTACTCAACACATACAACAAAGTACCAGGTGTGATACCTAGCACAGAGCAGGGACAATGCATGCATAATAATAGCTCATCTTATCGACACACCTCTGCAAGTCAGAAAGACCTCTAGGGAAAATTCAAGTATTTCCAGTAGAATTATAAATTAGAAAAAAAATATATAGTAAACCAGAATCTTTAAGTAGTTGTTATTGTTGTTTCTTTAATGCTAGGAAAGACATATCAAAACACTAGGAAACTAAGGAACAGAGAAGAGAAATACAGGAGGGTGGTGCTTTTGTAGACCTTGTTAGTGAATAACAGCACACATTGAGCAGGAAAAATCTAGATGTGTGACCTTCCTGAAATTTGAGAGTCCATATATATTCTTTTGCTCAAAAACCTTTAATAAACACCTACCAAATGTCGGATAATGTGCGCAGAAGTGGAAAAGCTGTAAGAGGTTAGGGATGATGTCTTGTCTCTCTGGAGGAGATGGGGGAGTAGAAGGACTTTCTCTCCATTTTGAAAACTGTTTCATCCTTAAAGGGTCTATTTTAAAAGTCTCATCAGACACTGCAAGACTCACCTGTTCTGGCTAAGCCCTCAAAGTTTGCAGGAGTAACTCGCTTCCTGAGTTGTCTGTCAATACACTGAACAATAGAACCTATAAGCATTCGATTGCATAGAGAAAGCATTAAAAGTTCAAGCCAGGGCAAAAGTTTGCCACTTGACTCTTTTCACGACTCTCTCCAGAGCTGACAATGCCGTCCAAGTGGCTCCTGTGTTACAGTCATGAGGTGAGAAAGCTCTTCAGCTGATATCCTGAGAATTACGGGCAGCAGAGGCCAAAGCTACCAGATGGGGTATGGACCAGATATTGTAAGGAAAATGGTCAAGTCCCCAGAGTACCTCATTCATAGAGTCAGGTTCCAACTTAAGTCAGAGGTTAAAAGGTGTGCCCCTTATGTGAATTGTCAGCCACTCCTAGACTGGAGGCTTTGACTCACTTCCTGTTTTTTGGTCTTCACAGAGTGCAGATGAGTCTGCTCATCACAGACCAGAGTAATTCCCCAGCAGAAAAGACACAGATGCCACTGTTAGGTGCCCTGCTTCCAGCTTCTTTTGAGGAGTTGAATGGTCCATCCTTTAAACCAATGCAACTTCTAAGGGAAGGAGAGAGTTTGGAAGTGGCAGGTCTGTGCTTTGTCCTTCCAATTAGGGTCAGGTAAAGTAGTTCATGAGGGAGCCTACATGGCTCCTATTTTGTCACAGGCTATGCACACTAGGTGTCACAATGTGAGCATTTCAAACAAAACCGTGGTGAAATCTGACATTGACAATCTTCTTAACCAAGTTAGTAATGCTTAATCCTTAAAAAAAAGGCAGCATAAATTAGCGAATAGATTACAGGCTTCAAATCAGAGAAACTGGGTTTGACTCTAAATCTAAGTGGCCTTAAGTGAGTTACCTAAACTCTCTGAACCTCATTCTCTATATTAATAAATGGACATATTAGTATCTTCATTATCTTTTTTGTGAAACTCAACCTCTACTAGGCAATCAAACTTTAGTAGGTACTCAAAATAATTTATGCTAATTTTTATTTTAAAGAGATACTGGAAAAAAACTGAAATGATATGGGGGCATCTAAAAGGTTGACAACAGCATTTCTTCTTCCTTTTGAAATAAAATTAAGCAAATTGAAACAATCTTCACTTTTCTTCTAATACCATAGACACATTGTAACTTATAAATTCAAAACGAAAGTGTCAGGGCAATTCATAGCACCAAGGTTCCAAGACCTGCAGTTCTTACCCTTCCAGACTTGTTCATCAGATTCACCGACCAGGGAACATTTCATAACAGTTCAAAGTTCTAACAGAGAACCGTGAGATAATTGAATTTCATGCAACTTCATTTCTAACCAGTTCCAGTTCTGAGTTTAAGGAAGGGAAGAGTAATGCCAACACATTCTGTAAACGATCAACATCTGAAACAGATTCAAATCAGAACCATTTATCCAGGGCTTGCTATAGACTGGAAACAAATAAGGTATAGTATCTCCCTGCCATGAGATGAAAAATATAGTGGGAAATATAACAGGCAGGTTAAATATGGGTTCCATCAGTCTGAGGGTGTTCTATATTCCCTGATCACATACTGTCAAAATAAGGGGTAGAGATAAAAGATGCCCGGTGTAGGCCAGCAGTCCTTCCAATGTTTTTCTTTTCTCTTTATGGGGTCATCTAATATTATGACCTGCATAGAGACAGGGCTATGGCTGCCCCGCTCCATTTTGCTGCTACTGGAACCCAAAAGGAGAAGTGGGTTTTAGGGGAAAAGAGGGGAAAAGTCTTTGTGGCTTTCTGTGTGTGTGTGTGTGTGTGTGTGTGTGTGTGTGTGTGTGTGTTTCCCCACCTTTTTCATTGTTTGGTTGAAATGGTAGACCCATTTGAAGACCCATTTGAAGTGGGTCCAAGAACATAAATGTTCATATTTTCATGTTAGAAAATACATATTGTTTGTTTTTTTTCTGTTTATCATTTTTTTTTCTTTTTTCTTTTTTTTAACACAATGGTGTATGGTTAAGAAAGTTCAGGCATGTAAGAGCAATCTAACCTTGGTGTAAATATTAACTTTACTGAATTCAAAGCTGTCCTTTCAATCAAACCCCTAAATTCTAAGAAGCAAGTGGAAATAAATTACACAAAGATCGTGAATGGTCATTTTAAACATATTTTTGTGTAGGTTTCTATTGACTTGAATAAAGTCTCTCTATAAACTTACTTTCTACCACTTTCATAAAACGAATTCCGTTCTTTTGAAATGAGTGTTCAAGCAAACTGCAGCAATTGACAGAACAGATAGAAACTTAGGTATATTAACCTCCTTCATATGTTACTATCTAAAAAAGGGCATTCTTCATGACACAAACGCACACATATAATTACTGAAGTAATACATGTTCAGTGCAGGATGTTTGATAAACACCAAGAAATACAAAGGAAAATCAAAAGCAGTGATTTTACCACCTGATTTAATTATTGTTATTTCCAGCTTTTCCTCCCTGTGCATAAGTTCAGCAAATATGTAGGTGGTGACTCCTCTGTTGAAGGCACTGTGCTGGCCACTTGGGGATACTTCCATAAGCATGAAATACTTTCTATCATTTTGAGGCTTTTTTTAGAATGGTGGGAATGGAGGTGAAATATACAAAAATTATTTTTTATCATAAGTGCTGTGTGAGGAAGTAATGGAATGCATTTTAGGATGTCATATTTTAACTTCTGATGAATGAGAATTAACCATCAGAAGAGGCTCAGAGGAGGGAATACAGTCTTAGGCAAATACACAGTGTGGTGTTATAAACTATATATTCTATTATGATCTTTGTTAAAACCTTCCCATATCAGTATTCTTTTACAGCATAGGATTCATTTTCCATTATAGGAATCTATTATATGCAATTTATGCAACTAATCTTTTTAAATATATTTTAGGTGCAGAATTAAGAAATAATGGGGCACACTTTATTCTTGTGCACACAGCCTTACCCACTTATGAGATGACTTCTTTAGTATAAACTTAAATTCATAGGAATGGACTTGTTTAGTCAAAAGACAAACACATTTCAAAAGATTTAAAAAAAACAAACATATTGCCGGGGTGCCTGGGTGGCTCAGTCAGTTAAGCCTCCCACTCGATTTCAGCTCAGGTCATGATCTCACAGTTCTTGGGTTTGAGCTCTGCCTTGGGCTTGGTGCTGACAGTGTGGAGCCTGCTTGGGCTCCCTCTCTCTCTGTCCCTTGCCCCACTCTCTCTCCATCTCTTTCTCAAAATAAATAAACTTAAATAAAACATATTGCCAAATTCACTCCAGAAAGATATGCTTGTGTGCCCTCCCATCAGAATTGTATGGGAGAATCCATTTCTCCACACTCTCAGTAACCCTTGGTGTTATTTCTTCTAATTCTTGCCAAATTGATTGTCAAGGAAGGAAAAAACATTTCACTCTTTTTATTTGCATTTCTTTGATTTCCAGTGAGATTCAACATTAAAATAATATTTTGAAGTAGGTAGTGACACATTAGCTGGTTAGTTTTTCAGATTCTGAAATATACTGAAACAATGAGGAGAAGTAACAATAAAGGCAGGGGTTCTGATTTCTGTTTTTACCCTGCTATTTTTAGCTTGCTGTGGAAACAAAGACTGTGAAGGGGGACATGGATACACAAATATTGGAGTTTTAGTACTTGAAAAAGAATTTGGGAGGAAATTCAAATTGAAAAATGTTTACTATAAATGCCATGATTTTTAAAAATTATAGAAGGTCCTTATTATTACCCAAATTCCATACCACCTATAGATTTTAATAAAGAAAAGACTTTTATGAAGACTAATTAAAAATACAGTCTCTACTCATTCCAAATGTTGCTTATATAATATCTATGAAGGATTTCTTCAAATGATAATGCTTTTTTATCCTTTTTTATTTTCCTAAGGAAAAACTGGTCTACTTCCTGGATCGTTCTTTCTAGTCGAAAAATTGAATTTTACAAAGAATCTAAGCAGCAGGCTCTGGCTAACATGGTAGGTAGCTCTCTGTTTCTGCTATTATCATCTTCACAGAAATGTTATTGAATTAAAAGTTTGGTTTCATCAGAAATCACACTAGAGCCTCCAAGCTCCCAACAACTGAAAGCAGATGGAGGAAATGACTCAATAAACTTTTAATCAGATGAAGGGAAAATAGAACTTAGTGTCTGTTTTATTAAGTGGTGCATTTGGAGAATAATCACAAAATGAGATGGATGGTGAACAGCTATCTAGTAATGTGAAGGTAACACTTTAAATTAAGGTGCCATTTATAAATGCTTTATTCTTATTTATGAAATGATCACTAAATGCAGCTACTTGCTCAAATAATGTATTATAAAGTATGTTATAAAATACATTAGTAATAAATGCTTAACGGATGAGACTATGGGAAGCTGTTTTAAAGAATATTATAAGACGTAAATCCTATTAAACCATGTATGTGCATCTTTAATACATGAATTTAAGTTGTTATCTAGCATGCTGTAAAGTGCTTCATACATTAATAAATAATAGTAAACTGTTTATAAATGGCACCTTAATATAGGGTGTTACCAATGAGGAAACACTCTAAGTTAACAAAGTGATTTTTTATCTTAGTCTAACTGCGACATTCACTATATCCAGCTAACCTTTCTGAATATTTCTGACTCCATCTAATGGAGCTAATGCAATTTCTGTAACCCATAGTTATTACAAAGTGAAATTTGTAGGGTTTCTTTATTGTACCTGGAGGAGGGCCTCCCATATGCCCACGGCAATTCGATAGTGACAGTGAGTAGGAGCAATTCTGAGTGAGTCACTGGGGCAATTCAAGCTCACAACCTTGCTGCCCACACACCAGAGCTGCCATGTGATACGGGAGACAGTGGGCAAGCAGCATGTCTCACAGCCTCCCGATTAGGAAGGACGCCGGGCAGGAACAAACCTGCCATACCCCATCGGCCTGATGGGTGGCAGAGAGAGGGGTCGCCTGGCAGGAGTCAACCGCAATGAACTAATTTGTATTTGGCAGGTAATAAAACGCTGGAAAGTTCTTTGCTTTCCAGCCACTAGTCTTGTTTGCTATGTAATCCTCTTTAAATAGGAAATAGAAAATCATTTGCTAGGAGATGTTTGTTTGTTTTTAAATAGAAGAGCAAAAGGTAGCATTTGGCTTGTCCCTGATAATCACAATAGTCTTTATCCCCAAGTGGCCTGCTGGTTTTGGAGTCTTGGTGCGGTCCGATCTGTAAACTAATTATAAATAAATTAAAAATATATCTCGGTCGTTTGTGTTTTTAATTTAAACTGTCTCAGAAATTTGTTCTAGGCTTTTGTTTTGTTTTTATTTGGGGCCTACAGTAAGGTTGAGATAATCTTTTTAAGAAAAATAAAGTACCCCTAAAGGCCAGGCACAAAACACCTCCTATCCACTCACAGGGACTTTGTCTTCCCTTTGAATGAGTTCTAAGGGGGGAATCAGGAAGGGAGGAAAGTCACTTGTCTGGCAGGTTGAGCTGATGATCTTCATCCTGCTGGGTGAGAATTCCACCTGAGCCGGAGTTTATGTGAATGTTCTGGGATGACGGGAGAGATTAGATTAGATTCCACATTAAAGCTTTGGTTTATTTTTATCTTATATTTTAATCTCCTTGTACCAGTGCCAGGAAATATAATTATCAGCTACTTAATTTTATACAGGTGAAAGAAAACTTTTCAAGTCAGCTCGCTAATCGCTAATCGATTGCATGCCTCCAGTTCAACCTTCAGAGTTGTAAACTGACAATAGATTTTACTTTTAGAAGATGTTCGGTAACATTTTTTGGCAGCCCCTATTTATTACTTCTGGCCCCATTTTCAATGCTCTTATGGTTTCTCCCAGGCACTCGTCTTCAAAGTGAATTCAGGGCAGGAACTAACTGTGTTTTGTGGTAACGGGGAAGAGAATTACAGATTCATGTTTGTACTGCATGAATTGTTGTGCTAGTCAACTTCTTGGATACATTTCTAACCAAGTATTAAAGGCCTAGTGGGATAGCCCACATTTACCAATTCCAGTCTCAGAGAAACGATATGATGATTGCCAGGCCTTGATTAAAGATGCTGTGGTTTCATTTTGAAAGAGATTTACGCTCAAATTTCTGAATTTTCCTTGCACCCCCTTACACATGTCCTGGTATTGTTCATTGTGCTTCTGGGAAAAAGTCTGTCCTTTCCTCCAAGGGGTCAGTAGAAACAGACTGAGTGAGTGCAGAATGTGGTTTAAGAGAGTAAATGGCATTTTAATCTTTATAGGAATGATCTTTGAATGTTAATGCAGTGGTAAGACAAAGCAGTAAAGTAGCTAGGAGCAGGGCTTTGAAGTTCAACCACAGCGGACTTCATTCCAGTCTTGCTGCTTAGGAGCTGACAAAGTCATTCGACTTCTTTGCACTTCAGAGTCCTCATCTGTAAAATGGGGATAGTGGTATCTGCCAACAGAATTAAAAGGGAATGGAATTACTTAACAAAAGAAAAGATTAATAGTAGCTATCAACTAATTATTATTGTCTAATATAGTATACTCTATTAAAATATATATATTCTATAGTACATAATACAGGACATAATATAATTTTACCATATTTTTACATCGTATGGATTTTGTGCTTGAACTGATACGGACATGTATAGAAGAGAAAATAATGACATTAACTCAAGGACCATCAGCATGTACAGTCTCCAAAAAAGGAACTATGTATCCCTAGGCGGTGTAAATGGTGTGTCTGATCACCGATAATTCTGAAAGAGAAGCCATTCCTCCATTTGGGGCTCTAGGTGTTACCTCTTGCATGACCATATGTATTTTCCTGGGGCCCTCACCTTCCTCCAGTGGCTCTTTCCCTGTGACTTTCACATTTAATACAGCATGTCATAAAGCATGCCTGATCCCACAGTCCATGTTTGACTATCTTTCTTGCTGAGGTTCTTTCAGTCTATAACCAGCTCAGATTTGCATCAAAAGCAGCCTTTTCCTGGAAATAGACACAGAATCATTTCACTGGTGTGTGTAAATTAGAGATTCATAGGTTCTGGGTCCTCAGTGACCTGTTCAAGGAAAAAGAGGACTGACTTATTCTGTTTTGTTTGTTTGTTTTTAATAAGGACATTAAAGAGTAATCTAGTGCTTAACTACCACTGTCACTTTCTAGTAGAAAGGGCATCAAAAAATGTCCCAATCCCAAATCGAGGGAGGACAAAACCTCAGAATGAAATACAGTCTTTACCAAAATGGGAAACTACCCTTCTTCTATGTCTATATACACTGTTTCTGTTTTGTTCACTTCATCTCTGACCAGAGAAAGCTTGGTCAAGACTGGCCAGCCCTCCTGTGAGCCAGAGCATTTGAAAACCACTGGTGTCCCTACATCCGGATTTCCTGGATTATGAAGAGGATGATGCTCATATTCTCATAGATTTTTTTTTAATATATATTCTGCTTTGTAACTTACCTTAAATTTGTTAACTATTGTCATTGTAAAATACTACAGAAACCACTTTTAGAGGAATGTATAACATATATATATATGCATATTTTAAAAGTTAATCAGACTCCTACATAATCTTCACTCAAATGAAGACATGGACTCTTTCTGCCCTCCAGAAGCCCCACCCCCTGCCATTTATCTCTATATCACCCAACCTCTTCCCTTCCTACAGAGTTAAACTGCATTTTAGCTATTATTAAATAATTTTTCATTATTTCCCCACCTGTACCAGCTGTATATATAGCCCTTAAGAAATGTGGTTTACTTTGTCTGGTTTTGAATTTACATAAATGGAATCACAGTATATGCCTTTTTTGTTTCTTGCCTTTTTCTCTAAATATGTCATGCTTTTTCTTTCTTTTTTTTATTTTTATTTTTTATTTTTTTTGCACTGATCAGAGTGATGTACTTTGCACTTTGTTTCTGTTTTGCTAGTGGCTTGCCTAGGATTGCATCATTGATACCTAGCAAAGACTAAAGCTAATCAAATCCTTTATCATCTTCCAAAATATTACCTTAGTATATTTTTATTTATTTATTTTTTAACGTTTATTTATTTTTGAGAGAGAGAGAGAGACAGAGGGAGAGAAAGATCATGAACATGGGAGGGACAGAGAGGGGGAGACAAAGAATTGCAGGCAGACTCCATGCAGTCAGAGTAGAGCCCCACAGGGGGCTTGAACCATGAACTGTTGAGATCCTGACTTGAGCTCAAGGTGGGGCTCAAACTCATGAATGATGAGATCATGACCTGAGCCAAAATCAAGAGTTGGATGATTAATAGACTGAGCCAACCAGGTGCCCCTAGCTTAGAATATTTTAACACACCTATCCTCTTCTCAACACATATGCTATTGTTGTCTGGTATTTTAATTCTTTGTTTTGTTTTTTTAACACCACCAGATATTATTATTTTTATAGAGTCAATGTTGGTTTATATTTGCCCAATATTTGCCATGTTCCTTGCCATTTACTTCTTCCTTCATCTTCCACCTTCCTTCTAGGATAACCCTATATTCTGAGAAATCCCTGTAGAAAGGGTCTTGTAATAACAACCTGTCGCAGTGTTTGCTTGTTTCAAATGTTCCTATTTCTCCCTCATTCTGGTAATATATATATTCTCTCTGGATATAGAGTTTTGATTTTGGTTATTTTCTTTTAGCACATAAAGTTGTTATTCCAACCTTTTCTGTCATCTATTATTGTGATCAAGAAGTTACCTTAGTCTAACTGCAGTTATCTGGCTACTCATGATATTTTTATTATTACCTTTGTTTTTCCACAGTTTTATTCTTCCTGTATGGATTGTTGAGCCTCTTGAAGTTGTTTTTAAGTATCATTAATATATTTTAGAAAAATATCAGCTATTATTTTCAAGTGAAGCTTTCTAAAAATATTTTCTCTTATATTTTTCTATGCCTCTAGTTAAACCTACATTTAGAGGCTTCCTACTCTATTTTCCACATTTTACATTCTATTTTTAATCTTTTTGTCTTTCTGAACTGCATTTCAAACCACTTCCTTTGATTTATTTTTTGATTCTTCAATCCAATCACCTTTTTTTGATAAACATCTTTATTTCAATTATTATAATTTTTATTTCTAGAGAAAGCTTTTTTGTTTACTATGTCATTTGTTACAGTTGTCATCTGCAGATATTTTTCAGGCTCCCTTTTATTTTGTTAAAATTAAAAGGCATGGTTGTTTTATATGTCTTGTGATTTAACATCTGAAGTCTGCATCAGTCTGTTTCTGCTGCTTCTCATTCCTTTGCTGTTTCCTTGTGTGTCTGGTTATTTTTGACTGTGTGCTAATCATTTAGTCCTGGGATAAATGTGTCCTGCTCCAGAATATTTTGCATTTTTCTCAAAGGGTCTGGGACACTCTCAGTGATTGATTAGTTCAATCTAAGTTAACAGTTTAAAACTCAAAATTTGTACACATAATAGGAGAGTTACAACTATGCTACTTCTCAGGGACAGAATTATTTTTCACTCTTCCTTTTTTTTTTTAATTCTGTCACATTGCTCATCTACAAAGACAGTTTTCTTTATAATCCCTTAAGTTGGAGAACGGGAACAAATTTAATATCGTTTCTCCTTTATTCTTTCATAAGACTGCAGGCAGCACCTTTTCCATTATTCTGTGGAGTCAATTGACCAAAGTTCAAATGTACAGTATAAGCAAATGCCCTCAGGCAAAGAGCAGTTATGTTGATCTGATGTTCAGCTTTCCTCTCTGTGTTCAGATTCCCATTTTCCAAAAATAATTACCCTAGCAGTTTACCACTATCTTATCAACTTTAAATTTTTTAAAGGTGATTTTAAACAGAAATATTTTATCCAGCATTTTTCATTGTTTTCAGTGGAAAGTTGATCTAAATAGCTTAGTTTCTCATTTACAATCTACCTCACTTTCACTTAAATATGCATTTGGTTAATCAAGTTTGTGCTATTTATATAAGCCTGGTAGGAAAAGACTTCATAAGAATATGTATTGAAATCCTACAATGAACAGCTTGCTCATTAGGGCTACATATAAGGCATAGAGATATAATCAAGATATAGTCTTTGCTTTATAGCATCTTTGCCAAAAAATAGGGTGAGATGAAATAAGAAACATAAAAGAGTTTTTCTGAGATTTAAAGGAGGGAGAGCTCACATCTGTGAAAGATTTGAATTGGGCCTTGAAGGATGGTTATAATTTCAATATGTGGAAATTTGTGGGCAGGGAATTCCAGGGAATTAAAAAATATGAACGATGACATGAAACTGAGAATCGGCAAGGTCTGTGTGCTAAAAAGAGAAATGAGATTTTGGTTTTCTTCTTTGTTCGCTTGTTTTGTTTTGTTGTTTTTATTTTTGTTGTAAAAAAAGGATTAAGAACCATACCAAGGGCTGGGGATTTGCTACAGGGGCACATCTCTAAGGTGTGTCAGTGTTTTCCAGATACCTTCACCCTAGAATAACAGATCTTTTAATAAACACATACTGAACAGAAGTATGATCCAAGTGTTATGTGTCTTAAAAGGACAAGGTCTATCACGGAAAAAGGCAAGAGAAGAAGTTCATTCTTCTAGGATCATAGCTTCATCCCATTTAGTCCAAGAGAAAAAAAAATTGCCTCAAAAGACATCTTTATTATTTGCTTTACCTGTTTAAAGAAGTCCCAAAGAAACAAGAGCTGTCAGTTTGATTTATCCTCTGAGGACTGGACTCACACCCCTTGCATGTTTCAGGTACACTTATCTATTTTAGAGTCACTGAAGTATTTCAATCAGTTCCAGCACTTCAAGTACAATTTGCCACCTAGGTACCTGCTGTGCTTTGTGATTTTAGAGCTTCTGCTTGATATGGACTGGAACCTGACTCTAGCCATGGAATGTGACAAATACATATTCCTGGCTAAATATATATATATATATATATATATATATATATATATATATATATGATAGACTGCCTCATGAGGAAGAAAAGCTTTCTAATATAGAGCACAAATTCATTTTTTTTTATTCTACAAAGAATTGACAACTCCTAACAGGTATCACACAACGTGTTTTTAAACCCTAGAGATATCAGATGAGTAATACATGATCGCTGCACTTAAGGTGCTTATAGTCTGATAGAGGAGACAGAAATTGTATGTAGGTTTATTACAATAAAACATAACTAAAGTGATAAAAATATTTAAAAAACATGGTGGGGAACCATAGGTCTAGCTATAGATAATCCTTGCTCAGGGAAATGCTTCTTCCAAGTAATGCTCAGCCTATATATCTCTCCACTGTTCATTCTACAAAATCACTGAGAATCCTTGATGTTTAAGCCACTATGCTAGGTATTATGAAACATACAAAAATGAATCAGAATCAAATCTTTCCCTTGAGGATCTAGAAACAAATAGAAAGTATGCCCATAAATCGAGTAATTGTAGTGAAAAAATGGACATGGATAGTTGCTCAAAAATGGCATGAATAGAGGCATGAGTTAATTTTATAGTAACTCAGAAAAGAGAGATTGCTTCCAACTGGAAAAGATTCTAAATATATCTGTCAAGGAAGTGAGAGTTGGGCATGTTTTTGAAGGATGAATAGGATTTCGAGGCAAAATGGGGTGAAAAGGACATTTTCTGTAGAAATAAGGGAGTAACCAATGATAAAACATAGGAAATTAATTCCTTTACTGATTATACAGATACGTGTTGATCTTTCGCCTTGCCCCGTGCACTGCATGCTAGTCATTGTTCTTGAAAATGATTCCTGGAGGTTCCCTGAGGCCTAGGGTAGACGTGCCTTAGACCAGACTATTTTGGGTTTCTTCTATGAGTTTCCAGGATGCACCACCAGTGGAAGAATTGCCTCAAAATAAGTTGAGGAACAGCACTGTGGAACAGCAGCACTCAGTTTCATTAGAAAGTCCATGTAGAACCAGCTCATGAAAGATCTTGAACAGGACTGTGAAAAGAGATAATTTCATTCTGTAAGCACTCTGGAGCCCTTTGTAACCAATACTAACTGTCCTTATATTAAGACAGATTCAGAGTTTTCACAGATAGGCTTAAGGAATTAAGATATATTTTTTTCTGCTTTAAATTTTTTTAATGTTTATTTATTTATTTATTTTGGGGGTGGGTGGGTAGTGGTAGAGACAGAGGGAGAGAGAGAATCCCAAGTAGGTTCCACTTTCAGCATGGAGCCGGACACAGGGCTTGATCCCAGGACCATGAGATCATGACCTGAGCTGAAATCAAGAGCTGAATGCTTAACCAACTGAGCCACGCAGGTGCCCCTATTATTTTTCTACTTTTAACACAAAGAAGATAGGACTTACTAAATTATCTGAGAGACACGTTCTAAAACTCTGGTGCAATAGATGAGAGCCATAAGGCCTGTGCTTTTACTGACAAAGAAAATGGCAAAATGGCTAAGTTGTCATCGGTGGGGCCCAATGCATTTATTTAGTGAATCACAGGACATCTTCTCACTCAGAAAACACTTTAAAACCTCATATGTCTTGAACTTTTAATAGATGATAATCTCTAAAGAAGTCCTAGTGTAAAGAAAGCAAGTAGGGCAATTCATCTAAGGAAAACTACGTATATCCTTCCCAAGAACATGGGTGTATCAGCACAGCAGTGAGCACCAGTAGAAAACCTGGACTTATTTTTCTGTGACTCCAGAATATATGTTGGTGTCATACCTACTAAAATAAACACACCGTGGAAAGTTTGTTTCTGACTTAAGAAATTTCTCCTGTCTCCACATCCATCAAAATTTAGACCAAGTGGACCTTGCTCTCATCAGTCAGCTGTTTCTGTTATATTTATCACACAATGCTCACAAATCCTAGTTAACATAAACCTAGTCTGACATAAATTCAGAAGCATTATGAACATCTTAGGCCATATTTCTCCCCTAAAACTGTATGGTTTCGAAGCCAGTATGTTCAATATGGAGCCTACATGTTCGTTGCGTAGGTAACTTTTTAAAATTTTTTTCTCTATACACTGTACTGATAACTTTTATTTAGAGGCAAACATTGGCATATTTCACTTTTAATGACAGAAAACTTTTCCAAGGCACTTAGTAAACTATTAACTTTTTAAAACCACCCATTCAGCCATAACCTTGAAAGCAAAAAAAGAGCATTATAAAAGGCGTCATTAAAATAATTTGTTTACTTTTTTTAATATTGTTTACTTCCAATGCAAATAATGAACACAAGCATTAATTAAATAATGCAATACATCTAATGCTCATTCACTGTAGTATGGCTTTAATAACAAAATGGACTTATTTATTGGAGTAAAATGGTGTGATTTAGCAAAAAGATGAAAATAGTTCCAATCAGAAAGCTATTCATGAATTATTGAGTATTCTGTACAAAATGAATATGGAATTATTTTATCTTTGTGAAGTGAGCGTTGAGCCCTTATTCAGTCCTCTGCTCAAAAAGATCATAAACATTGGAGGGACAAACGACAGATCTACCAAACTTGGCCTAACGAATGCATTTTAAGTTTCTGTTTAATATTTTAATTCTCAGAATTACAGTGCTCTGGCAAAGATAGCGTGGTTATTATTGGGGCAATTTGTAGTACAGCCACAGACTGCACTATCAAATGGCCTCATCATACCTTTAAAAATTAGAACAAAAATAATAGTCTGAAATCTGGAGGATGATGGGTGGAGATGGAGAGAAAGAAAGAAAAAGAAAGAAATTGAATTCTAGTGTTTTATTAGCATAAACATTATAAGGAAAAAAATGAAATCAAGTGATCGATATTACTATAAATGAAGCCATGTTCTGTGGTTATAATTCTCTCAAGATTTAGCCATTAACCACAATAAATTCTGTATCTTACATAATTTTTAATAACCACAAAAATCTATGAAATTGATAGGATGCTTTATAAATGGATAATAGCTTACTATCCAATAAACCTCACCTTAGGCTCTCTCAGAAAACTATTTTAATTATGAAGTTTGACTCTCTGTGGTTTATCATTTTGGTCAATGCAATACATCTGATTTAGAGTTTGCATTTCTCCAACATAAAATGGACTTGTAGTCCACAGTGGACTTTGAAATAAACTGAATATATGTATTTAGTCTTTCTTAACAGTTCATTACTGAGTTGAAATGCTCTGGGAAGCAGTATACTATATCAGGTAGAATAAGTCAGACCACCTGGACTGGGAATCCCAGGTTCACATTTTATTTGTTACTATAATCCTTGGATATTTCAACTGTAGTATGAGGTTAACAAGAGTCCTTATCTCATACAGTTATTGTGAGATTATGTGAGAAAAGTGATACAACTTGCTGGGCACATAGCAATGATAAATATTAATTATATTTATTATTATTGTTGTTATTATTACTATGTGGAGGAATCGAGTAAGCAGTTAAGAGAAGAGTCTTCAGAACCTGATAGAATAGGATTCAGATGCCCTAATTGTCACTTAAAGGCAGTGTATTTACAATCCTCATCTTAATTTTTCTTAATATCAAGACTTCAGTTACGGAAACACTTCCTGCTATCCAAATCCAATCTAAAATCTCTGCAGAACCTCATTTCTTACTCCTACTAAACAGGAAACAGTCTGAAACAGGTATTCTGGTCAGCTTTCTGCTACATGGTGCCTCCCTCATTTTCTGTTTTTGCCAACTCTTAGTGGCAGATGAGGGAAAGGTAGAGAGAATATGAGAAGGTCCCCATGCTTCTTAAAGCCGTAAACCCAGAAGTGCCTCACATCAGTCTTGCTCACATCCCAGTGATGAGAGTGGGTAATATGGCCACATGTTGGTGCAAAGGGGGCTGGAAATAAAACGGTGTTTCTGGCTGGTAAGCTGCTTCTCTGTGACAACTCAAGACTCCAGAACACATTCTGGTGTAGCACTATCCCTTTCTGCCACAAGGATCAATGATCTTAGCCCTTATTCTATAGGGAAGAAAGTCCAAATTAAGTGTCCAACCTTTATTTGGGAGGCGTGAATCCAGGGCATAGGCGGTGTGGCAAAAAAGGAAGCGAGGCAGGAAGTGATGGGGAAGAGTAGAGAAGCTGTGTCACCCAATGGCTGCTACTCTCCCGTGAACCTCAAACAGACTCGGAGAATCACTGGGCAGCTGTACCACTTGACTTAGAAAGAAGCTGCTGTTAGGTAGGCTCTCTGGAGAAAGCATGACACAGTCCGTGGGAGGAAAGATGGGAGCTAGGAGAAGGAATTTATCTGCTATGTTTCATTCCATTTCCTGCTTCCCCAAGTTCACCACCCAGAGTCTTCAATACCTGCATCATATGAACCCTGGCTGTACCCTTGGATGGCTTCTCAGAATGCCAGGTCCTATACTCTATTAAGTGGCATTTTGTCTAAATTTGGAAGTGGATGAGGAGCCAAAAGCCTGTCGCACTCTGGAAGCCAGGAGGGAGGGCCTCACATTCCAAGATGACTGGTCATCCTCAGGAAGTGGGACCAAATGGGTTCAAACGTCGCTAGTCATACGCAGAGACAGCTAAGGTAGACTGACTGGATGAGGGTCTGGATAAGGACTCTGAGGGAGCATCTGAGGCACCACAAATGTGCCCCAGCTAGTCACCTTGCAGAAGCAAATAGTTTTTTATATAATGTAAATGTAACACAGTATCAGCATACAACAAAGGTAGACTAAACAGAGACTATTGTATTTACTCTGGCAAGATTTTGATTTAGAACTAAATGCAATATCTGTTCATTTCTTAAAAAAGAGAGAATACTCTCTCCTCAAAAAACAAACAAAACAAACACATAGCATTCTAGCGCCCAAAGTCACCAACAAAGGTTGCTTTTCTGAAAATCTGGTTTGATTTGGTCTTGTATATACTGAGAAATTTCACTGTAGAAACAATTTCAGTTATTATTAACATCATTTATATTCATATACATAAAACTCACATCTTACAATCAAAGTATTGTCTTCTATGTTGACAGCAGCCATACTTTAGACATTAATAAGATCAGGTACCCATTCAGCACTCTTTCCTAAATCATTTTGCCCAAATGAGAATTTATAAGTGAGTTTTATCCTCCTCCATGAATGATTTTCCAGAATCAAAACCAGTTATGTGATAAAACTTAATTCCTCTAAACAGATTTTGTGTTTCATGTTTCAAACTGATAAGGACAATCTGAGTCTATATTCTAGAATAGCAATTAATCCAAAATAAAAAATGGTAGCTAATAACCTATTTCATAAAATCTGAGCTTTGCCTTTTTTTTTTTTTTTTTTTTTTTTTTTTGGTAACCTCATCTAGTAATAAGGATGGGATAATCAGAGGTCCAGTGATTTGTTGCTTACACACATGCCCAATCTTCCTCATGGAAAGTGCCATCAAGCAAAAGAGCATCTGGCCTTTGATATTTTCTTAATGTGCATTAAAAGGCCCCAAATTTCCCATAAAAAGTGGAAAATTTAATCCCAAAGGTTTAATCTAAGAGAGAAAGACAGGGAGAATAACCTGTCAGCTCTTACTAGGGAATAGTAAAGTTGGGCTAAAAGAATAATAAAAATCAGAAGTGGATGAGACCCAGGATCAATTTTTAATGATTTCACATTGTCCCAACAAAGAGGCTTTTATATTTTATTGTCCAGAAGCAGTAACTTTTAAATAATTCTCTTTAAATATTTTAAAATCAGTCATTTATATTTTAAGTTTACCCCAGAAGAGATATGATAAGTACACTCTTAAATTTAAATCTAAATTTAGTTAATTTTTAAAAAGTATATTTTTATAATGATGTACAATATGATCCATTGGCATCATGTAGTTCATTAACAGACTTTTTCTTGTGTTTTATAGCTGTAGAATCAGAAATATGTTTTCTATTAAAGGATTCTTTAATTTCAGCCTTCTTGAATAAAATCTTGATTGTCTTCCAAGTAAATTCGACAACTTTTCTGAAAAACTTATTCTGATGTTTAACAATGTTTAAATACTGAAAATGTTTCCTGCTAATAAAGCTTAGGCCCTAGCATTGTGCTTCAAGCCTAGGTCTTTCTGCTTTAGCTTTGTAAAAATGGACTACTGGGCACGATCATTTTTATATAGTCCTCTATCAACCGATCTTAGTTTTGTCTTCTTGAAGCTGATATATTTATTTACTTAAATTTTACTCGAGTCACTTTAACTTCTGAATTGAGCCCTAATTCTATAATTTGCTTTGATTGTGCCATAATGTCTTTTTCTATTAAAGGTCGATATGAATGGGAATACTGTGCTTTGATTTTGTAAACTATTAGCTTATACTTTGTAAACTACCTCATTTTGTAATGCAGTATCCTGAGATATATTATTTATTTTTATTTATTAATGCTTTGAAAGGAATCTGGAAAATGTTCACCATAATTCTCAATTGGATAACAAAGAATGGTAACAAAGTATGTTTTAGAATAGGAGAAATAATGGGAGTGACAGGCTGGGTTTACAGAGCTGAAGGGGGACCTCATGGAGATTATTTTGGAGTTACATCATCAAAATGAGCAGGAGTGGAACAAATGGCAGACAAGGAGAGTGGATTGAAGGGAGAGAAATGTGTTCCAGATGAAAGGGTGCAATGCAATGTATAGAGTTGTGAAAGCAGGGTGCATATTGGAACTGCCATGGATTTAGCATAGCTGGTTATAGAAGAATGGGGGAATGCATGGAACTCAGAAGGATGTTGGAAAATGATGAAAAGGAGCCTGTATATCCTACTGAGGGATTTGTACATTATCCTACAGATAATACGTTTCCCAGAAAAAAAAAACATGGTGAAATTTGTGTTTTAGAAAAGAAAAAAAATTAGTCAAAATGTAGAAAATGAAATGAAATGGTTTTGTCTGGTCCCAGAGGAAACACTGAGAGAATTCACATGAAAGAAAATACGAGCTCAAATGAGGCTGTGGTCATGAGATGGCAGAAGAGGGAGCTAGTTCTGGAATTCAGGCTCTCTACTGTTTGGTTGTAAGTGGTAAAGGAAAGGGGAGAATTAAGAAAGTAGGGAAGGTGTAGTGGATAAAAGGATGATTAACCAAGACAAGCAGTAGAGAAAAGAGAGCAAATCTGAGAAGACAATGATTTCACTGTCTGTGCTACATTCTAGTGGTAAGTCAGTTAGAAAATGCAGTTCTGGTACATAAGAGGGAGCTGGAGGCCAGAGGAAAAACTGAGGAATCAACATGTCATAAGTGGTGGATCAGACCAGAGGCAAGACCAAAACCCACTGGAAGCATGTAAAGTATAGGCAATAATGAAGGCCTAGAACAGTAAACCAGATATTAGTGACACTTAAGAGGTGGGAAGAGGAAGAGAAGTCAGTGAAAGAAACAGAAGGAAGAATATAAAACGTGAAATAAAGATTTAGAGTGAAAATGTCTCCATAGCCAAGGGACAGAGGTTTTTAAGGAAAAGGAGCTGCATCTAACAGTACAGAGTTCAAATAGAATGTTGATGAGAGAGAAGGCATCAGATTGTTTTTGTTGACCTGCATGGTTAAAATGTTTTAGATTAGTTAAGGAAAGGAGTAGAAGACTGCAGTGGGTTCAGAAGAGAATGGAACGTGAGCAAGCAGAGAATGTGACTGTAGAAAGCTCAAGAATCCTGGCAACAATGGAAAGGAAATAGGTGGGATTGAGAACTAGCAAGGTTGTGGGGTTGATGCTTGTATATGTTTATATGTATTTTTAGATAGAAGTGATTTGTGTGTGGCTATGGGTAAAGATAAATCTACTTGAAAGAGGGAGATAAATGTAGAAGGGAGACGACTCAGAAAATGAGGAAAAGCATTGGATGAAATTAGAAACCAGAGAGGAAAAGCCCTGGGCTGAAGAATAAGCGTCTCTTCCTCTAAGGCAGAAAGGGACATGCTTTGTGAGTGGATCATGCACTGTCTGGAAATGACAGGCCAAGAGATTTTGATGCTCATAGATACCACTGTCATGACAGGCATGGGAGTTCATTAGACAGGTGGACCAGAATCACAGGCTCAGATCCAGATTTCCAGGAGCCAGAACAGAATATGGGAACTGATAACACTGACAAGGAAGAGATAGGAAATGTTACTTCTTATTTTTGGATCTAGAAACAGTGTCATGTGACCTAGTAGGAGGAAAGGCTAGGTATGGAAGGGAGGTAATGTACTGTGTTGTGATCAAGAACTTGGGACTTGGAGGACAGAGGACAGTGAATTCCTATCTCCTCTCAGGCACTTATTAAGTGTGTGAACTTATGTAAGGCACTTAACCACTTCCTGCTTGAGTTTCTTCACATGTAAATAGAAGGCAATGGTAATAACTGCACAAGACTATTTTAAGGAATAAATGAGAAACTGATACAAAGCTTTCAGAGGGTACAATATACAGGAATTAAAGTTTATGTTTGTGTGTTTGTTCATTTTGATTACACAGACTAAGAAAGTGGGAAGAATTGTGAATGTTCTAGCTCAAGGGCTGTACGATCTCTGAGAATTAGGAGAATGCCACTTGATGGACCACTGGAAAGGGGTGAAGCTTTGGGAGAGTGGTGTTGTGAGGTAGAATAGAAAGTGACCAGGAGCACATAAAAAGTTCACTAAGTGTTGATGACATTGGTCTTGGCAATGATTTCATGGTTATGTTAAGTGTCCTTATATATACATGTATAAGTGTACATATATATGTATGTGTGTGCGTGTGTGCATATGTGTGTGTGTGTGTATGTGTGTGTGTGTGTGTGTATATATATATATATATATATATATATATATATATATATATATATATTTGCTAAGTGGAGTTAAAAGCCCACCTGTAGAAAGTGGCCATTATTTGTAATATTAGTACATTGAGTAGTCAAAAGTTATTTCTCCAGAATTAGATTAGAGGATATGAGGAAATTGCTAGAAGGAAAAGTGGATGAGAGAGTGGAGTGTGGGAGTGGATCATTGCATGGGGGAGAGCAAGACAGCAAGAGATGGGGGGGTGGACACAGAAGTGGCTGCTGAGTTGGGAACATAGGCCTGTTTGTGAGAGGAAGGGAAACCAGGAAGAGCTGGAAGGATGCACAAAATGTCTGCTGATTCCAGTCATGTCAAAAACAAACATAACAGGGTGGGAGTAATGAAAACCCAGAACGTGGGGTTTGTTAGATGAAAAGCAGAATGAAGACTGCTGAAATGGAGAGGAGTTAAAGCAGTGGGCTCATGAAGAATGCAAGAGATGGGGTGGGTAAGGGCAAGGTGAAGGCCAGAGTCCTGGGAGGTGACTAAATGATCAGGAGAGTTTGGATTGAGATAAAGCCAAGCCAGTGTCCAAGCCGTGGGATTTAGTGTATGATGCTGATGAGGACAGGCAGAGGTGGCAGACCTGCCTGGCGAGAACTCTGGGAAAGCTTAGAATGCTTTTTCCCCATAGAGAGAAAGTCTACAGAAAATTATGTAGAGTCTAAGGCTGGCATGGGATTCTTAAAGGAGGATTCAATATCTTCTTTATCTCTGGAGTCCCAGAGTCCAACACAGTGGCTATCACATTGACATACAATAAGCATGCAGTTATTGTCTATCGTAGGATTCTGTGAAATACTAGGTTCAATCTACATGAGTCCATTAAGCTGTTTTCACTTTTCCAGATCCAAGCAAAGACTCCTTAACTATTAAACCAAATATAAATCTTAATTGTTATAACATGGGGAATTTTTAGATGCCCAAACCTTCCTTCCAAAGCACAAAAGCTAGTTGCATTCTTGTATTTTCCTTTCATTTATGAATTCAGCAAATATTCATTGAACGACAATTCTGTGCCAGGCACTGTTCCATACATCGGGAAAAATAGTGGAAGAAAAGGCAAACCAGGCCCCAGCTCAAGGAGCTTAATTTTAGTGGAAGAAAAACAGACAGCATATAAAAATATAAATGTTAATTTCAGTTAGGAAGAAGGCTGTGTTGAAAATTAAAACAAGTAGTGAGATAGAGAATAAGCTAGAACACAGCTCTCTTTTATGTAAGACAGTCAGAGAAGGCCTCTGACAAGGTGACATTTATCTGGGACCTGATGGATAAGAAGGAGTCAGCCATGTGAAGATTGGGAGGTATTCCAGGTAAACAGGTGGTGTAAAGGCCCAGTGGGAAGATCAAGTTTAACAGAGAAGGACAGAAACGAGATCAATTATGTCCACACTAGAATCTAATAAGAATGTCATATCTTTTCCCAAAAAGTTACATGTTTTAACATGAATGTGATCACAGTGTAATTTCAAGTTTCAAGGACTACATAGTGGTTAGGAGCAGACTCTGGAGTGACGCTGTCCTCATTTAATCCTGCTCTTCCTTTTCTACCTGTGTTACCTTGGAAAAGTATACCTCAATATTCTAGTATATTATTACCTGTAACATGGTGATAATAATGGTACCTACCTCATACAGTTGTTATAAGAATTAAGTGAATTGATAGTTGTAAAACATTGGGACCTAAAAAATGCTTTTTCCTTAAAATAATTCCATCTTTTTGCTGTGACTATATTATATGAGAAAGATAATCTCTTTTGTTACATATTCTTAAAGGTTATTTCTGTTGATTCTGAGTATCCCATAATCATTCTAAGTATCTCATACTCAATTGAGTATCTGATACTCAATTCTGAGTATCCCTATAGAAGAAGCCGGTTGTTTTAATTTTTCTACATCATAAATCACACGACAATGAACATTGTTATCATGCCACGATAGTGATCACCTGGGTGGCAGATTATGGGTGAACCTGTAAAATTCGTTCACTGACTGAAGCATCTATCTGTAAGAGGCATCCACATCTGGATTGGCTTCTCATGAGATTACTACCAAATAACAGAGAAAAGTTATGCTATCAATTGCTGCCTTGCAGCTGAATTTATCCTGAAAATCATGCTTGGCTTGTACAGTATTTCCCCTTCAAAAGTTTCATAGAGTTGCCAAGAAAAAAAATCTCACAATTTACTGTGAACACCCCTGCTCCCATATTACTGGCTCTTCTGAAAAATAGTCTATTTCTATTAAACTGATAGAAGTGGACGCACTGGCTATGAGGCAACAATTGTGAACAGATTTCTTGTAGCATCTTTGCCATTCTTCCATAATTTCATGTTTTAAAGTAAAGTTCGTACTGTTAAAATATTCTCTAAAAATATTATAAGCCTTCTATACTAAACTTTTAAACTATTCTATGGAAAATTGTTTGAGAAAAGTACTGAGTTTATAGAGAAAACTAGAGTAACTCAGAGCATCTGAAAATAGTTGGGGTCTTTCAAATGTGGCATTACTTTCTTTAAAAATAATAAAGAAATTTTGCAAGCAAGTAAGCTTGTGTTTAATATATTGAATTCTGCAAATTTAAAGTTAATAATAAATATGATACACTTAATTCAAATTAAAATATGCAGAGGCAA
Organism: Puma concolor; assembly: GCF_028749965.1. Taxonomy (NCBI): domain Eukaryota; kingdom Metazoa; phylum Chordata; class Mammalia; order Carnivora; family Felidae; genus Puma; species Puma concolor. The sequence continues at coordinate 135,164,889 of NC_141674.1, forward strand.
ATGTAGACGATATCCCTGTTAATTGATTGTTATCAATTACTGAAGCTTTTAGGTAACCTCCACATTGTATTATGCAAAAGGAAGCATATGCTATGATCTATTTGGTCTAAATTAAGTTTATTAAATACAAATATCCATCTACTAACATGTATAGTCTTAAAAGTCTGAAGAATGAGGCTCTAAAAGGCACACAGTTGGCACCTACTAAATATTTATTAATTTGGGTTTTTTTCAGCTTTATGGAGATATATAAATGACAACATTATGTAAGTTTAAGGTGTACTTACTGAGTGATGGCTTGATATATGTATATATTATGAAATGATTACCACATTGAGGCTGGTTTACACATCTGTTATGTCACATAGTTAGCTGTGTGTGTGTGTGTGTGTGTGTGTGTGTGTGTGTGTGTGTGTGGAGAACATTTAAAATCTACTCTCTTAACAACTGTCAGTTATATAGTACAGTGTTAACTTATCATAGTGTGCAATTGAGAACTTATTCATCTTATAATTAAAAGTTTGTACCTTTAACCAACCATTTCCCCATTTCCTCAGCCCCTGGTAACCACTCTCTGTTTCTAGGAGTTTTACTTCTTTAGGTTCTACATATAAGTGAGATCATGTAGTATCTGTCTTTTTCTGTCTGACTTACTTCACTTAGCTTAACACCCTTAAGGTTCATCCATGTTGTCACATAGAGCAATATTTCCTCCCTTATTATGGCTGAATAGTTTTTCCATTGTGGATCAATATTTATATCTGTATCTATATCTGCATCCACATGTCATTTTCTTCATCCATTCATCTGTCAACAGACTCTTAGGTTGTTGCCATGTCTTGGCTGTTGCAAATAATGTGGCAATGATCATAACTGGGTAGATGTCTCTTTGAAACTTAAAAAAAAAAAAAAGAAAGGCTTTATATTATAAATATGTATAGCTGCTAACTCAATAAACTTTTATTTTTCCTGACATGCATCACCAATGATGTATGCTTTTTATTCTTATGTCAATTTTGTTTATAGAAAACTGGGCACAAACCAGAAAGTGTGGATTTGTGTGGAGCACATATTGAATGGGCCAAGGAAAAATCAAGCAGAAAGAATGTCTTTCAGGTAAGAATGTTGCATTTATTAAATTTATTCCTATTCCTTCTAAATCTGAGCTTTCGATATGATACTTCCTTGTTGTGATGTTTTTATGTGCATGAACTAGTTTGAAGGTCATTATGAAAAACTGATTTCTCTTCCTTCTTGAATTTTAGTTTGTTTTGTTGCTTTTCCCTGGTTACTGGTTGCTCTCTAAACAGAAAATATATAGTATGCGTTGATTAATTCACCCAAAGTCATTGACTGTTGCATTGTATTTGAAAGTTGTTTGGGGTTCAAGCCTAGAGTGTTTGACTTAAATAGATATAGAACTTTCAGACATACACAAAATAACATTCACTAATTATGATAAACTTTTTGCATTCGTTTCCATTCCTGCTTATAGTTATAAATTACATTTACCAATGTAATTTAGAGGGATGGAAAGAGTTGAATAACTATAGAAATTGGATATTTTTGTATTGCATAATTTAATTTTTTGGGAAAAAAATAACTATGATTAATAATTTCAATCATGTTCCTTTGAATGAAAAGAACCTGATGAGATTCTTGAAAGAAAGGAAATGAGAAAACTTAATATTTCATATATGATGTTACTAAAATCCCTTTGGCAATTAATAACTTTAAATTATGGAGGTTGATCTTTTTCTATATTTATATGAGATTTAACTTTTATATTTCCAAAGTAACTAATAATTTTCTAGGTATATTTAGAATTTATATCATTTAGTAGCCATGGAACTTGATTATTATAACTACTAGATTAAATGTCTTCTAAGGCCATTTTGGCTCTTGAAGAAAGGTCGGTTCTGTTTTTAAATGTATCACTGAAGTTAATATAGTGGGTCGTATACAAGCATAGATAGGTGACATATCCTAGCTGAACTCTCAGGGGAGAGAGAAACTGATCTCTGATTCTGCATTTCCTGGATGCTAATCCAGGTCTACTGAATAAACTGGACCCATGTTAACATTTCTAGAATAAATTATTTTGCATTCTACTTTTAGTCTATTCAGGCATTCATTTTTCATATGCTAGAGATTATTTCTTTTTACCAAAAGAGAGAAAGAAGAAACAAGAAAGAAAACTAAACCTACTTGCCTAGAAATCAAAGGACTAAAGCCAAAAGTGATTAAAGTGTGGATTTACAGAATCAAGGAAGAAAAATAAATTTTGGTTTGAAGTGAGGAATTGCAAATCAGTGATATAGTCTGTCTCCCAAATTTCTTACTCTTTTTGTTATTATGCAATAAATAAAAAATTAGAGGTTATATTTCTAGCTTCTATGATAACCTAAATGATCAGTATGAGTAGTTCTGAACCAGGTTGGGTGAGTTAAGTGGGGTAGTTTTATTATGTATTATGAGCTTAGCATCCTAGTCTCCATGTCATAAACTAAAGACATTAAAATTTGACATTGACATAATTCTTGGACAATAAAAATTCTTGGAGTTGGTCTAAGGTAGGCTTTTAACTTCTGTTAATCTTCTGAGAAGTTAAGTAAGATCACAAAAGAGGAGAGTCAGGCATGTACAATGTATATAAGACTTCCAATATAGAAGAAAAATATTTATGCATAATTTTACATAGCTTTGTACATAATATACATAGATATATATTTAAACCACTGTATTGATGATATGTATGATGATGTGTATTAATGACATGACATCAACCTTTCCTGAATATGACTGACTGCCTGTTGGTAGAATTTGTCCTTGTTTTTCATATTTCTGAATGTAGGTACTTCCAGAGATATTTTAAAAAATTCTCACTTTTGGTAGCTTTTTGGTGAAAATATTGCCAGCTACTTTTGTTTGTAAGGTACCTGAGCAGTTTCTGGGGCTCCAGGGTTCCTTTTTCCAGCTTACCTCTTTTTGTCTTGTATCTTTGTAGTTTAGAGAAACAAGAAAGAGTTGATTATAAAGATGCTGTGAATAACAAAGCTAAAGAAAGATTCCAGTTTCATTTCTTGCTTCATTCTTTTTTGGGTGAATCATGTGGTTTTCTTATCATGCTGATATCTTTTCATCACCCAAACACATGAGTTTAGGAAAATTTACTAATACATATCCATAGATACAGACTATGAGGGCAAACCCTTTGAGAGGAACAATATAAATAGGTTTTATAGTTCTGTTGATGAAAAAGCATAGGGAAGGATTTGCCAGAGAGCTAAATCTAGATGACTAGCATCAATATTTGATTAGATACATTAGCTGGTCTAACTCTCAAATGATCAGAATAAACATGATTATATCTCAAAAACATGGTATTAAGGCATTGTTGGGTGTTTGAGTGTGTGTGTACAAGGGTTTTATTACCTACAGAATAATGAAGTGTTTCTTCCTGACTAAAGCAGACCATCACAGCTTCGGCTGATGTGCTACATCAGAAATAGCTTTAGAATTCCAAGTTTGAATTAAGCTTGGTGTTCAATCTCAGTGTATGAATTATAGATTACAGATAGCGAATGACTATTGAGATTTTTGGTTCAAGAAAAATCAAAGAAGAGCAAAATTAGAAATAATTTAAAATTTGAAAACTGTCTTTAAAAAGTTGATGGATTAGCAATTATATGCCACATAATTACACCGTCTGTAGAGAAGTTGAACTTAACATGAATAGGAAAACAAATAAAAAAAATTATGTGCCTGAAAGACTCAAAAGCCCACGTGTGATGCAAAAAAAAAAAAAAAAAAAAAAAAAGGATTTAATTTGTCTCCTTAGTTTGTATATGCCCTTCGGACATTTAAGTTGTTCATTTTCTTTTTGTATTATAAACCAAATTTCCTTCATAGCCAAAGTCTTATTAAACTAGATTCAGTCTTATGTGATTGGTACATGGTGATATAACAATGACAATATTAATTATGTACTAAGGTTTGGTGTCCAAGAACTCTCAGTAAATCTGAATGATGCTCACTGACTGAGTTCAAGAACATCTGCCTATTTTATGATAGAATAGTCTTTGGCCTAATTGGTACTTCTTAGTGGTAATGACACATTTAAAAAAATCATTAGCAGCTTCTATATTGAAGTATATATAGATAAGTCATTGTGTGTGTTTCAAATGTATAAATGTGATATCATGTATGTGTGTCTCTGTATATGCCCGCGTCCTCTAGCTCAGCCTTAGGAAATAGAATGACCATTTCTGTACATGTGCACACAAACACACAAAGTCATGTTGTACTTATAAAAGGTCATACAAATTCTAAGTCATATTAGTAAATGTTCATTGCTGCTAACTTTTGTTTAATTCTGCATTTAACATAATTTTCAAGGACCATCACAAGTTTGGTAGAGCTTGAGAAAACATTTAGCAACTGAGTGATTTGTAATGAACTGTGGTCCAAGTTTTCTTAGTTAACTAAAGAGCAGCACTGGGTCTTATCAGGGAAAGAGTGAATAAAAAGATTTATGTTCAAATCGCATGTTTTAAACATTCCTGCTAAGTGCTAGTTTGCTCTTTGGTGTTTAGCCTGAAATTTAAAGCACTAAGGATTAAAAGGATTACAACATAATCTTAAATAATCCTAAATGTCATTTACAGAGAGATAGTTGTAATAACTAAATAAAACCATGTTAAAAGATGGCAATGTTGTCAGGCAGCATCCCTAACACACGCAGTGCTCTGTCACCTTCTTCTCTCTCCTCACCGATAATACCCTGTGTGTACGAAGCGTTTCAATGAAAGTTCAACTGAGTAAATGGCTGCAAGGTAACTTAAAACAATAAGTAATTGTTTAAGCCATTAATATCTTCTTGTTTCAAAGTTCAAGGTGAAGAAAATTTTTCACTTAGATTTCCTTCCTTCCTTTGACTGTCGGGCTGTCTCTGACTTGAAAATTTTTGAAAGTCAAGGGAAGGAATTCATGGCACGGCTATCAAATAGGTAGATGTGCTATCTCTAAAACTTTGACCACCTGCAAGAGCTACCCCCTTATTAAATATACGATGGTCCCAAGCACTGTAATTAATTCCAGGCCGTTTAGATTAACACATACATATTCTTTGCTCTTACCATGTAAATTAGGTTTGTCTCCTCATAGAAAATACAAAGAAAGAGACTATATAGCACACTGCTTTATATTTATTAAACCAGAGGACTGGACTCCTTTCCACCCTTTCAATGGTTATTGCTAAGGCTAGATTCACATTCTTTTAGTTATTAAAAAAGAATTCATTGTCAAAAAAAATTTAAGAAATAGTGTCCACAATATAGGCTCTTAACTCCAAGATGATTTCCAGAGTGTAGACTCTTTTTTCTTCTGTAAATAGGGGCAAAGAATAAGAAAGATACTCTCTGTTTCCTTGGTCCTTTTCATGACAACATACATGACAGTAGATGATTATTTATTTAAAATAATGAAATCATTTATCCTCTAAACGTTTACTGTTTTTCACAGCCAGACATTGACTAGGCCTTAGTTTTTCTGAGTTTCTTTTAAAATAAAACTTAAAAAATATTGTTACTCATGAACATGCAGCAGACTCTTTTATAGATTGCATGCTTCAAATAAGATAATTCTACTATTAATGAATTATGCCTGATTGGAACTATATCAATTGCCTGCTTGAAGGGCAGAAAAAAAAATTCAGTGACCCAACAAGATGAAAGTCTGTTTTCTTTCTCCAGCACCAATTTAGAACCTCAACAAAAATCATGGCTGAATTTCCTGGATTTGAGATTTTTTTTAAATATGTAAATATATCTCAGGGGAACAGGTTCTGTCCCTAAAAAGTAAAGTAAATCTCAGAATAGATTTATCATTGCTCGTATTACCTTTTCTGACTTTGGTCGGGGTCTTCTGGCTATAATGTATATTAAACATATTCATGTAATATTTTCCATGGATATGCTTTACATTTAAACATAATTTTATTGCTCTTCCTGATCTGAATATGTCTTAGCTTAAAATGTTTAAGTACTACTTAAGTTTATTAATGCGAAGATAATTTAATAACATCTTGGAAAATGTCATTTTAAGCCAAAAGAAAAACTACTGGTATTTTGCTTTTATCCATTTCCTTCTGTTAAAAGTGGTGGTTTAAAATAAATCTGAGCTTTTACCAGTTTTCTCTTTCATTTTTCAATGCTTGTAGTTAGACTAAATGCAAAAGGATGATTCTTCTACATTCATATATGCATTAGATTTCGAGTAAAGCTGGTTTCACTTTAGAGAATTACTCACAGTATCTTAAAAGGCATGGCATTAAAAATAAACCAGAGTAAGAGCAGCATTAATGTCTAATACAGTTGTTTTTTTTTGCTTTCTAGCTTGTCCCAATCATTTTATCTACCTATTAGATATTCATCCATCATTCAGAAGGTGCAGCAGAGAGAGCACGAGAGTCTGGGGACGTGTGTTCCAGTTTGGGCTATGTCAGTTGTAACTTTATGTAAAACCCAGGGCAGGATCCCTCCTCCAACTTATAGTTTTTTACACCAAGGCAATAAGAGATAACAGTCCTTTCCTCACCTGCCTCCCATCGGGGTAGATGTTAAAATGAGGCAATCTGGTGAGTGCCTGGGTGGCCCAGTCAGTTAAGCATCTGACTTCAGCTCAGGTCATGATCTTGTGGTTTTTGTGGGTTCAAGCCCCATGTTGGGCTCTGTGCTGACAGCTCAGAGCCTGGAACCTGCTTCAGATTCTGTGTCTCCCTCTCTCTCTGCCCCTACCCTGTTCTTTCTCTCTCTCTCTCTCTCTTTCTCAAAAGTAAACATTAAAAAAATGAAACAATCTGTATTTGAAGGTGATTCCAAAAGACCAATTTTAATGTAAATACAGCCAGGTATTATGCATCTGTTAGCCATGTCGTCTCACAAAGCTTTGAGGGAAATTCCAGATGTGGATTTTGGAAGAATCTGGGTAGGAGAGACCAATATCTGTAAAATACAATTCAAGATTTGTGTTCCTCTTCTATTCTCTGTTCTGCCTTGTGAACTTAACCAAAAGAGTAAGATTTAATTCCTTGGGTAAAAATCTTTTTATTTATTTTGTAGCTAAGGATATGTGTCCTCAAACCTTATGGAAATAATTTTGAATATTCTATTCTTATAAATAGTGTAATTAATGTAATATCCAACCAACATTAGTTAATTAATTAATGTCTTATCCCAGTAAATACTTTAAGAAAAGCATTTTGCCTTGAAAGGCTCTGCCAAGCCATTGGCAGCAACTTGAAAAGGGGACCTGGGGTCCAGTAACTGTGCCTAAAAATGAAAGAGAGGCAATGGTAACTCCCTTTATTCCCCTATTGAGATATCAGGACCATACTTATTTTCTTATTCAAGGGAAAGAGATGTGATTATTTTACTGATTTTGCCTTTATTTTTGCCAGTGGGATTGCACAGAAGAATTTTGATGAATGGAGTGATATAATTTTATAATTGAGGCTTTGATTTAGGAATATTAATGTCAGGGGTGTATGAGATTTACAACAAAGGAAAGAGCCTGGGGGCAGGAAATAAAATTGAATCTTAAGAATATAAGGTGAGACTTAAGAATGTTTTGTGAGCCTGACTAATAAAAGGAGAAACAGAAACTGGTTGATACGTGGAAAATACACCATCAGTAAAGAACATGCCTCTTAGTTCAGGCCATGTGACTTGGGGACCGCTGTCCTTTTGAAGGTTCAATTTTTGAGGACTAAAGCTCTTGTAAAATAAAGTCTCAAGTATAGAATTAAGATACTGATAAACTGAATGTATTATTAGAGGAAACAATACCAAGTGTATGTTGTCTGATGACTCCATGAAGCTTAGTGGCCTATGGGGGAATGTGCTCCTTTTCACAGCTTCTTTTTTCTACTCACTACTAAAGGACATAATGTGATCTTGTTGTAGTCATTTTTTTTTTTGAACTACAATCAGAGCAGAATGCAACAGGATGACAGTAAAGATTCACAACAACCATATCAGTAGACGTTAGTACCAAATTAGTCAAGGGAACCAAGATTTTAAGATTCCAAAATAAAATAAATCAAAATTTAAAGAAAAAAATGAAAATGTCAACTTGGTTTCCTGTGCTTCTGACATTTTAGTGGAAGGATGGATGCATGTGGCCTAATGAGCTTAGATCACTGGTTAGCTCCCTTCACATTGTCTTCTGGAGCTTCTGGCTCTGTTTGCTCAAAGATAAGAGCTGTGCATTTGGAATAAATTCTGGATTTTAATTGGACACCGGTCTAACTTCAACATGCTGTTCTTCATTTAGTGACATGATGTAAGTCCCCTCTTTTCATGGAACATACTCTGCTCCCTGAAGTTTTGATAGGATCAGTGTGATGGTCACTATGTCATGCATAGGTTGACAGTGCAGTTCCCTACGTTCACAGAACCAAAGTGAGGCTAACTGAGCTACATAGGGTTGAACCTCGGACTTCAAACCATACATATGCGCCTCAGCAAAAGCAGGCACAGTCAGGGACTTCATGAGATCGAAATAGATTGACCAAGTGTTATGGTTTTTCTATTTGTGACTTTCATCTTGTAGAGTCCAGAAGATATTACATGGATACTGTCGAGATAACATTCAAACCACTGGATCTCTTTTTCATGTGTGTTTCAAAACTCTGATATTTTTAAGAGGAAGCAGCCATGTTTATTTCATGCTGAGTATGATTTTTTTTAATAGCAAACAGGCTTCTTCCAGAAAAAGGAACGATTTAATCCCTAAAGCTGGTACATAATAGATGGGGCCAGTAAATGGTATCACATTTTACAGCTTGTCCATAAGGATGACACAGGGTAAAATAAAATTGAGTGCTTTTGGATAGCGTAGGATCACTGGCAGATAAATAGCCAATGCCATTCAGTTTTTAGAAACATAAGGTAATGAGGCTGGATCTGAAGGCAAGAGAAAAAATGTATATATTCACAGTGTTTGTATGCACAAGCCACTGAGCAGGAGAAAAATCTGGGCAGTGGTGAGCAGACCTCTCAAACCTCAGAGCAATGTTTAAGGGAATATAAGAAAATAACAAAGCAAGCATCCATAAACAAAGGTTTGAAATGAACACAAGGGGGGAAAAAAGCAAAAAAAACTAAGTCTAAGATGAAAGGAAAATGCCAGCACTCATACAGAATTGGAGAGGCCACTTGTAGAATCTATGCATAGAATCTCTCAATATATGAGTTAAATGTGTTACTAAAAATTTGGTGGAAAATAAATATTCAAAAGCAAAAACATAAAGCACTGCAGAAGAGTGAAAGATTCTTGGTATTTGAAGGAGAGAGGAGGCTGCTCTAAATTTTATCTTAACAAAACAGGATGTTGAGAGATGACCTAAGTGAAAGAATGAAATAAAATGCCTGATGTTGGGGAGAAATCAGGAAGGGAGCTGTTTGAACTGTTGGCAGATAACAGATCAGATAATGACCAAGAAAGGAACATTCACATTGAGGGTTTAGATGATTTCTGTTTTAGAAGAGCACTATTAGATTCTTGGCTTTAGTCCCACCAATTTGCCTAACATTTTATTTCCAGCACTGGGGAAATTCTACCAGTCTGACTTCCTTGGTGAACGTGTGCAAACCCAAAACTTAAGTGGCAAAATTAACAAATTGCTGCCAACTGCTGCAAAAGGGAAAGAAATGCTGATATGCTTGTGGAGGGGTGTGTGTGTGTGGGGCGGGGGGGGGGGGGGGGGAGGGGTTGTTGCCCTGGACCTTGATAGTTTTTGTGTTTCTTTTTTTAACTTGAATTTAAGCAATGCTTCATTTTTTAAAATTCTAACACCCATGATCAAGTAGAAGACAAGCTTCTGATATTTGAGATCTGTGGTAGATTTGAAATCAGTTCGTAGAAAGGGAGGTTATGAACACACTCCTTTGATGAGTAGGATGTACCAATGAGGGTGGCAGGAAATTATGTGAAACCCTTCTCTTTTGACAGCTACACTGGAACATTTACAACCACAGATGTTATTTGTCCATCAGAAAGGAAAATATTTGTTTCAAGCCACAGGCATTTTCTACCACAATATCAAAATGAAATTCAACAGCGCTTTAATGTTTCATGAGTAAGAAAATAAATATTTTGGGGGGCCCAAATACTAGAAAGCAAATAGTCCCCAGAAAATATAACCAGTGACATAAAAAAATGGCTGACTTCATTATGAACAAATCTGTCCTTTCACTAAAGTAAGGATTGTTCTATTATTAACATAGGAAATCTTAGATGGACTGTGCATAATGCTGCATTATTCATAAAAGCATTGCTGCCATCTGGTGGCTAGTTGGCGTTTCAGCACTGACTTCGCTGGTTTGATTTTGGCTGGGTGCTTTGGCAAGGTATTCAAAGGAGGGCTTTCTTTATGTGGTAAAATATAAACATGAAATCCCCTGGCCCTAAATATCATTCATCTGACGGCAGTCCTTGTTCTCTGTCCTGTCATCGAATGAAGGATTCAGGGGGAGGTAATCTTTTGTCCTGAACAAGCATATTAGTATATGGTTTATTTAAGGAATTTACTCTTGGCTATTACTGACTGATTAATTTCATAGATACTCATTTCTGTTAGCAAATAAATATGCAGTCAAATATTAGAAAGATTTATTAAATCTAAAGATACACTGTATTTATGAAATAAGAATATACCTGAGATACTATAAATCCCTTATCAGGATCCCAGCATGAATTTTTTTTGTTACCATTCACTGAGTTTGATTTTGGAAATAACACAATTTACAATTTCAAAAGAGAAAAATGTATAAGACTTCATAAAACTCAAGCTTTCTTCCCAGTCATTCAATTGTTATATTAAAGAAGTCTGCATAATTGTTAATGACTTAAGAAACTTATGAATTCCTCTTTCTTCATTGATTTACAAATTAAATGACAAATATTATTCAGCTAAAGTGCATATTTTATTTAAAATAAAAGAGTTAAAATGTAATTTAGGAAATTTTGATGGTTCTCAAGCATCAGTGCATTAACACATTTTTAATCAGGAGCGATAAGTTTATCTTTGCAATTTTAGTATATATTTTAAGTTTTTAATAACTGTAGAATGTCTCTTTTTGCATAGTGAAAATCCTGATCCTTAAGGTGGATATTCATACAGATCACAGGTCTTTGAAGAGTATAGGAGATAATGAGTTAAAATTGCCCTAAGAGGAAAGTTGAAGTTTAATCCTGGATATACTCAGGGATGATATTTAATAGTTAATATTCAGTTTCTAGTGAATATTTGCCTATATTATTAAGCCCTTTATGATTTAGTAAAAGTCAGATAACAAAGAGGCATTGCACTAAATTTAGAGAGAATTATAATAATGAATGAATATTACTCTGTGCAGGATAACTTGTAAATGCCTATTTTTAACATTAGACTGTGGATTTTATTTTTTCTCAGTTAAGATTTTCACTGGGAATGCATACTTGGTATTACCCTTGTTACTAGCTTCTTTTGCCACTTCAAACGTTTCCTTCCTCACAACATTTCATTTGACTCATGGAAGAACATTGCTCATCTTTCCTGGGAAGATTGCTCAATTCCTCACCCTTACTCTGTCTATTCAGGAAGAGGATGTAAAAAAGACAACAGCAACAACAACAGTAACACCTTAAATCAATAATGATTGTGCCCCTGTCTCTTTCATCTATCAGTATAAAATCTCAAATGGATTATTCTTCTAATGGACTTGGATACAGCCCTATGGTGGTTTCTGACGGCTCCATACCAGAGATAGTAGCTTTGGTCAGGATGCCCCAGGTTGTATTCATAAATTGCTAATGTTTGTTTCAATAACATTTCTTTTTGTCAGCTTTTACAGCTACTTAACACTAAATTCCCATCTAATTAGGAGGATCATTCATATACTGCAATGAATGATGTCACCTTAAATCCTTTAGTATGTAATTGCTAAATGTTATATTTTATAGCTGGGCATTTGATGGTGTATTTGTTTATGCTAAATTTTATGACAGTGACAGCTGTATCTCAGTGGAGGAATGATCCTTTCCTTTCAGAGGAAGCTGGTTTTGAATTCTCTTCAAGCAAATAGTATTGCCATATATGCCCTCAGGCTAGACTGGGTTTCCCATCAAAGCAAAGTTTGAGACTAGGAATTGTGCAACTAGTTTATTTAGAAGGTAATCCCAGAAAGTAAGAATTTAGTTTAGTAAGAGTAAAACGAAGAAGGGAGAAAAGACAATACAGGACCATTATGGAGTTGGTCACAGAGTGGCCAGGATGCTTGTCAGTAGTTTTCACCCAAGGATTGATAGGACAAAGCATTTGTCCATCAGCTTTTCTCCTCTTTGGTTATGATTGCCTCTAGGATAGGATACTGTCTTTAAATCTTCTGGACTTTTAGGCTGCACATGTATGGGTGTTCCCAGAAAGCTCCTTCAGGTGTCCCACTGCATAGACTCAGAATATCCATGGCAGAAAGTGCAAGATAAGTAGTGATGCTTGAGGGACGATGCAGTCAGTGCATAAGGATTTGGGCCCACACAGAATTGTTTACACCAGTTGCAGCTGGAGTCACAGTAAAGGCAAAAAGATGTAAAGCAGGACACAAGAAGTATCTGATACAATCCTCCTTGCAATACTCAAAATGACTTGTACCTCACATTAAGTCTAATCCATTGTTGAGTCTTTAAGATGGTGGCTGAGATCCATCACTACAAGAAAGCTGATAAAAAAAAAAGTTTTAGTGGCTAACGTTACATTCTTCCACTGTAGCAGTGTCTGAGGCCATATTTGATATTCATCTTCCACCTTCTCTGCCACTCATTCTAGATTTTTCTCACTATCAGTCAGGCCTGTAACTAGTCTGTTGTGTTTGCCTCATGCAGTAAATAAGACCTCCATACCGGACAGACCCGAATCCTTAATTTTTTGACATGGCCAGGCTCTGTTCACTGAACTTGAAAGTTCACTGCTCTTATGAGGCATGGAAACACCTAGAGACAAATCAGTGAATCTCCTGAGTTCTTGAATCATTTCTCCTGACCCCATTGTGCAGAAGCTACCTGACCTTCTCATTTTAATTAGGGCCAATTATCCCTGAATGTAGTAGCTATTTGTTTGCCTGCTGGTCAACATCTTTAGTATCCATAGTTACCAAGCAGTGGCCATAGCTTTAAGTTGAGTGATACCGTTACTAGTCCCTGTTAGAAGCAAATCTATTTCCCATTCCCAAAACAACAATTTTTAATTCAGCCAAAGTTGAAAAACTTAGAAGCATAGATACTACAAGTGGGTTTTCAACAGAAGCAACTTCTTCTACCTCTTGGTCCTTAGATCCATATATTCTAGTTTTGGGGACATTGTAACATGTTTCAGATATTAATTCAGTGTATATACTATAGTTGGAATATAACACCCCAATCAAACAGGGTCTTTTCCCCAAGCTGCTATCATAACTGGAGTCATTCCATTATTCTGTTAGGTTGATTACTTCTATTAATGTGTTATTTACTAAGAACAGTGGATCCCAGGATCGTGTGTCCAGCATTGTACTTCCTTCACTTCCTTGGTTTGAGAAAATGTTGTGAATGATCTGCTGTTGCAGAATTGGGCTTTCTTATGGGGTGGGGGCAGACAGAGGCATCAAAGGCAAATAAGGCAAACCCATATCCAGAGCTGATATCAATTCCAGTGAGAATGAATCACTGTTCCCCTGAGGATGGAAAGGGTCTGTTATAGTCAGTTTGCCATTAGGCACCTGGCTGGTCTCCTCAAAGGGCTCAGTGCCTGCCTCTGTTGTGAGAAGACTAAGCAATCAGCAGCAGTAGGAAGTTACATCAGTCTTGGTGAGAGGGAGACATTCTGTTGGGTGCCTGCATGGTCTCCATCCCTGCCACCATGGCCACTCCATTCATGAGCCCACTTTGCAAGTTCTGAGTGGCTAAAGCAGAGGCTAGAGGACTTTGATTAAACAATCTGGTATACTGCCTTACTCTCTGGTAAACATTAAAATGTTAAGATGAAACACAAACATTTGCATGCTCTTTGCTCACTCCCATGAGTCTGATGACATTTGCCAGACTTAGTTGTCTCCAGTCTTCCAGGCTGTCTCCTTCTAGACCTCTAACTTACCAGCAAAACCATTCTCCACTTTCTTTTTCTAGAAATCAGTCTATATCCTTATCTCAGGCTACCCTACTCTCTACAACCAAAGTTTATTGCTTCTATCTCTTCCTGAGGATTTATCCTCCTGTTCTATAGGGTGACTGACCCGAGGGTAGGCCTACGGTATAACTACAGTCCATTTTTTGGTGCTCATCAGTGTATTCAATTGAGCCATTCATGAATCGGGCTTCAGTTTTTAATTTTTCATCAGCTGGCTTTCAAGAAACCTCCATGAGGCTATAGGTGAAAGCTTCAGGCGAGGCCCTGGCAAAACAGTGATAGATAAAATGGGAGTTTCAGCCATATATTCATGTAGCTTGCTTAGGCACTCTGGACCTGCTTGGACCAAATTCTGAAAATACAGCATGTCTATCCATGGGTTGTTGCCCCAAAGTACATTTACGTGGATTTGGCAATACCCAGCTCATCATAGTCACTTGATGTACTGTCATAAGTCACTCAGTCTCTATTCTGACCCAATAATAGGCCAGGAGCTACTTCTCAATGGTGATGATTTGTTTACTACAGGAGGTAAAGTCTTCAGAACCCAGGAGTCTTTGCTATGAGGCTCACATTTTACTCTGCCACAAACTCCACAACAAATTATACCCTAATTCATCATTAGATTTTCTGTCATAAGGACCTGAGTCAAGGAGCTTGCATCATAGCCTGGACTTGCTGAAGGCACTGATAAGTTATGGATAAATACCCTGCTGTATGAAAAGATATCCAGAAATATGCCTACTGCCCAACATATTGACTTACCTTGGTAATGTGGATCCAGGACTTGTGGTTGTATTTCTATATGAGAATATCTAAGTGCAACCCAGATTCCTGATTATAAGCAAATAAATACTTGTTTTAAGCCACTAAATTTTGGGCTAGTTTGTTACAGAACAACAGCTAATTGATACAAGTAATATATCTACAAATAGAATTCAATAGCTTGATTTTTATGAAAAATGATGATGTAGTTGAAAGTAAATTTCAACCTGTATACAAGGCCTTTTAAAAGGTTATGGAACCACAGTTCATGATGTCAGTTTCTAATAATCAATTACCAAGCAATGGTTCCTTACAAGGTTGTAGAGCAAATCTAGGTAGTGGCATTTCATCTGGTCATGTGCCTTTTCTGTTACACAGTTTGTTTATAGAAATAGATGCCTAACAAAGTTAACTTCCAGGAAAGATGCCAGGTTACACAGAACCATACCAGAGTCTTAGAATCACTTTGGGCTTTCACCCAAAGTTTTTGCAACATTAGGTGGAGGCAACATAATTTGGCTTGAAAAGTTACAAGGGAAAAAATGACAGCAAATGCTCATGGAACAGCATGTTCAGAGTCTTCAAGATAGTATCTTTCTTGGCTTCTTAAAAATCAGAGAGTTTGTATGCCCATGCTATTTTTTTAACATAGTCTGGAACACCAGGATCCAGGGCTGTCACAGGTCATTGTTAGATCAGCAACTATAGAGGTTCTAACCCAAAAATTGAGATGTAAGACATAAGAGCAGATAAAGCTACAGTTGGGAAATCTAAATATAGCCAAAAAGTTTTGGCACTTCAAGACTTTCTGTGAGAAAGAAAAGAAATTTGATTTCTGTGCTGCTGATGGAAAAGCTCACAAATGACCTAAGAAAACTATACATGACTATTTTTACTGCAAATAATGTTTTTTTTATTTGTTCCTAAAAGTTGAAAACGGCCCTCCATGTTAAAAACCATTAGTTCAGAAAAACGTGAAGACCACATTGCTTTGAGTTTTGGAATAAAATTTTCTAGCAATTTCTTTAATCTTGAAAAATTTCCACATAAAAAGTGCCATTATTATTTCTGAGAACTTTCAGAAGATGTTTATTTGTGTAAGGTAAATGTGCAATTTCCATACCTGCCTCCATCAATATAATTTTTAGTTTTTCTCTTCCCAAAATGTGTTAATAAGAGAGTTTAATTCATTGATTTCTTCCTGGAGTTTTTTTTTTCCTAACATAATTAAACCCAAAGATAAACATAGTGTATTCATATTAAAGCTGCATGATACTGTGACTATTCTGTCTTGGATTAAAATTTTATTTGAATTATCTAATTAAATTAAAATTTAAAATTTTAACAAAGTTTATTATTTCCAAATCTGTGTTAAGTTAACTTCAGGAACAGAAACTGATGAAAAACAGGAGATAAAATTATTCAGTTACATCAAAGCCGAGGTTTTAAATGGTACTTTTTTCATAGATATTTTAAAAGTTGTGTGTGCAGTTATTATTTTTTCACAGTATTGAGTAGAACTCCAGAATCTTGGAAAAAGTCAGTTTTCAAAAATGTCTAATTTATGTTTAAGAAATTGAATAACACTCAACTATTTCCCATTTATTCCTATTATGGCCCTTGTTTCACAGTTTGTTTTATTTTATTTTGGTTTTTTTTTCACAGTTTATTTTAAATCAATTTTCCCACCCCATATAAAATGCCATTTTGATAGCACATGTTACTTTATCTTCTAAAGCCAAGCGAAATTATTTTTTCCAGTGTAATACAAATCAAATCCTGAAAATGTCTTTGATTGGAGAAAGTAGCGGAGATATTTTTCAAATTCAAAATCTAAGAAAGGAAGTAATATTTGGATTATGCAGAGTACTTACTTGCTATTGGTGAATCCTACTAACTTTTCTGAAACACAAAACAGGGCAAACTAGAAGTAGTCAATAGTTGCCACTGTAAGGAAGCAGATTGCTTTTACACAAGACATGGTTTGGAAATGATATACATCTATGATTCCTAATTCATGTTTATTACTTATTTTGTTCACTTAGTGTATGAATGTGTTAAGCTTACTTATTAAAGGGGAAATATTTCTGAGACAGTAATAATTTTCTACTTCAATGAATCCAATCTGAAACAGAAGCGGAGAAACATTAGAGGGACCATTTACATTATTTTATGTAGGGTTTCCACTGTATGGACAAAATCCTTATACTTAATGTTTTTCATGGACTTTGCTCAGTATTCACTCATATTTCCAAACAAATAAAAGAGATATAATAATGTAATGAAGAAAATTTTAACAAAATAATACAAAGGACCAAATGTCATCAGGGTTTTGCTTTACTATAATTCAACTGATGTTTCCTCTATCAGCAAAGATAGGGTAAGGTCACTCTTTAGGAACAAACTTCTGTTGTTTAGCCCTATGCTGTCTTCACTCTGAGTTCCATGTTGATGGAACTGAAATAGATAGGACAGACTGCATGCTAGCCTTTAAATCTCCTACCTCGCATATATCATGTCTGTCTTCATTTCATGAGACTAAGGGAGTCAGAGAGTCAGCATAGCACAGGTGTAGAACCTTCCCATACACAGGGCCGCTGCAGGGAGAGGCCTGGGCAAAAAGGGTAACTAGTAATAGGTCCTACCACAATCCTTGCCCAACTAGACACTCGAGTCACCCGAGAAAACCTGCTTAATCTAAACAAAAGCTGGTTGTTGTTATTTAAATGGAGTAAAATTGCATCAAGCCATTCCAGAGATAAAAGCACATGTACCATTCTTCATTGTGTACTTGTAATTGATGGTAACATAATGACTCATGTAAAAAAAACAAAAAACAAATATTCAGCTCCTTTAATAAACACTGTTGAGTGTGAAACTAGAGTTCAAGCGATTCTATAACATTTGTCAAACTGCATACCAATTCATACTTATTTTAAAATTAGTTCTAAAGTGTTGAGAATTTAGAAAATTTCCATCAATAATTATTTAAGCCCGTTAGATGCCTGAGTGATGAGAGCTAGAGATCAAAGTTCAGGGTGAAATGCTTTCTGAGGATGACAAAAACAAAGCGAGGGTTAGAAAATATTTGCGTTTAGTAACTGAACTATTAATAGGTTTATTCCTTTTTACAATGGTAAGTGAATATGCCTGACATCATCAAATAAGTGTGTGTTCTAGTCGTAGAAATTTATATACCATCTTTTAAGATACAAACTACTTACATATTGTGCCTGATATAGTTGCACTCTCAGGAAACAGTCTGTTGAGAGAATATACTGTAGAGTGCTTTTGTTGAAATAACAGTTATTTTCTGGAATACACATATTTGGCATAGGAAGTTATGATTGTTTTTCTATCAAGTTTTATGAATGATATCCTTTTGGGGTATATACTAGAGATAATATTGGATGGGATGGAAGAAGAAATGAGGGCTGTTAATACAAATTGTTCAATAGCAAAAAGAACACATTTTGCTGGGGAAAAAAGCCATCTATATTTTCAGAATGAGGCATAAACCTCATTTTTAATGCTCTAGATTTGTTACAACAAGTAAAAACTACTTTAATTTTAGCAAAAGTACCAACTAATGTCAGTGAAAAATGATTGCAATTCAACTCTATGTATGTAGCCATCATGGCAAAGTAATTTTACAGGGTGTAGTTTTTTTTTTTTCTTTGAAAGCATCAGTTTTAAGTCCCATTTTTCTAATGTAGAGCATATTGGTATAAAGCAAACAAACAAAAAGGCCCTCAAACAAAAGTCCCAGTAAACCAAGTTGCAATTAGCTGCCACTCTTGGGAAATATTCTAGTATATGTTGCTGGCACTTGAAAAATTTACACCTTCAGAGGAAAGGCAGGAAAATTCTGTCAAACAATTAAACTGATTGGAATTCCCAAGAATGTAAAGAAAAACAAAATGAGTCCTGTGTTAGCAAAGAATGGCAAATAGTTGTGTACACGGCTGTGAATTGGAACAGAAAAAAGTAAAAGAGTTTTTGCATCTTGTACAAAGCAGTATTTTTTTTCTTTAAAACAAATGCAATGCAAGTCAGTTAAAACTTTAGTGCTGATATATATGTGTATATATGGGTGTGTGTATACACACATATATATGTATATATGTATATCACAATCTAGATTTGAAAATGTGATTAAGTGACCTCTACATAAACAATAGAATGGCACACTTGGTTTTAATATTTTTGGATGAGTGAGACGGTTGTTAAATCCATGTAAATGCACATCTGACTACCAAGATGGTTAGGTAAAATGTGGGTAGGTTATCATCAAGTAATGTAGGAGGTACCAAGAAAAGAACAAATATTTGGATTAAGCGTGAAGTAGAGGGTTGGCTGGATGGCTCAGTGGTTAAGTGTAAGACTCTTGGTTTTGGCTGAGGTCATGATCCCCTCTTCCTGAGTCCCAGCTCCCCATCGGGCTCTATGCTGACAATGTGGTGCCTGCTTGGGATTCTCTGTCTCTTTCTCTGCCCCTCCCCTGCTCTTGCTCTCCCTCTCTCTCTCAAAAATAAAATAAATAAAAATTTAAAATAAAAAAACAGTGAAATAGAAAAAAATTAGCATTTAAAGACTAAATTAGGACCAACTCTGGTATTGATAGAAAGAAAATTTCTCCGGTGCAATGAAAAAGGTTGACCCTGCTGCATGCTGTCTTTCCCAAGTGAATACATTTCAAAGTGTTATGAAAGTTTTTAGAACATCTTAGATTCTCAAGGAAATAAAATGAGCTTTTTTGTTTAGAAGGCTATGTGTTTAGTTGATTTCTTTAGAGAAGAGAAATTACTATGCTTGATATGTTTCCTATGCCAAATATTCCTATGCTAACATTAACATTTTCTTTTTTTTTTTAAGTTTATTTATTTATTTTGAGCGAGAGAGATAGAGTGCAAGTGGGACAGGGGCAGAGAGAGAGGGAGACAAAGAATCCCAAGCAGGCTTAACACTGTCAGTGCAGAGCCCGACTTGGGCTGGAACTCACAAAGCATGAGATCATGACCTGAGCTGAAATCAAGAGTCTGAAGCTTAAATGACTAAGTCACCCAGGTGTCCCCGTGCTAACATTTTCAAATATGTGTTTATTATGTTGACATGCTCTAATTTATATAGAAATTATAGGAGGTGATGGATACATTTACGATGTTGATTGTGATAATGGTTTTAACGGTTGTATACTTATCTCCAAACACATGAAGTTATGCATATTAAGTACCTACATCTTTTTGTATGTCAAAAAGAAAAGAATGAATGAATCATGACTGCTTTGGAAGTATCAGGACTTAGTAGATATATAACATCCCATCAGTTAACAACCACACGGTTATTATTTTTTAAAGACATTATAAACACATTAAAGTACTGCTTCTCAAACTTTTCCATTAATAGATCTATAAAGAGAGAAAATCAGACAGCAGAGATAAAGGTACAGATTTAGGGATCTTCAGGATTTAGATGGTTTTTAACACAGGAGGATGAACTTTTGCCATCAAAGCTGTCATCGTCATCACATATAAAAGTAGTGAGTCTAACCACAAGTCATGATCTTACAATCAACCTGCTCATCCAGTTCTTAAATTTCACCATCACTGTGATTTTGTTCCAATTTGTTAGAGCTCCTTCACTGCTGATGGTTGACATTCTTGAGCTTTGAATTAATATCTGTGCCTTCCTTACTAATAAGGTAAAGCATGAGTTCCCATTCACTCAAGAGTGTGACCATTTTTCTATGAAGATAAATAACGAAATAACCCAGGATTCAGAAACTCTGATTTGGTTCAGTATACACCTTCCAGTTGAAATAAGTGTTCCAAGTCATTTCCTATAAATTATAAATTTGGTTTAAAGATTGTTTTTTATGTCAAGAAATTTAGAAAATATTTATCATTATTACTACTTCATTGATCACAGTGAGAAAACCAAAAAGAAAAGAATTGAAACCAAATTATTCTCTGTGAATGACATAGTGATTGAAAGTATGTTTGGAGTACAGGCTAGCCATCCTACCTATCTGCCTGTTATATTCATATATGTACAAAAGTCCCATTATATGCAAATGTCAATAATTAAAAAAAAAATTTTCATAATGAAGTGCAAACATTTTGTTAATAAATTATGAGCACTTCTCTAAGGAAATATCAATCTTTGTTACATATTCTTTACCACCTGCAAAACTTTGGTTGACTTTCACTTTGATCTAGATGTTACTACTCGGAAGTTTTCAACCTTGTGTGGACATTTCTGTTTTGCTTTGGATATGATTTCCTTTACACTCAGGCTTTAAAGTAAAATCTTTATCTACCCTGAGATCACTTTTCATCTGTATTGCCTATTTTTTAAAGGATTTCAATATTTTTAAACATTTAGCTATTTGATCCATTGGTACTATTTAATTCAGTTATAGTTTATGTTGGTGCATAGTGTGAAGTGACCCAAGTAGTGAAACATGCAATAATACCCTTTTGTGACTAATGCAACATTCTTTATTGTTTTATGATGCTTATCTTTAATCATATATTAATTTCTTTTGTTAATAAGTGTATTTAATATATCAATTCAACTTCTTTGACATTGCACCCAATATTATTTTTTTTTTTCGCTATTACAACCACGTAATGTATTATAGTTACTGGAAGATGAAATCTCTTGGTTAACTTTTCTTTATCAAAGTTATCTTAATATTGCTCTATTGTCTAGGTTGTTAGTATAGTGTGAAAACAATCTGAATCTGTTCTTTGTTAGTAACCTGTTTTACCTCCCTGTTTACATCTATTCTAGAAGTTTTTAATAATCTTACTTATTTTTCCACTGCTTTGGTAGTCACATTCAAAATACTTTCATGCATGTTCATAAGAGTTTGAGTTCAAAAAGGTTAGTTTTTTGTTAATTTCATGTGACTGACGCTCACATCAAGTTGTATTTTTTCATCTTCAGTACATCTACCTTTCTATGAAATTGCCCCTCCCTATCTCTTTGTCATAGGTATCATTTTTGTCTCAAACTTTCCCCTTTATGTAATTCCTCTGTATTAAAACTTGCAGTTTTTCTCTCCATTGTTGATACAACTTTTTGCATGTAAGGTCTGATCTTTTCTGCCTCTAATAAAGATTTTTATTCTGGTACCATGCTTAGAGTCTCCCTGCCTCGTTTTCTTACTGTAGGCAGCCATCTGAACGTCTCACTCTATGCAAACAGTCTTTAAAATATTTACCTTCCTTTCCTGACCATATACATTTCAACTTTTCTCTCACTGAGAGGGTAACACAGGTACATTTCTATGGGTTATAGTTTCTATAACGATTTTTCCCACAGATATTAAGCATTTTTCCCTGTTTCCAGTTTGTGGACTCTCTTTATAGCACCCATGTTTTTGTATCTTATTCTTACAGTGTTTTTACACTTTCAATTCCACTCGTGTTTTCTTACAGTGTATTCTTACAGTGTATTCTTACACTGTGTTCTTACAGTGTTTTTACACTTTCAATCCCACCTTAAAGCGGAGGGAAAAATCAATGTCGGTTGTCCTTGTCTATGTCCTAGCTAATGATAAGGAGATGGGTTTGTTTGTGAGAATTTCAAAAATAGTTTTTGGTTCTTCTTTTCCCTGAAAGTGGGCATGAATCTATAATTCTCTAGAAGAATAGACCATTTCATGGGTTCTTTTTACTCTGTAGTCATTGTTGATTTTACTCATCAAATAAAATCTCTCCTCTTCCTTGTGCTACATCTATTGCCTCCCTAGCAACTGATGATGGCAGGAGGAGGAGAGGGGGTGGGAGAAGGGTGTGAAAAGTCCTCGTGGCCCCAGGAAACAGGTCCCTTGCAGTAGGCACAAGTCTGACGATCACAAGATTTTGCGATGAACATTGTGGGCCAAACCGTATTAGGGAAGAAGAGTTGGCAGGGATTTTATTAATATCTACCCTTTTTCTTTCTGTATTATTCTGCTTAAAACATGCAGCCATGTGGGGCACTTGGGTGGCTCAGTCGGCTGAGCATCTGACTCCTGATTTCAGCTCCTGTCATGATCTCATGGTTCGTGAGACTGAGCCCCTCATGGGGCTCTGCACTGGCAGAGTAGAGCTTGCTTGGGATTCTCCCTCTCCTTCTCTACCCCCCTCTCTGGCTCATGTGAGCATGCACTCTTTCTCTCTCTCTCTCTCTCTCTCTCTCTCTCTCTCTCTCTCTCTCTTGAAATAAATAAATAAACTAAAAAAAGAAAGGTGCAGCCATTCATTCACTGCTAATCTCAATCCAGATGAACTGTAAAGTATTTAAAGATAATTACTCCCAATTACTGAGAGATCACTGATTGGTATCCTCAATTTCCAATGTTACTAAGATTTGATCTCTTCTGTATTTTCATGAGTGTTTCAGTGGCAAAGTATTAATTGAATATATACTAAGCTACCTGATCAATCCAGATTCTTGCTTTTAATAGGCTGCTTTTTAAAAAATTTAATTTAGCCATATCAAATGGAATTACTTTTTGTTTTGGGCATTGTGATTTTAAAGTTTGACAATGGAAAGATAATGTCATTTGTTTTTATGTCATTTGTTCAAGTATTTAGTCCTAATTTTGAGCTGTGTATCATTTCATTGTTCTTGTGAGTTATAATGAATTTTTCAACTTGAAGATTTGTTTAAAGAAATTATTTATATTGCTTTGTCTACGCAATTACTCTCTTTCTGTTTTGTAGAGTTATTTTAAAATGTTTCCACTTAAAATATTGGTCTGATATCTTTGTCTTTAAGTTACTGACTTCCAGAAATGAAAGTAATTAGGTTGGGATACACTAACGTAAAATAAATGATAAAATAGATGAAAATAAGGCAACAAATTCTAAATAGAATATAATACATATTTCTGAATAATCTGATGGTGACATTTTGTAGTAATTGCTACTAACTAGTGCAAAAATTTTGCCATAACTTCGATTCTTAATAAAAAATATATTAAAGAGACACTGACTAAGTAGATGAGATATATTACAAATAAAATCATGATGCATATCCTTAAGCAGTAAATTATATGACATTTTTAAAAAATATTAAATATTTCAAAATACAGGTTAATAATTTTTTAGTTTTATAAATTTTCTCTTCTCATCTTAGTTATTTTTAAAATTAATTTTTGATTCATTTTAAATTCTATTCATCCCCAAACATTTCATTTCCATATTTGTATTCCTATAAAATTTTATCCAGTTAATAATTTCCTCTTTTATTTATTGCTCATTTAGTTCCTGGTAATTCCAAGGAACCCCCCCAAAAGTCTGGCTCATTGTAGGAGTTTGAATTTTTCAATGAGTAAATATATTTTGTACTTTTATTCTGGAATTCTAACAACTCTTACATTGTTATTGAGAAAGAACCTTTAATATAAACGACCTTTCCAGAAAAGTAGTTTTTTTCAGCTTAGTCACTATACATTTTTATCATGGTTTCTGTTTAACTTTTCATCTCAGACTTGTGTAAAGTGTTCTGTGCATCCTTTGTTACCTATGTCAGTTAGATGAACACTTTATCTCATTAAGTACTCGGCTGTTCAAAAATAGATAAATTCTATAACATGCAACTTTGCAGTCTCCATGAGCTGTGGCAAACACACCTCTGCACTCCTTCTTATCTGTAACTAAGGGAGCTATCTAAGCTCTGGCTGTCTTCAAAGTCCAGAATTTTAGGCATACAGAGCTGTCTTTAATAACTAGTTTGTTTTCACAGAGAAAAAAAATCCAAAGTACTACATTAATTTTCATTGTTGCATTAGAACTAGCTTTTCTCTGGTCTTCTCATCTGTACTTCATTAAGTCACATTCTGTGGTATAATGTTGCAAGTTTGGAAATGCAGACACAGTTCAAGAAATTGATTCTATTTGTTCTTTCTGTTCAATAGACCTTTGATCTGAAATGTTCAATGGTGCCTGGCTGTTCCACGCAAGCCACTTTCAAACCATTGTTCGCATTGTAATAGCCTTGTTATCAGGTTGTATGAATTAATTCCATCACATTAGGAGGAGGAAGTTATCCTCGCACAGCACAGTCTAATAACTGTCTCGTGTTACTGGCCAATTGATTGGGTAACAAGACGACATACCACATTTATAATTCAGTTGTTTTGCAAGGTGGTCTTAATTTCAGAATTTCATAATGGCAATAATAAATTTTGATTTCCCCAGGATACCTTGCCTAACTGGCTTTGGGAACCTAACAATGTATAACTGAAAAATGTCACAATGAAACAGGCCACCACTCTTGGTAATTCCTGAATCAAGAAGAAAACACTGAGGGAACTCTTTTGCACAATGAAATAACCACCCACAAACAAAAGCAGAAACCACCCACACACTAAAAGGCTGAATCTCTGGTGCAGGGAGTGGGAGAGGAATACTTAGAAGAAATATCAGACTTCTTTAGGCAGCTACTATCAAACCCCAGGCAAAGAAGAGTTACTGACTTGAACTGCTGAGGCAGGGAGGAGATCCCAGGGCCCCCCAGGCTCACCACACCATCACTGAACTACTGACACAAAGGGCAAGGGAATGCAATAGCATGTTATGTTGACGTCTATGTCATGGATTGTTGGCCTTGGCAATGGTGAGATACAGTTAGACAATTAATTCGAAAACAGTAATTTAGAAACTGTTCAAATCAACGTAAAACAAAATAATTGTTTGATATGCAGAATTCATTTCTCTGCTTGATTAGGTTTGTATATGTGAAAACAGGCCCATTTATTAATTTACTTACTTACTTCAGAAAATCCAGTGAGCAAATTTTCCCTAAGTGTCTAGCTCTTCAGGTTATCAACTTGAGAGGTGACCAGTCGGTTCCCTGTTTCACTGCATAAGGCATCTCCAGGTCTACTCCTTGGACTCAGCAGCCCTCTTACTTACCAACATGCTGTGTCCATACTCTTGGTGGTAATGTGTGACTTCCTTAAAATGATGGCTAAAGCCCTCTCACACCACTGTTGGTTTGCTTATTTGTTTGATTGCTCAGTTGCTGAACCATGTCCCTTCCTGTCATGCCACCACATTGCCTTTCTTCCGGTTCAACTCCTAGGCATCCTTTACAGTAAATTCTCACAGCTAGCCTGGACTTTGCCCACCTCTAAACTTCTGTGCTGCATATGACCTTATGAGGGTGGTATGGAAATTAAATGAGATAATGTAGGCAGAAGGGCTCCCACAGCATAAGCATTCGATGAGCATTAGCTCTACTTACGAAGACCATTTATTCAGCCCGCCATTACTAATCACATCATTACCCTTTACTGAACGTTACCTTGAGGGCTCAGCATTCTAAGTACCTGCTGGATACTTCACATGTATCATTTCTACTCCTCACAGTCAACCCACCAAGTCTGTAGGTTGGTCTGTTTTCTAGTTAACGATGAAAAAAGGAATTTACCAGAGGGTGAGTTAACTTGTCCGATTTTATGCAGCTCTTAGGGCAAAGCGAGGTTTAAACGCACAGGTTGCCTCTTGCACCCACACCACTAAACTTGTTTAATCCTGCCTCTGCAGTGATGGCTTTGCCGTCTTTCCACATTATTAGTATTATTAATCCTGTTTGTTAGACACTTTTTGCTTACCACCTGGCATTTTTATGCATATTTTCTTTTTTATTATAATTATTTATTTTTGAGGCAGAGAGAGACAGAACGTGAGCATGGGAGGGGCAGAGAGAGGGAGACACAGAATCTGAAGCAGGCTCCCGGCTCCGAGCTGTCAGCACAGAGCCCGACGTGGGGCTAAACCTCATGAAATGTGAGATCATGACCTGAGCTGAAGTTGGACACCCAACTGACTGAGCCACCCAGGCGCCCTGATGCATATTTTCATAGGCTTATGCATCCTCTCTCTGACGACACTTTATACCTTTGGAAAGCAGGGTCCACAGCTACTACTATTCTTTCCTTCCTTCTTTCTTTCCAATTTCTTTCAGTGCCTGACATGATGTGGTGCATAGTGATGCTCTCAGATCATTTTTATTCTTTGCTTAGTATAATTTTGTATCTTATTGAAACATTGGCTCTGCATTAGGCATACGTTAGAAATGAGCAAAAACTGGGAGAGTGGTTAGAAATTCCATCACTGGAGGCTAAGCCACACCACCTTATCATTCTCCTACTCACTTGGATACCACATATTTCTTAGACTTCTTTGTAGTTTGTTTGTTTGTGTTGGTTTTGTTGTTATTGTGGCTTGTGTTTTGATCCTGGGCTTTATTGAAATACTGTCTTATAGCCTTCTGAACTTTCTTTGCTTTTTCCCCTCTAGTACTCCCAGGGAACATAAAGGGGGAAATGAATTCATTCTTACCATTCGCTTTTCAAATAACAAGAAATGAAGTAGTTTATTTTTCATTTGTTGCACACTCTTCAATAAGAAAAAACGAGCAGTTTCATTATGTATCATTTGTTGCGTATTTGTTTAGTGTAACTGGCAGACAAGGCTTGTTTACTTTTTGATAAATGAGTATAGGTGGATAGATTCAGGAATTTACACCAGGACTCAGAATGTACCTTTCTTGTCTTAGAATTATGTATGTTCTTGCCACATGGATGGACTGTCTTCCTGAGAACATGGACAGGTAGAATTTTTGAATCTTAAGCTATTAGCCACCTTTGTGCACCTATCTCAGAGAACTTTCAAGGAGCAAAACAATAAGACAGCTCCATAGACAATACTGTCCTTTGTTCTTAAATTGATCTGTTCATAGGCATACTTTGAAATTGGTCATACATACCTGCATGGTGTATTGTGGATACAGCATTCATTTTCATCAGCTAGGTAATTTTTGGATTATTCTCCAGATCTGGGGTAAAATGGGCCATGGTTTCCTCAAGCTCTCTGCCTCTGCATCCCAGCTTTTTCATTCCATTCTCACCAGCTTCTGTAGGGGCTTTTCCTGCCCAGTATGTTGCATGTGGTTTATTTAGGGAAAAGTACACAGAACATTTTTCTACCCTGTGAGGAAACTTGTGTGGATACTCTGTGCATTTCTGGCCTCTCTCAAACCTTGTGCTCACCATCTTAATATTTTCACACTAGGGATAGCAGCTAGTCTGAGACTTCATCTGAAATAATGACATAAAAATAACTCTGGAAACGATGTGTTCCAGTTTGTATTAGTGGCAACTCATCTAGGTAGAAACCCTCACGTTCCTAAACTAAATGATGTAGAAATTGTAACTCATGTAGAAAGTAAGTACCAAAATAAAAAAAAAAATCCAGGGGTGGCAAATTCAATAACTCACTGAGGGCACAGTCCTTGAAAACACAGTCATTCCTTCTTCATGTCCTGACATCCACTTTGTGTACTTTTCTGACTCATGCCCTTGAAGACCTGGCAAAGTTCAGCAGAGTATGAGACTTCTTGCATCTCTTGAAGGTCAAAGAAAACTCTCCCAGATGGTCTGCAGCAGCCTCTGGGTGTGTCACTGGACAGAAGAAGCTAAATGGCCGCCCTTGCACAGTGACATGAAAGAGAGATGGGTGTATTATGTCTGCTAGGGAGACTGACAGGGACTGACAGCCCCCACGACTGGGGTTCCACAGGCAAAAAAAGAAGAAAGTGACTTTTGACTAGGTAACAGAGTGCCTGTTAAATTAGTCCCCTCTTTTGGACTCTGTCCCTGGACAATATCTGTTCTCCTATGTGTTTCATACCCGAATGTCTAATTACCTGGTCCAAAGGCAGATGTCCTACTGTTCACTAATGTAAAGTTCCATAGTCCCTCAAATATTTCTATTCTGATACTCACAACATACATTCAACTGTTTAAAAATGCTAAATTGACTACTACAGCAATTTGAAAATATAAGAAATCTTCTTATTTATAGTTTAATAAAAATAACCTCTAGCCTCTTGGCTCAGAAGCCACTGCTAAGTTCACAATCACATTCTGAGATATTTTGTTCTTTGTACCTAGCACTGCAAAGAGTTTTTGGCCAGACTACATGTAAGATGGATTAAAAGAAGGCAGATTTAATATACATTGTAGGTGCTCTTTTTACTCAAATAGCAGAGAATTTAGAGCCCACTTATTTAAGTGCAAATGCAGCCTCCTACCTCAGTCACTTAATCAGGGCACTTTAATTTCTACAACTGCTAAATTCAGATAATAATACCTGCCCCCTATCTACCTCTCTGGGAAGCTGGGAGGATTAATTAGATAAAGTATTTAAAGCTCCTCAGAGAGAAGTGGCATATGTAAAAGATGTTATTATTTCTAGGGAAGGATGAAGCAGTGTCTCTTTTATGGACAGTCCATACTTTGAGAATTTTTTCCTCTTATTCATTCAGCTGAAGTGCCAATTTGGTGGATTTTAATTCATCATATGAGACCCTTCTCGTTCTCAAGTAGTTGCACTTAAAGAAAAGATTTTCAAGTATTGCCTTCAATGACAGGAACTGCCTGTGATTGTTGAGTTTCTCTGAATATTTTAGAGCATTGCCTTGCAAGTTAATATATATGCTGGAATCTGGTGACACATGCAAAAAACAAGCCATGACTGCAGTGAAGACTGTGACCTGGGCCAGTCTTTGAGGTCACCCTCAGTCCTGATTTCCTCCACGAAGTGCTTGCTCGCAATGACAGTTCTCACTGACTTTCCTTCCCTGGGAGCTTCTATGGCCATAAGTGCCTTCACTCCTCAGTGTAGAAATGGTTCTCAAACCCAGGGCATCTGAGTTCCTACTGAGTCCTGTTTCTAATACATCAGATTGTGCACAGGTTATTTAGCTTTGTACAGGAAGAGAGAAATCCCTCCCACCCATTTACAATAGAAATGGGCCAAGTCAGATCAGAAAGAAGACAAATTGAGAGCATAATCTTTATTCATTCTCATATAAACCTTGTGAAATAGTTTACATTTAAATATCTTTTTTAAGCAATAAGTTTTCCTATTTAGGTCGCAGAACCCTGTCTCTCATTTTCTTCTAGAACTCTCGCTTTGAGATTTACACTTAGAAGTTTTCGACTTTTTTTTCACTTCTCCTCCTTTTTACAGAAGTGTAGCTATGCCTGGTCTTTGCATTGTTGTAGTGGGCATTGAACACCTGTGTTAGCTCCTACAAAATTCAGTTAGCAAGTCCTTGTGTGTCTTAACGACTGCAGCTGTGGCTTACTGTTGACCAATCTGCATCCTGTCCGGGGCACAGAAGAGATGGAGTTGGCCTACTTCCCCACAGAAGGTTGTGAAGCAAGAGCTTCACTGAGTCTACTACAGAGCTTGGGAAGTGTCTGCTGCTTGGGACTTCAATGTGGGCTTTCCCAAAACACTTTAGACCAACGTTTGATAACCTTGAATCATCGCTCTGCCTAGAAATAAATTCAACCTACAATCCTTCACAAATCAAAAGATTTCCTTCAAAGCAAAGGGGTACCTCCAGAATCTTATCTGAAGCTTTTTTTCTCATATTTATAGGCTCTTTTGGAAAAAAAAAAACTTTACATTTTTTAATTTTCCTCACATTTCTAGTTCTAAACAAAAGAAGAGAAGAATTGGGTGTCAGGTTTTACTCAGCAACTAACAACAAACTTGCTTCAGCAGCCGGCCTTCATGAACTGGGCAGCTCAGTAGGAGAAGAAGCGAGAGAGGATGTGGGGGGCATGCTGCTGGTAGGGGAAAGCCTATGTTCTTTCACGTTGCCAGAAGCGCGGACTGGAAAAGAAAATCAAGGGTCAAGTCGGGTCTAGGGCCACTTATCACATGGAGAAACAATAGAGGGAATGAGTGACAAAGAAACAAGAGAGGATGAAAAGAATAAAGAATGCTTTTAAGAACTGGTGACCCCACCCATTCACCTAAGTTCCGTTTTGGACCCTCACCCTTCTGATCAGAGACTCCGCCATCCTTGGTAAAGCTAGTAATGAAAGTGCCTGAAGATGAAGCTGGTGCAGGAGAAAGCAAAAATGTGTCTTTCCCTGTGGTGTTAAAATGACCGGCCCTGGTGATGCCAGCTTCATTTACCCCCAAACACTGTGGGTCCGTAATATCTTCTTGGGAAGCATTGACAGCCAAGAGGGATGCCAAAAGTAACCTCAAAAGCTAAGTTTTAAGCATTTGATCAAAGATTTACTGAGTGGTTTTGAGAAGGTTTTGAAATTCAAATATAACCTTTGTATCTACCTCCTTTATCAGAATTGGACAATTTGTAAGAAGGTATCCACACTTTAGTTTTCGATATAAGGAGATGGCAAGGGTAAAAAGAGCACACTGTTGTTGTTGGAAGAAAGAACATTAGATATATTTGCGATAAAATGGTAGTAGAGTTAATTTATATTGTACTACTATACATGAGATTCTACGGACTTTAATTATGTCTATTGATTTAACCTTTGGAACATCCCTGAGTCAATAGTATGCCCATTTTATAGATGAAGAAAAGTAAGTCTCAGAGAGTTCAGGTCACTTGCCAAGGTCATATAATTATTAAGTAGTAAAAGCCAAGCTTAGAACTAGGGCACTCCCTCTATGGAGTTCTTCTTGTTGACCACTCAGCTACACATATAATGAAGAGAATTTTAAATGTAGAAAATATTAAGTTCTCATTTGAGATCTTTAAAATACATAAAATATATACATAGGAAGAATAATAATCACAAGGTATTAAGCTATGTTAATATAAAAAGATCTAGAACTGAAATAACATCTTTTCTATGGAAAGTCCCAACAGCAAGTCAAGATAAAGACTATTAAATATAATACATACAACAGGACAATATTTCATCTGAATATTAGATGTAATATATACCAGGACAATATTTCATCTGCTGTTAGGATTTCTTGACAATTAAGACTATTTGCTTAAAAATAGAGACCTGTTTTGGTGAGGCTTTGAGACCATTCATGTAGAAGCCACAGCTGAATGGAAGTGAACTTAAACAAGTGAAGGCACTCCCAATCATGGCGCCTCCATAGGAAATGTGGACCCACAGGAAAACAGGCCTGGAAATCCATTTTTTTGAACACTCTAATGAAGCTGCAGATTCAGAGAGACCAACTATTAAGGACACTGCTTCATTAGATGATGAAATGACCTGCAGTCACCCCCTGGACAAATGTACTTTATTAAATGTACTTTTGCTTCAAGCACCACAATTTTCCCTAACACTTAGTGATGGACTCCAAATTTTCTAGTTTCTATTTTTAAAACTCCTCATATTGAGATAAAGAAAAGAGAAAAGCTTCCTACTTTATTCTTTTTTTAATGCTTTTTGATAGATGAACTACGTGCAAGTGTTACCTAGCCAAAAATATTTTTAAAGTTGTCTGTGGATCCAGTATTCATAAGCGTATGTAACTCCTTCACTCTCAGACTAAATGGAATTGTGAGAGACGCAGTCTCGTAAGGTTACCGTCAACTGCATGAAAGACTTCTTTCTTTTAGTAGTTCTTAGTTTGAGCAACTTCTCTTAGAGTTCTCTCTTAAAAACTGTGTTCCTAGTCCTCTCGTATTTGTAAATAAGTTTTTGAATTCATGAATCATATTATTTATGGTATATGTAAATTTTGATTTCCCAAAGAAAAGTTGATAGATTTTCAATCTCTCTTTATATACAAGAACCTCTATATTATTCTTTAATAATATTTATTTTAATAATTATTTTAATTATAATAAGGTAACAATAGAAATCCCATTTATAAGGCATGTATCTGTCTGTCATTATTCCCCGTCATTATCAGGTAAATATTAATCCCCTGTCTTTATGAGAAAACTAGGATTCAGAGAGGTTAAATAACCTGCCAGATATCACATTGCTAATAAATAGCAGAACCAAAATTCAGACCCAGATCTGTCTTTAAAGCCCGGGGCTCTCTTTACCCTGCAAACCAGTTAGAAGTTTGGCTTTTTCCTGGTTCCAGGGACTCCTTGGCATGACACGTGATTCAGTGCTGCCTCCTGCTGATCTCCCCTCGTATTACACTGTAGCTAAACCTTCAATACAATCCAGTGAAAACAATCAGTTCTTGTTGGGAGCAAATCATTTTGGAGTATTGATTCTAAATTTGTCATTGTTTTCCATGAAAGCTAAGCATGGAGTATAAATTGCCACTCACCACATAAAGTTGATGACTTTCTATGCCCAAATGATTTGACAGTTTGTGATTTCACCCCCCAGGAGATATTTTGCTAACATTTTTCAAGGCAAAATATTCAATCCCTGTCCAAAATGATCAAATTTTGCCCTGAAGCAAACTTGTAAATTTTTGCAAGGACTTGTGAAACTTCACAAGGCAAGAGATCAATAATTTCACACTGTTCTGTTCTCACTGCTTTCCTCAACGTACATTATTTGTCTGGAACTGCCAAAGAGACAAAGTAAAAAATTTAAGGGACAAGCAAGGAACTCCCTCACCATCGTTTGTAAAGTGCTACATTTAAGATAAAGGTGGTCAATCTGTAGTAAAAAATTTAGCGAAAGGCTGTTTAGATATTAAAAAGATAATTTTACCACAAAAATGCAAAATATGTATCTTTATTCTTGTAATACCTAATTGTATATAGTCACATACTCTAAAATATTTTTGCTTTTCTGCCCATTGAGTTCGACACTCATTTGTCTTTGTTGCAAATAAGGGTTTCGGCAAAGCACCTGATTGGACTTGGCACTGTTGTTATACCCAGACATTTTGTTCCTACCTGTAGTAATATTAAGCTTTTAATTATTCACCATTCACTTTATGCATACCTCTCTCTTTTTCCCACAATAAAGAACACCATAAATTTGAGCCAATAATAAGATAGATTTTATCACTCTTTCCTTTCAAACTTTCTGTCTCCTTGTCTAGGTTCTTTTTCTCTGCCTGCATCATAATTGTGAATATTTCCCCATGTTTAGCTATTGCTCTTTCATTCTTCTTGTCATCTAATTTCACCTTCTTTAGCTCTGCCTTTCCTTGAATGATTCCAAAATCTCTATCACCAATCCTTTCCTCTCACGGAAGCACTAGTCATTTATTTCCAAGTGTTCACTGAACATTTCTGCTTTGAAGATTCACCCCTTCTTCCCAAAAAACATGCTGAATCCCCCACCTCACTCCCAACCACCTCCTTCTCCTGACTCTTTTTATTGTCAAGAATAGAGATAGGTTTCCAATCACTCGTACTTGGAACCTCAGACCAGGGCACAAGGATGGCAACGACTAGATATGTTGAGCCAGAGCCAGGAGTTCATTTATAGGGTTAGAGTAGGCCAGGCTCAGCATCTTCCACTGGGAGCC
The DNA here is from genome assembly GCF_028749965.1 of Puma concolor. Taxonomy (NCBI): domain Eukaryota; kingdom Metazoa; phylum Chordata; class Mammalia; order Carnivora; family Felidae; genus Puma; species Puma concolor. The sequence continues at coordinate 135,199,113 of NC_141674.1, forward strand.
TTTGCCCTTTGTAACTCAGTGCCACCTAATGGTCACCATATAGAAAAGCAGGCCTGTTTTTCCAGATCCTCTTTTTTTTTCCTCCCAAGGGAAAACATGAGTCCTGATTTAGTAGTGAAACCTATCAAGTATGTTTAGATGTTGCTAGCTGTTGAACTAAATGTAACCCTGTAGAACTGTAGAAGCTACAGGAAGGTTGTAGGTGAGTGCTGCCAACTTTTGGCCATTATGCAGACACTGAGCTAAGACAATTGGAAAAAAAATAGAAATAAATGAAAGGCAACTGGGAGATGACCTTGGGCTGTGTGGTAGAGTGCTCTAGAAAAATGGGTGAAACTTGGGGCGCCTGGGTGGCGCAGTCGGTTAAGCGTCCGACTTCAGCCAGGTCACGATCTCGCGGTCCGGGAGTTCGAGCCCCGCGTCGGGCTCTGGGCTGATGGCTCAGAGCCTGGAGCCTGTTTCCGATTCTGTGTCTCCCTCTCTCTCTCTGCCCCTCCCCCGTTCATGCTCTGCCTCTCTCTGTCGCAAAAATAAATAAATGTTGAAAAAAAAATTTTTTTAAAAAAAGAAAAATGGGTGAAACTAACTTAATCAGTAGATAACAGACATTGAACCCAAACCCATAAACCTAAAATTTAAAAAAAATCACACCTTCTAAAGCATTGACCACATGATACAAGTTGCCAGGAATTACGAAAGGTGATGCTGATTCTTCAAAAATAAGATTCAGATTATATTTTTTTCCTTCAGGTTTCTTCTAGGCAAGACACATTTTCAGCCTAGGACTTACAGATTTCAGCAACTATGCAGTCCACATGTCTCTAATTCTTACTTTGTTCTTTTAATTTTTTAGAAATAACGTACATTGGAGCTCAACAGAATCATTGGTAATAAACTTTTGGAAATAAATCTTATAGGCTTCTCATGTTATGCTTTTGGAGACTGATTCAAAATATATAGTATACTGATGACATAAAGCAATCTGTGATAAGATTTCTTAAGATATCAAGAGGACATGTGCAGATGAAACTAAACATGTATAAATTCATCCAGGGGTTACTTACAAAAAAATTAAACATCTGATTCAATACTTCTACACTTGGGGGTTTTACTTGTAAACCCAATACTGATTGAGAAAATTAAATAACTGTGGAAACTTAATTAATTCAATATATTTTTCAGTATACCATAGGGTATTTTTTAAACATAAAGGAAATGAGAAGTATAAGCATACAAAAACCTGGTGAAGATTATATAGTTAAACACTCAAACTACCAGTGCAAAATCCATGTTAACTATAAATTAGCTGCGTGGCTGAATAAATAATACCAACTTACATTTCGTTGTGAGTCCTTTAGAAATAGCATTTTTCCTTCAAATAACTTCTTTACCTACATCAGGTGGCAAGTTGGATTGATTAGGAATATCTTAAGGATGAAAATGGAAAATACATTGAGTGAAATACTATGGCATAGGGGCTTTTTTCAGAGTTGTCACTGATCTGTACGCATCAACTTTTAAAATTAGAAAACATCTATTATCTTGTGAGATGATGCACATTTTTTTAAATTGAGAAACTAAATTTCCAAGTTAATGTAGTATCAGTTTATTGTACTTCAGATTTCCAAAGCACAAGCATTTCAGAACACTGAAAGACTATATTTAGAGTGAGATCTACATATTCCATACAGATGGAATAAGTCCATGAATATATGTTGGTATCATCCTCGCCAGTCCTAATAAAACTCTATCTTTAGTGTGTTTGAACAAGACTTAAGTTATACATGAAAACTGAAACATCAAACCATTATATATACCCTTTAAGTGTAGATAAAATAATTTTACATCCATACAATATTTTTAAATGTTGACTTTAGCAAAAACTTAAAAATCCCCTGAAATTTGAAATGAAAATTCATGATGCACAAAATTATGAAAGAAAAAAATGTCTTCTCCAAATATCCCATAACTTTTTTGAACAAAATCTCAGTGTTGTGATTTAATCTTCCTCATTTACATTTGCCAAGTGTATATGAGTTTTCAAAGTGTTTTTACATGCAATACAACATTTAACCTGCACAGTGGCCTTCAAGAAAAGTGGTGTTATTATACTTTTAATGATCAGATAAGAGTCTAATAGATATGAATAAACATCTTCTTCATCACACATCTAGAAAAAAAATGGAAGAATTAAAGCCTTAAGCCCCTGGTTTTCTGAATCCCCACCCAGAGGTTTTTTTTGTTTTTTGTTCTTTGTTTCTTCCCATTAGATCATCATCAGCTGTACCATCTTCTGTTCACATCTCTATTTCTGCCATTTATTTTATATACATATACAGGAGAGGGTAATGTAAATGTGATAATGTAGAGTTTTTGTGCTTCTCTTTTTAATTTGATGCTTGCTGTATTCCCAGCTTTGTCTGAGCGTAGCAGCTAGAATGTGAGATTCTATTGATATCAGCGTGTGTATGCATGTTAGTATGCACATATATATGTGTACATGTTATGAATTCCTATAGAAGTAAATTTATTGCTTCCTTTTATTTCCTCTGGAAGAAAGATTGCAAGTTGTTAGGGAGTCTGCTTTTGACTTCAATGGAAAATGTGCCCCAGAAGACATTGGAAGAGATCAGTCTCAATCTAATTATCTGGCTTGTAGTTACTTATGACAAGTTCTTTCTTTTCTCACAATCCATCTTGTCTGCTTGATTTCATTGTATATTTGAAATCATACTTTAGGACGTCAGCTTGGTATCCTGAAAAGCTCTGATATCACAGATGTGTCTTTGAATGCTCACTTCCAAAACAAAGAGGAAAATGGGATGGGCTTTTATGGCCTCTGATCAAGTTTAAAGAATTGTCTGAGACTCCTATCTTCATGTCTCTCCAGGGGAGACTAAACCTTAGATTTGGAGACTGACTTTTGTGCCAAGAGAAGAATGCTTAGCGTCCATTTCTAATCTTTCAAACTTTGGAAGACCATATCAAGGTCATTGGTTGAAAGATTATCTCCTCAAGTCCCTGGCATTCCCTGGAAATTCTAGAACCCATAGACCCTTATACACACTGTGTGAATGCTTTTTGCACTGATGAAAAGCACAAAGATCCAAGCTCAGTGTAAGCACATGTGGGGGAAAGCTCCACACGATTCAATAGTCCATGAGTGTGACTTGGATGGTGACGGACGGTGTCATAGGTCACAGAAGAGTACCACTCATTGGTGTGCACATTCAGTTAAGTTTCCTGTGCATCCCACACCTCCTACTGCAGACCAACCATTTTTTCTTTGGAGTCACGTATACAATATGCAGAATGGTTCTGCAAGAAAAATCCATGGCAACAGCACATACAGAGCTTGTTAGTTTTTTTGAAAAAATAAGCTTACCTATTTTTCAGTTTTAACTTTTTAAAAAGATATGTTTCTTTAGATTTACGTGATTCAAACTTGAAAAAAAGAATGCTGTACATTTTTTTTTAAAAAAACAATAGCTTATCTTGGGCTTTATGAATAACCTAAAGGCTATTTACTCTTCCCTTTAGAAACCTTAGAGGCCCTACAAGAAATGTTAAGAGGGGCTCTGTGAGTGGAAAACAAATCCATAAGTAAGAGTAAGAAAAATAGGAAGGACAAAGTAAAAGGATATAAAAGATGATACCAAATATGTGAAATGTGGAGGGGAGAGGAGTAAAGAATGAGTTCAAAAATAAGCGACCGTCAGCTTAATATAGACTGCTATATGCAGGAAGAAGATGTTATATATGAACCGAATGGCAACCACAAATCAAAAAAACGATAATAGATATGCAAAAAACAGAAAGTAAGGAACTTAAGTATATCACAAACGAAAACCAATCCGTGAAAGAGAAGAAAGGATAAGAGGAAAACTACAAAAACAACCACAAAACAAGTAACAAAATGGTGATAAATACATACCTATGAGTAACTTGAATGTAAATGGACTAAATGCTACAGTCAAGGGACACCTGGCTGGCTCACTCAATGGAGCGTGCCTCGGGGTTGTGGGTTTGAGCCCCACACTGGGTGTGGAGATTACTTAAAAGAAAATAAATGCCCCAATCAAAAGGCATAGGGGGACAGAGTGTATTAAAATAACACACAAAACACACACACACAAAAACCAAACCCATCTATACTCTGCCTACAAGAGACTCATTTCAGACCTAAAGCCACCTGCAGATTGAAAGTGAGGGATGAAGAGGTATTTAGCATGCAAGTAAGTAGCTGTCAAAGGAAAGCTGGAGTAGCAACACTTATATCAGACAAAATAGACTTTAAAGCAGTCTGTAAAAAATTAGAAACCTTGGAGGTATTTTTCTATACCGTGTACGTTTTTGTCCACAAGAATATTTTCTTCTCATTCTCTTACATACCTGGGACATTTTTTTCCCTCCACAGATACCTTAGAGGACTGTTTAAGACCCTAACCATTTCATCTACTCTTAGCCTCACCTGAAGGGCAAAACCCCTAAGATCTTGACACAAATGCTGATAAATACATGGGATTATTAAAGGTGCCATCTCAGCAGAAGAGGTTGGCTTCCGCCTTTGTTCTCAAGGGAATACATATTTCACCCAGTGGCAAGACACCCAACTGCGGCTACAATCAGAAATCTTTGAAATGTCTTTAAGCTAATCATCTTTGAACATAAGCCTTTGTTGTTGAATCAGGGACCTTGTAGATGCAAGGCACAGAAACCTTTTTTTTTTTTTTTTTATCTTGGGTTTTTTTCTTTACCTTGCACAAAACAGCATCAAGCCTGTCACTACTACCAGCAAGGTTCACTGATCTGTCAACATTCACCCCTGATGAAGACAGTGAGAGAAATCCGTAGCTCCGGAGAGTTCCGGAGAGAACCAAACAGAGTGTTTGCAAAAGAGCATTTTTATATGTTTTCTTGTGACAGCACTAGTTTAACAGAAAATAGTTGGAGTGTGCCAAGAAAGGGGGAAAAAATGAAAGACAGTAGTAGTAAGTTAGGCTAGCATGACATGATGGATCTGGGCTATGACAAACCGAATTGGAAAAAAGCTTCCCTGGGGACCAACTATACCAGGTTTGCTGAATTGTATTTCTTGATTTCTTACTGTGCAACAGTGCTTTTTACTGTTAGATTGACTAGGCTTCAGAATATTTTTAAAATTGTACAAATCAAAATCCATGTAGCTTAAAAATGAAGGATGTAAAAGGTTTAGGAGTTTGATGTATTGAAAGGCATTCTGTATTCCCTCATGTGAGTATTAAATATACACTTTGTCTGTTTGATGAATTTTAAATCTTTGTGGAAGGCAGTACACACGATAGCAGTTTACAGGGCTGAAAACCCTGGTTGGAAAGAAGGTCCTGGTTTGCAGAGATTCAAAGCTTCTTTCCTGTTCTCCCACCCAGATGTGCCCAGAAATTACAACATGCAGCCTCTGTAGGTTTTCATTTGTTCAAGACGTTTATATAAAGGGCAAGTAGAAAAAAACCTGAAATATGAGCCCCTGTTAAAAGTGTGATGCCTTATTCCTATTACTATTCCTTTTAATTCTTACGTGGTAGCTTTCATATACCCTAGACAAGGTGATTTCTTAAAATTGCTCCTATCATAAGCTTTGAACAAATACTTAAATGAGCGGGCTGTATTAAATGTCCACACGATTCTCAGTATTTTAACTACGAATAATTAATTATAATATACAATTTGGGTCAGATTTTCAAGAAGTTTTACAACCAATTTGGATGATTCATGTAATTGTCAGAGTGCAAAGTGATCAATATTAAGTAGCAGCCAAGCTCAAAGCAGACAGCAAACTATTCAATGGCTAGGGCAATACAATTCCATGATGCTTCCCTGCAACTCTTCATGTCAGGAAGAAGGCATAGAGTGGGTGGTTGGTGAAAGTGAGTTTTGGTTGAGATTGAGTAAAATAATAAAAGATGAAAGCATTGAGAAATGAAAGCTACATGGCAAGATGTAAGTTCAGAAAATATTCAAGTAATGGGGCATCTGGGTGGCCTGACCTTTGGCTCAGGTCATGATCTCGCAGTTTGTTGAGTTCGAGCCCCGCATCGGGCTCTGGGCTGACAGCTCAGAACCTGGAGCCTGCTTTGGATTCTGTGTCTCCCTCTTTCTCTGCCCCTCTTCTGCTCATGCTCTCTCTCTCTCAAAAATAAATAAACGTTAAAAGAATTTTGGAAAAAAAGAAAATATTCAAGTAGGAACCAGACTAAAATGCTATGGCTGGCAAAATAAAGGAATAAAATGATGTGGTTTAAATATTGAAGGAAAACAGGGTAATTTCAAAACTAGAGTTTGCTCATCCCATCTGAAAAAAAAGGAGCTGCTTTTCAAATCATTGCTATGCAGGAATATGGAGCAAAATTGCCAAATCTTTTTTTTTTTTTTCCAGAGGAAATCAGAAATCTAGATTTTTACACGAACTCTCTTGAGTTTTAAATATTAGCAAATAATTTTTAAACTTTTACACAATAATACGTGGATCAAATAAAATACACATGAGATTTCTGTTGTAACCCATATGATTTCAGTATGTGACCTCTTTACTAATATAAAGAGGCAGCTTCAATCATGGGTAGATATGTAGAAAGTCTTTGAGTTTGATAATGTGGCACTATTCTGATAAAATTCAGAGTTTTAGCTGTAGCTGGCTCTAGTGGGTAAGACTGAAGAAATAAAAGTGGTTTGGAAGTCAAGGAAACAAGAGGTTATTGGAGAAGTAGTTAACAACAACTGGAATGGTGACAGGTAACAAAGCAGAGAAGAGTAGCATCAGTTAGGAGTTGATATCATCAAGGAATATGAAAGATTGGTCTGAGAGGCTTTGAATGACAGAGAGGAAAAATCAAACAGGGTGTTATGAACTTACAAATGAGATTATCAGTCTGGGGAAAAGCACTACTATTCTGTGACCTCAAAGTAGCACTGAGCAGATCACAAGTGAATGCCCAAAGTGTAGGCAAAAAAAGTAGAGAGTTATTAACGACAGCAACAGAGAAAGCCTAAGTGATTTTGACTGGGTTTGATAGTTTGTATCAAAAATGTACCAATTTGGGGAGCCTGGGTGGCTCAGTTGGTTCAGCTGACTTTGGCTCAGGTCATGATCTCCTGGTTGTGGGTTTGAGTCCCCGGTTGGGCTGTGTGCTGAAAACTCAGAGCCTGGAGCCTGCTTTGGATTCTGTGTCTCCCTCTCTCTCTGCCCCTCCCCTGCTTGTGCTCTCTCTCTCTCTCTCTCTCAAATAAATAAATGCTAAAAATTTTTTTAAATGTATCAATTCAATTGGTTAACTGAATTCAATTCTTTCCCAAAAGTATACTAAAGACTTACAATTTGTAAAGTATCAGATTAAGTATTTTGGGGAGGTACAGGTGACAATAGTGAATATGAAGAAGTGTAAGACACTCTGTCCTTAAGATGTTTAAATCTGTATAGAAAGCAACACGCACGCACACACACACACACACACACACACACACAGTCACAGACCCCTATGTGTTTTGTTTTATTATGTTAAGTACTATGACAGAAAAGCAAATCAGTTTTGCATGGTAGTTCAAAATCAAGTGGTTGTTTTTAAAGAATACACACACACACACACACATATATATATATATACACATAGGACCCATTTTATCGTATATATATTGGAGTTAACCGTTAACCAATAGGAAAAATATATACATGTTATATATACGTATATATACATATATATACGTATATATATATATATATATATATATATATATATATATATATATATATATACACACACATACGTATATATATTTCATAGAGATTTATTATGAGGAATTGGCTTATGTGATTGTGGAGGCTGAGAAGTCCCAAGATCTACTACCTGCAAGCGTGAGACTCAGAAAAGCCAATGGTAAAATTCGGCCCTACTCCAAAAGCCTGAGAATCCAGGAGCTGATGGTGTAATTCCAGTCCCAGGTCAGAAGAGGAACTGAGACGTCTCAACTCAATCAATGAGGCAGGAAAAAGGGGGTGAATTCCTCCTTCTTCCATCTTTTGTTCTATAAATACCCTTGAGAGATTAGATGATACCCATTCACATTGAGGAGGACAATCTACTTTACAGAGTCTACCAATTCAAACGCTAATCTCATCAGGAAACACCTTCACAGATACACCCAGAAATAATGTTTAATCTGAGCACCCCAAAGCCAATCAAACTGACACATAAAATTAACCATCACACTATGTAATGATGTTTTCCCCTAATTCTGAAAGACTCCAGTGCATTTTTACCTGGTGGGGTCCCTTCACTGTGACCCGGTAGGGTCACAACAGCAAGCCACAGGGAGTGCTCTGGAAGATGTCCCGCAATCTGATTAAGATTCTCTGTTCTTCCCTTCTCACCTCTTTTGTGAAGATCTGGTTCTGGTTAGCACTCAGGAAATGGGCAGTGAATTAAAAGTTTTAATTAGGATGGATTGATCTGATTCAAATTGACTCAGTTTGAACCTTTGCCCTGTGTATCTACCCATTTTATCATCGCCCTTCTTGGATAGGTACCAAAGCCCTCTTCCCTGTCCATGTCAAGACTGGGGCAGAGACTATCACTAACTAAAGAGTAAATTCTTGGTAAAAGACTCCAATATCTTTAGGAGATGTACCTGAATACTGGACAAGTTTCTGGTTAGCTAGAAATTAGTTTAGATAAATAGAGCATGTTTTAAAATTTTAGAATAAAAGTATTTTTGAGACTGGGAAGTTTCAGACCACTTTTGGAAAGCTGCAACTACTTCTCAAAGGAATGTCCATTTCTCAGTGGCGTTAATGGACAGCTGTAGCCAAAAGTCCCCAAATTAATAACAGTAAGTGTAAATAATATTTGGCTTTTCTGTCCTGTAAGCACATCTGTTGTTATTTTGAAACACAATTGCTTGGATTTTGCAATGACTTACCAATTTCATCAGACATTTGAGGTAACATTAGTTTCTAATCCATAACTTAGAATATTATAAAAGGAGAAAGTTAAGAAATTCTAATGGTCTCTATATAAGTATAGTTGCTGGGGTTTTTTTAAGTTAAATTACTCATGAATGCATTTTTTCAATATGTAATGCAAGAAGATGCCAATACTACTCAATTATTTTGATCCATTTATACCTCAAACTGAGGAAATAATAGGGATGCCATCCCTACTATTCATAGATTGGTATCCTCTTTGGTTTGGTTTTATTTATGTGTAATATGCATAGTTCAAAACTTGTTAGTAGCAACGCTAATAATGTCATTTATATACTTCACCTTGTCCATTTAAAATGGATAGTTCTATTTATAGAGTAACAGCCTGTAAAATTGAATTAAAAAAATTTAATAGAAAAAGCAGTCCTTTTAAAAATTATTACAATAGAAAGAACTGTAATTTTTTTTCATAAATTACTCCCAAAGCAAGTTTTTAAAAAAAATCTTTTTTTAGTTCCAAAACTTTAAAATAGTCTTATTGATTTTTTAAAATAATTATTTATGTAAAATAATTTATGGCAGAGTTTTCAGTATTTGAAATATATATTCTTATAATAGGAATTTTACAAGACCATTAATTTTAGCAGCGCTAGGAAACACAGCTATAATTTAGGAGCTGTTGTTGATTGTTTCTAGAAATAGATATTGACCCCATTAGTTTTAAGTGATAACATTACTAAGCCAAGTATTAATCCAATTGTATTAGAATTAGTGATTTTAATCGGTGTTTTTATTCAAACCCTTCCTTTAGCCTTTAGATTTCATTTAGCTTATCATACATAAATATAAACGTAAAATTTAAATAAATTATCTTAGAATTCTCATTTTTAAAGTCATTACAAAATTAATGCCTGTGGAAGCTCCAGTGCCTGAAGTGTTTTGTTTTTTATAGTCACTTTGGTATGCATTTGGCTCTGGTGGTATTGATGCCATCCTCTCGGACATCGTTTCATTAATCAAGAGGGCACCCAAGGTCCAGAGAAGGCTCGTGGCCCAATAATCAATCACAGAGTCATTTATTCATCAAGTAACATTCTCAAGGAGAGGAAATAATCATCATCAACAGCAATAAAAGAACAAAAGCAACTAACATTTATTGGGTCCTCAATATATGCCAAGTATGGTTCCAAACTCAACATGTATTAAGATATTTAGTCCTCACAACAAATGAAATGGTTTGGAAAATTCTTTTATGAAGTTTCTTAGCTGGATATACTACTGTAAGATGTTTACATATACGGCGTGTGTATCTCCATTTATATTCTTCTCTTGAGACCCATAGATGTTGTGGGGGAGGAGGATGCTTGATGAAGGCTACCCTCAAACAAATCTATTCTGTACCAACAAGAGTGTGATTTGTATTCATTTTGGCAGAGGTTAGATTAACACTGATTTCAGAGTTTTACACCATCTCAGAGCATCAAAGACGTCAGGCTTTGTTAATGATGCATAATCCCACAAGTACTTGATGAAAGGCAGGGACTGAAAGTGCCTCAGATATGGGTCTTAAGGCTGGGTGTTCTGGGAGGAAACTAAAAGTGATATATGTGTTGTAAATGTTAAGTGTTAAAATGATAATGTGTGATGGACTGTCCATATTCGAACTCAGTTTTAGGTATTACTTGATGACAGACACTTAACACACACACTGGAAAAATCTTTCTTTCTTTGCCTATTCAGTTGTAAAAATTGTGTACTTAAAAGCAGAGACAACAGTAAAATCAAGGATATTTATTTGGATCACAGTAGTATAAAACCATTTAAGTGCATTTGACAAAAATTCATTAAAGCTCTGGGAATTTAACTCAATGGTAAACTGGCCTTGCTCAACTCTTTACTTAAAACTCCTTTGGTGTTTGTCATGATGACAAATGATCCTTTCCCCCTAAACCTTCCTTTCCTTCAAACCTGACTCTTAATAAGCACCTTTCAAGAGCCTAAGACAGACTCTGCTGCAGCTCACTTACTTTGGAACCCAGAGCATTTCAGTTTATGGATATGTCAAGAAGCACTGGTGAGCTATTATGCACACTTAACACAATTTTCTCAGAATGTAAGTACGAAGTAAGCAGGAAAATGTTACCACATGTATTTACTTGGTGCTTTCTGAAACTTTGATACTTTACGAGTTAACAATTAATTTTTGGTAAGATGGGTAGGCTTCTCTCCAATTTACTGATGGGCAACATATTAGTTAGGATAACACTAGCTACTGGAAAAAATAAACCCAAAACCAGATAATGGACCAAACAGAATAGAATTTCACTGCCCACTCTTGTAAAGCCCAGCATGGGCATTGGTGATTGTAGGCTGCTTTCCTGCAGGCAGTACATCGAGACTCCTAGGAAATTCCCAACAGATGGACCCAGTGTCTTTAACACATGGCTTCTGAGGTCACTGCATGCATCTGCATCAAGTCAGTGAAAGGAGAATGAAGTAGAGGAAGGGCATACTTGGACTGGAAGTGACACATGTCACCTCTGCTTATATGTCATTGGCCAGAATGGGGCTCACCATTTGAAAACAAGGGGAGAGGGCTGGCAAGTATAGTCTCTGGGAGAAGCCACTTCCCAGCCATAAATGTCTACCATGGAAGGGAGACCACATATTTGGTGTGGTCATCATTGTCTGCCGAAGGCAGTCCAGAAATAACAGTGATTATCCCAAAGACTCCTGGGCTGGTGCACTGATCAGTGACTGAGGAATCAGCTCCCCCAGCATCCAGCCTAAGGCTCTGGGCTATAGGTCACTGGTCTGTAGTCAGGTGGACTTGTGCTACAAACAAGTGACCTCTACTCAGAGAGAAACCAGAGAGGAATGTAATTGAATACGAAGCTAATAAGAAGCAATTTAATCATAACAAAATAATAGCCCTCATGTATTTAGCACTCACTGTATTTCCGGTATTATTGTAAGCAGTTTATATATGTTAGTTTAATTAGTACTCAGAGTTATGCTAAAGGCAACTATTTTTATTAAGTCCATTTTACAGTTGGGGAAACTGAGGCATGGGGGAGTCAGTAAATTCCCCAGAGCCATATGGTTAACATCAGTTAGAATCGGATTTAAATCTAGACAGTCTAATTCCATTAGACTATCCTATCTCCCATGAAAGAAAGAGAAATGTCATGTGAAAAGAAAGAAGAAAATTGGGAGGAACAGTTTTCTTCCTGAAAGAAACTTCCTCTAATTAGACTTGGCTTAGGCTACACAGTTTATAATTGTGTGCAATCCGTCCCAGCCTGCAGACTCCTGTTCTTCTTCCTACCTTGTCCATATCGTGAGGGCTCAGCAGAGGGCAGAATTTTTTAAATTGCCTCTAATCTCAAGGAATTTAGATTCTTTTGAGAAGAAAAGAGATTTCTAAAACTGATAGGAAAGGACAGTCATGATGAAAGGGCAAATAAAAGGCAAGCAGTAAGATTTCCAGGAAGGGAGGGATCACTACATATGAATTGTCAAGAAAGTGTTCATGAAGGATGTGAGACTTTAGCTGGTCCTTTTATGAATAGAGAAGAAGTACAGAGGGTTTCAAAGGAGGACGATGCCGGGAACAAAGATTCGGGTGGATAAAGACAGTATTTGTAGCAGCATTGCTGTAATGGAAGGCAATTTTGGGAATTAGTGAGAGTTATATCTTTATCCATTTTCACTTTAGAACTTATTTCTGCATATATTTTTAATTCAATGTAACCATCTGGTGAGGCCTGGCACTCTACGATTTGTTGCAGTAGTAATGTTTATCTGAGGAGCTACGTATGTAGGCTCAGGAAAATGAATACTGGGTTCTGGGAACAAAGACTGGGGAGGGATTTCCAAACAAATGCCACCTTCTACTCATTTCAACAAGTGTGAGAGTTAAGGAATGTGCTTTACTGTCGTTACATTTCTGGGGCCCCCCCAAGCTTGTTACAGAGAAATTAACCAAGTTCTCCGTATTCAGTCTGTCCTGCTTCTAAGTACCTCTAGAGTAACTGACCGTTCTCCTGTATCTACATCACTTCTCATCTATGCTTTTTCATGCAGAGAACACTTCATCCCTCTCTCCAATCAGGGGATGAGCCCCTGGGTGACATCGAGTGAGTTCTGAATTCTCTGAGGAGCCACCTCTGACTATTACCGTTCTTCTTTGTCAATCACAAAGCACTTCCAGTGACATCATTGCTGTTTTTAGTATTATGTTGTTGCTGTAGGCAGCATGAAACTGACAAGGAATGGCACGGAGAAGAGCTGAAAGGGCACTTCTGCTTTTTTGATGCATCTGACACCTGTAGTTACAAGAAAGAAAACAGCTTTCATAAGCATATTGCTGGGTGATGTGGAAGGTGAATGATTATTTAGAAGTAGCTTTTCAATGCAATAGCACAATAGCATCCAAACTGCTTCTGTGCACTTTTACCCTCAGAGTATCTCCCTAAGCAGAAGCAATCTGGTCAGATAGTTTCCTAGAAGTCTCTGGATCAGGAGTTAGGCTTCAGTGAAAACCCATTCTAAACCTCAGAACCTCTTGGCCTGTGAGACAAGGATCTCACTTGTTCTGATTGTCATACAACATGCCTTCTGTTTTAGCTTATATGCTTGTTTGCATTTCTTCTATTTGAGTAATTATATTACAGCCAGAAAACTAGCATCCAAAGTGAAAATGAAAGAAACACATACCCTTATTTCTTTGGGGGGACTCTCTCCTAAGAGTGAGCACATACATCTGCCTAAATTCAAACTGTTATTATTATTGTAGTAATGATAGCAGTTCTAATCAGGAAGTCATAGCAAATGAGGGGACTTAAACCCACATAAGGTCAGTTATATTGGTAACCGAGGCAGTTGTAACACTAAGTGGGCAGATTACAAAATTGAGAAGTGATTGATTGTACTTGCTAATGATCACAAATTTGGACACCATCGATAGTGCCTTGAACCTGAGCAGTCATACTGAGTCTACAGCATTACAGCATTCACTGGTTGACTCTAAATCTTTACCTTCTCTTAGCAGCCTACAGTGCAGATGTTGTCCTGATTACTCTGCTTGGTGGCTTTCATGACACTGTCATCCTGATCTTTCTTCAGTTGCCTGACCATGATTTCTATCTTGTTCTTTTTTACCCTCTCTGTGTGGAAGAGCATTTATGTCTTTAGCAGCAACTCAGAACATTTTCAGGCAACACCATTGACTTGTCTCTCTTACCAGTACATACTTCTATTTCAGGCTCATTATGATGAATGCATGAAACATGATGAGAAAAGCCATCAGCCATCTTACTTACAAGCACTGTAGGAAAGAAAAAGAAAATTCTCTGTGTAACTGTTTGCATGTCTCCTAAACCATGGGAACTAAGAAAAAATATTATTATTGAAATAAATTTCTACATCCCAGTCTAGGCCAAATAGCACAGAACCTCAGTATTTCATATATACAGTTAAGTAAAAATAACAAGGAAACAATGTTTTGTGTCAATTACGAGGCTATATGCTTTGCGTATTGTATCTCATTTACTTCTAGTGACGAACTTATTGCACAATTGTGATCTCCCCTTTACAAATGAGAAAATTGAGGCATAGAAAAGTTAATTAAACATCCTAAGTCACACAACTAGTAATGGCACAGAAATTTTTATTCTTTCCCACAGGAGACCTGGATTTTGGATCGATTTCACTTTGCGTTGTCTGACATATAGTATACCTTGTTTGTACCTTTTACTTTGGCCATTCTTCTATATTCTTCTATCAGTTTGTAGATTTACCCTTTTTAAAAAATCTTTATTTATTTATTTATGAGAGAGGAGAGCACAAGCAGGTAGGGGCAGAGAGAGAGAGAGAGGGAGATACAGAATCCAAAGCAGGCTTCAGGCTCTAAGCTGTCAGCCCAGAGCCTGTCACAGGGCTCGATCCCACAAATCGTGAGATCGTGACCTGAGCTGAAGTTGGACGCTTAACCAATTAAGCCACCAAGGCACCCCATAGATTTACCATTTTAATTCTTAAATTATATTTCACTGGGTTATTAAGTAGCATTCTCTTTAGTGGGAATCTCTAATATTCCCTGGCACATATTTAGTTATCAATTGATTATATATATAATATATATATATTTATATATATATATAATATATATTATATATATATTATATATATATTATATATATATTTATATATATATTTTATATATATTATATATATATATTTTTTCTATCACTTTTTTATCACTCTGTTTCTCTGTCACTTCTGGCTCTAGATCACATCCTGTCATCAGATATCTCATCCACATATGTATTACTATACTCATATGTATTTCCATAGGGAAGAATTAGTAAAAAGGCACTGTTAGAATTCTACTTCAAATGGATGTAATCCCTAGTTAGCATCTTCACATACTGAAACTCTTTATTATCCTTTTAGCACACTATGGTATTGACAGTACTTTGGTTTACCTTATCATTATAACATCATTTCTGAGAATTTCCACTTGTGTCATTGCAAAGTGATTATGGCAGCTTCACTGAGCCTTATTCACGTGAACAGAAAATTAGTGTCATAAAGAAAATGTCTAATAATTATTTTCCAAAACATTTTGGTGCTTTTCAAACTTAAACTCATTACACTGATTGGAATCTCACATCAGAAAATACACGAGTGTTCTTATTAATAAGTCAGTCTCATACAACTTTTAGGTAATATTTCGTCAGAAAATGTATTAGTAAAATCCATATACATGGCCTTAATCTCATCACATGTATGGCAGTAGTGTGTATGAATCTCAGTTCTTGGAATTATCAAAATAATTATATAGTAAATTAAGTTATCAAAATAATTCAAAAAGTAAATGGGATACCAGATTCTGTGCTAGTTGTTTTACATTCATTATCTTATTTAAACATGTATAACCTCCTCATAAAAACTTGGTCCCCATTTTACAGATGTGGTAATTGAATGTCAAGGATGTTAAGGAGCTTTCTCAGAGTCACACAATTAGTGTGTGGCAAGAAACTTCTTGCAATATGCTTCTTATAGATTCTGAAATTTTTATTCTCTTAACTCTGCCACACTGCTATGTTAATTCACATTTCTAGCCTGCGTCCTCCTTCCATTGTTTTTTAAATCACAAAAACAAGAAAGAGGAAAGCTGAGGATGAGTCTGATATAATAAGTAAGTACTAAGTTTTCTGAAGTTCTATATCAAGATCTAAAAATTAATATAGAAATTATTAAATTTTATGTCTTAAATATATCCATTATAAGAAATATCTGAGCAAATACATATTGCAATAATTAAAATCAGCATGCAGAATACTTTATGCAAGTCTATAGTGAGAAAGACAGAGAGATAGAGTAAAATCTCACCACTCTGAAAATTTTGTTAGGGTAGCTATGTTTTCACAGTGACTGAGATTTTCCTCTTCAAGCATCAAAAGGTAGTAGCCAGCATTTTGAATAGAAATCCTCTAAGTATTTATCACATTTTCCCATGGCTTATATGTATACAATTTGGCATAATGCTTTCTTGATGACCTTTTATTATACATATATATTATTTGTTGTATGTTACTACAAAATGACTGTTGATACTTACTAAAATGTAGGAGATTATTGAATCCTGCATTGAATTTTTCTTAGATTTTTATAGAGTTTCACCTCTTAGTCTCGTCTTACCCTGGTGTTTTTAATAAGGTCATTCTGTGACATTTCCTATCCTCTTTCTATTTTGCTAGAAGTTGAGAAACTTAATTTCTTAGAATGGTGTTTAAAATCAGCATTAAGAGGTCTTGAATGAGGGTGTGAAGATTTATGTGTACAAAATATAGGTGTTTTCCATGAACAGGTAACTCAGATGGTGAGGTTAAAAAAAAAAAAAGCTATTTTATATTGACTTAAGACAATGTTACAGTGAATTTGTAGATTATGTAACATACATATATATATATATATATATATATATATATATATATACAAATGGAGATAGGATCAATATATTAGATAGATAGACAGTTGGAAAGACAGATGGATACACAGACAGATGAGAGAGTGCTCTTAAAAGGTTTTAATAGTAAATATGATCCCTCTTGGTTAATCCAATCAGGTATTGACCGAAGTGATTACATATGAAAAGTCAAGAACTTCAGTTTCTGAAGTATTACTGTGCTTAATTCTAGACTTGGTTATTTACCATAGACATGACCTTGAATGGATTCTACTCTTGCTGTCCTCAGTTTCTTCACCTGCCGAATAGACCTAATAACCTCTTCTACACAGGCATGTTGAAACCATCACCAGAGATAACCAGCATCAAGTTCTTGTTGAGTACATTGCTGGTGTTCCATATCCATTAATCTCTTTCTCAGTTCTTCTGTGTGATTCTACACTTAAAATGTCACCACCACCATGATCAGTACTACTGACCTTGCCCTACAAGACATTGCTAAAGAGGACCTTTAATGAAACTGACTTTCAGATTTTACTTTTTCCCCCCAAGTTAAATTTTTTTGTTAAGTTTTCACATTAAAAAAACTATAGCAAGGTATAAATAATACTTCTTGCTCTGACTAAAAATAATTCTGACACTTTATATTCTTTTTGAAAATTTCAGTCCAATGTGGTGTGAAATTCTGGGCTGAAAAATCTGCATTTCTGGTGAAAATACTTATTTAACTTAGTGGCACAGATAATATGGAAGGTGGGAAAGAATTCTATTTTATGATTTTATGACAAAAATTGCTTGGAAGAAGGAGATCAGGCATTCTATAGTTTGCAGATGACTAAATTCTCCCAGGTAGTGAAATACCAACCCTTTCCCTATTGATAGCTGAACTAACATATTATATATGCATATCTATTTCTTTCATTTGAACTCAAGAATAATCGTCCTGCCCTTTCACAAAAATGACCCTTTTATCAAAGAGAAAATACTCATCTGAATAAATCATGAGATTGGCCACATAAAAACTCTTATGATTTTATAATCTAACCCTTACTTCATAAACGGTAAGGATAAACGTAATGGCTTATATCCTTGAGGATAAATATAATAAAACTGCTCCTTTGTAAATAAGTACAAAATTACAAGTTAAATATGCACATTCAGGATTTTGGGATCACTTTCTTATTTCTAGCTCGTCCATTTAACTTTTAAAAGCAATTTGGGCTAAAGTTATGGTTGGTCTTAAAGCAATGCTCATTGAGATTTATGGATACGTCAGAATCATTATTTAAGTCTTATTTGAACGATATGAAATTGCTATTTTTGTGGGTCAAAGATATTGAAATGTTGGCCCTTCCACACCCTTAGAGACAGTATCTTAAAAATAAAATTGAGTATAATAATGAAGAGATTTTAAAATCCATATTGTTTAGATATATCAAACGTAAGACACAACCAACCTTCTTTTTACAATGTTTTAATTGTCAGTGGACTCTTAGAAGAAAACAAATCTTTAATGTGAAGCAAGTAGTAGAATATCAGTGTTTTAGGGAAAAATGGTCCTTCTATACAAATGGAATTTGAGCAACTGTTATAAACAAATTAAGGGTAATTTAAAATATATAAATATCATTTAGTGCCAAAAGTATGCCAGTCAAATAAATCTAGTTGATACTATATGCTTTAAGATATTTTCTAAATAAGTGCATTGTGTATCTTATAAATAATTTATTTCATTATAAAAACAGTTTGTGGAATACATCTAGATTGAATTTTTAACCAAGTTTCTTTTTTTTGAAAAAAAAAATACTTTTGCAAACACCTGTTCCCCATCTCTACATTAAAAACTATTGGAACAATCTCAGTGATGTTACTGGGCATACTGTGAATTTCTTATATAGAGACATGTCACTTTTATTCAAACAAAAATCCTACATTAAGGTAAGAAAATACCTTAAGATACTGACAAAAATGCAAGAAAGACATGGAAAATATTTCTAAGATTGAAAGGCATAGTCATTACCACAGAGCTCAAATAGTAGCAATAGAGAGGAGCAAGTATATAGAGAAAAGGAGTACAGTAAAGTGTTCAGATCATGAGGTTTAGAATGAGGTAGATCTGTGTTAGAATCTTGAGTCTGCCAAGATTGGCTATTTGATTATGGGAACATTATTTAACCCATATAGATCATCAATTACATCATCTGATAAATAGGGCTGATAATAATACATAACCATACATCTTGTGATTATGGGGATCAAAATTCAAAATATGTGTAAATTTCCTTGCACAGTGCCTAGCACCTACAAAACACTCAAAAATATTAGTCCTTATTAGTATTATTTAGGGGAGAGCATTTAGGACAAGTGGGACCGATCTGGAGATAATCATGTGTGCTGGAGTAAGATGGACTCCAGGTCCTGACCTCAGGCTTCTATAGAATTCAGACACCACTTCAGGAGGAGCAAGGATTTATTTTCCTGAATGCCAGTAACCTCAGATGGTCTCTTTCCTCTCACTCTCCCCACCCCTTTTGGCAATATACCACCAACTTGCTGATCCTTCTTAATAGTTGTTTATTGCTGTGTAGCAAATTACCACACACTTTGCCACTTAAAACAGCATGCATTGGGGTGCCTGGGTGGCTCAGTCACGTAAGCGTTGGACTCTTGATTTTGGCTCAGGCCATCATCTCATAGTTCATGGGATCGAGCCCCACATCAGGCTTCATGCTGACGGTGTGGAGGCTGCTTGGGATTCTCTCTCCCCTTCTGTCTCTTCCCTTCCCCTGTTTGCATGTGCACGTATGCTCTCTCTCTCTCTCTCTCAAAGTAAATAAAATAAACTTTAAACAACAGCAACACACATTTATTACCTCACGGTTTCCACGTGGCAGGACTCTGGGCACAGACTAGCTGAGTTTTCTGCTCAGGGTCTCACATGGCTGCTGTTGAGGTGTTCTAGTGTGATGTCTACAGGGCTGAGATCTCATCTGAGGCTCACTGGCAGGTGGCAGAATTCAATCACTTGTGATTGTACACTGAGGCCCTGAGTTCCTAGATAATTCATAACATGGACGTTTGCTTCTTCAAGATCAGCAGGAAAATATCTTTCTTTCTTCCAGTCATTTCTTTCAGAGAAGTACCAATCATCTTTTCAAGGTTATACTTGATTAGGTCAGGCCCACCCAGGATAATTAACCTTTTGATGAACTCAAAGTCAATGGATTTGTGACCTTAATTACATCTGCCAAATCCCTTCCACTTTGTCCTATAAAAAAACCTAACCAGAAAGTGAAATCCCATTGTGGTCATAGATCTTGCCCACTACTTAAGAGAAGAATTATACTGGGCCTTCATACCAGGGGGCTGGGATCTTGGGACCATATTAGAATTCTGACCATTCTACCTATAAGATATCTCAACTAAATAAAGGACCTTAAATTTGGCACATTATGGGTAATATTTAAATGGTAAGGCTCAGGGAGGGTAGCAATATATGATCAAGATGCAATTAAAGTATAGTTGGTTAATACATTTCAATCAGGACCTCCTGTTTCATATCACAAACTAAGTGAAGAGGGGAAGAAGCCAGCCTGGAAGTAGCTGGGGGATATTTTCAGGGTAAAAAGAGAAAGAGAAAGAAAAACATTTCCTCTCAGCCAAAGGCAAATTTCTAATACTTAATGCAAATTTGTTTTGAATCTGTCCAGTTTACCTTCTCATGACTTGGGGCAGAGAGAGAGTGAGCACAGTGGGGTCTTGAACAGGCAGAACTATATCACATAATTGTGAATTTCCTCATTTTTCATGATATAATTCTTGTGGTATAATTAGTCCCAATTCAATGAGACATCACCGCATTTATTTATGGATTCTAATATTTATTGAAAAGCCCGAATCAGTTTTAGTTTTTCACGAGCATGGGACTAGATGTACAGTCTTATACCTTTCTTGGTAAAAACAGTGTAAGTCACAACCTCTTTCCTCAAACTCGTACACTTAAGTAGCAATTGAGGAAAGGCAATATGTAAACTTAAAACCGTGATGAGGATTTTTTTAAAATATATTTTCAAGACTTCAGATGATACTATGTTGTTAGGTCTATGATATATCTGTAGGAAGGGGAAAAGTTGAGAAAGAACCAGAGTGGGGATGAAATGAATTATTATTCAATAGATTCAATAAAAATAGCCATACCAGAAATTGAATTAAATCATACTTAAATTTCTATCTTAGAATTTGATTTCATGCTCTATTAAAATTTTTCTATTTTTTTTAAGCATTAAGTGGACTGACAGCACAAGTGAAAACAGGCAAGGGTTTTACAGTCATGCGGTTCTAGAATGGGATTCTAGGTCTGCCACTAGCTCACTGGATAACAGGCAAACTACTGACTCTCCAGGCCTCCAGCTGTTCCCCAGTGAAAAGAGAATTATATCCAGTTTGCAGAATTGGCTTAATGATAAGAAAAAGAACATATGCACACACAAAATACACAACATGGTACCCAGTGCATAGAAGAGCTATGGTAAGTATTAGAATCGCAAGTCTTTGTACTGCCACTGACATGCTAGGTGGTTTTAAGTAAGAACATGATAGAAAGGCATCACTGATAACCTGTCATGAAATTCAAGAGAATGCAATAGCTGCAAAATCATTGAGCAAATCATGGGAGAAGGTACATGTTAATTATTCAGTTTTAAAACCATTTGTAATATTATTATCCCAAGACGATATTAAGTAAGCTTTCTAGGAAAATGGAGACAGTATCTATTTACCTAAATTATTCATTCATACATTCTAACATTAAAAAAAAATGATAGTAAATCAGGGCAATGGAAAGGATAAAGAAACGGACATGTTAACATAAAAACTAGTATTTTTGCTGCTAGTGAAATGCATATTTGATTCTGTCTTTCCTGGTAGCCAGGACAAATCAGGAGGAAAATAATAACTTTTAAGAAGAAAAAACTTTTTCTTGACTTAAATTCTGAAAATATTTTTTCATGCTATTCTTTATATATGTTAGAGCATTGCCATGGGAATTTTCACTTTTGTAGTTTTTTATTGTTTCCTTAGTAAAAAAAAATGAGAAAAAAATGAAAGTATAATATTAAAATATGACGCAAGGGAAGATTTGTTCAGCTAACTATATCTAATACAAATATTCCTGTTAAATCACCTTTTTTCTTTCAGGCTTAACATCTGTTTCTTAAAATTTAAGAGTAAATATTCTATTCAAAACAGTCAAAGCAACCTGGAATTTTAGCTAGTATATGGGAAAACACATACATAATGCAAATCAATGGATTTATTTAATACAAATATATGGCTACCATTCCCAATTGTTGACTCTGTGAGAGCAGAGGATTCAATGTAAAAAGATTTGCCTGGGATCTCAGAGTCAAGAAAACTCAGTTCAAACCTAGCCTTGCCAAGGTGAATATAGGCAAATCATTTTACCTACCAGGACAATTATTCACCAATCTTTAAGTAAAGAAATTGGACTAGACAAGCTCCAATTTGTTCTAGAACGATGACCACCAAAAGATGTGGCCCAGAGTATGCACTCCATAAATAAGTGGGAAAAAGGAATCCTATGCCTCTATGACAATAGTGGCCTGATTTAACCAGTCTGGTGGCTAAAGAGAGTTGATGTAAATACTTTGTATTTCTCAATGAAAAGAAGGCAGGTAGTAATAATAAAAACTCTAGGTATATGTCAGGGTTTCTCAACCTAGTCTGATGCTGCTATGGAAAGGATAATTCTTTGTTATGAGAGGTGGTCTGTGCACTGTAGCATATTTGGCAACATCCTGGTTTCTACCCACTAGATACCAGTAGTGCTGCTCCCTGAGTTGTGACAACTAAAAATCTCTGGAAATATTTAGACCCCATTTGAGAAAAACTGGTATATATAAACTGTTTGTGTGTGTGTGTGGGGGGGGGGGGTGTAGATAGATAGCTTTTTCTATTGTATATTTACTTTTATTGTACCTTAAATACATGAGATCAATTATTTTCAATTATTAATTTTATGTTCTCCCATGGCATACTAGATAATTAACACAATTAGCCCAATGGTCACTTCTTATTTTGAATATAGCTTGACTGGAGTCTAAAAGATTCAAGTGTTTTCCAATATAGCTAATGTACCTCATTGCATTGCTTATGGTTTTTGATAAAATCATGCAAACACAAGCAGTCTGATGTTATTTTTTTGTTTACAGTATTACTGTGTTGTTTTGGTTAACAGAATGAAAAACAGCACTGTAATACTACAAGTAAAAATGTTTTATTCTTAGTTTGTTTCATCAATAAAAGCTGACATTTTTGCAAGAAAGATGTTATACTATTGAAATTAACTCTTAGTCAATTGTAAATAATTGTATTATATCGGTATGTTATCATGAAGATTAGAAATCATTTCCTACAGAATCATGTTTTTGCTTCCTCAGCACTGTTTCAATTGAAAGGAATTTGAATGAAGTGCATCTCATTACTAACATAAAGTAGATGGAGCTTGAATAATTTTTATATTTATTTTCCATGGATGGCTATTACATTTCTTATCCTATCTATCCAAATTTTATAAAATAAATTGTTTTAATCCATTCTTTGGAGAGGAGCAATGAATTTATTTTTGCAAAAGCTATGCATCTGAATATATTGTAATATGCATAAAGCTCCGTTAACACAGTTATTTATATAAAAAGTGTAGCTGCCTTACCTTTTATTTAATTTACATACTTTATTTACTTTCTGACAGGTTCTTCTCCTTGCATTTTTATTTACATACCAAAAATGTCTTCAGATAAGTCAACTAAAACTTTAATGCACTGTATAATTTAAAACTCCATAAAATGTTTTATGTATTGCATAGTTTTATATGAATTTTTAGGCTGATGATATAGAATTTTGGAAATATCTCATCAACTATTCCTATACAAAACATTATATTTCTTACATATGATGGGAAATAGAGTATTGTCTTTTGTCTGAGATCATGTTTAGTAAGAATTGTAAAATTTGTGCTCAGTCTATTTGTTTCATACAGGGGAAAAATCTCTGGCTGTGTTTAAGGATTGTTATTTTTTTCCTTAAATTATTATCATGGACTTCATGTAGTAAGGGCATCTCATCTCACATCCTTAGAGAATTTGGTACCTTTGCTCTAAGCTATACAAAAGATCATTATTCTTTCATTCAAATATTGGAAACAATGTTTCCATTATGTGTTTCATAAACTGTAACAGAGATCACTCACCAGTGAGGTAATAAGGCCATAGTGTGCAACATAAAGAAGTCCAGTTTTAGAAATATAAACTTAACCTTCATCCCTCCCTTTTTTGTATTTAGCTTTTCTAAGCATGGTTTATATTTGCATAACCCACCATTCATATTCTTGTGAGTTCATGATATAAATAATTTGAAAAATTTCATTCAGTTCCCCCAAATTATTCTAGTCATTATGGATGATTCATGAGAGGATTAATCTCTTGGATGTGACATAAAACTAGAGAGGAAAGACACTACCTATCATATCATTTGCAGTTAAGAACATGCTGCATATCTTTAAGCCTTAGTTAAAGTGCTTATAGTAATTGGGTGTGCATGCCTTAGCTCCGTTAAAACCCAAACAGCAATATGGGAGAGTGTGGTTTGTTTTTTAAATGTGCAAGGAAGGAAAATTAGTGAAATCTGTTTAAGTCACAAAACTGCCTCATTCAGGACCCAATTCAGCAGCATGGAAAAAGTAACTCAAGTTAACTGTACTCTTAGCATATGTCTAAGCTCACAAATTTCAATTCACTTCGAATTCCTTTCTTTTCCCATGGATCTGCCTACAAAGAAAAGAAATACAAAGATGGCAAACTGGTTCAATAGTTCATTAGCTCTAGATTGTCTCAAGGTTTTCAGGATGAAAATAGGTCCAGTTACAGACCCAAGTTCTTTATGTGTTGCAATGGTGATACCCATAAAGAACTGCTTTCATTTTACTATGGGTCTTTCCTCTTTTCCTCCACTCCACCCTCTACTACCACCACAGGCATACTCCATACATGCACATGGAATTAAGGGTATGATGTATTTAGATTTTATCCATGCAAAGAGAATTTGGCGGAAGAAATAAAACTAAGCTAATGAACAATCGATCTAGGTATTATACAGAGACTGTGGTTTAGTGACCTAAATTGCACCATAATCTTTAAAAGATTACAGTATTTGGGTAGAAAAAATGATCTCTGTTTCTATAATGGCATCTCTGTATAAGAGGATATTATTGGATATAAGCTGCATGGTTTCAGCACATACTTTTCTCTATCTTTCAGCAATTCAGAGTAGTTCTCAGATACATCTGAGAAGTAGCACTGAGGATTTAGTCTTCATTTATAACCAAACAGTCTCGAATAACATTTTCTTCCAATTTTTGTTTTAAAGGTCTAACATTTGATCGTATGTTTTCTTTAGTTAACTTTCTATATTATATGGCAATCTCTGCGGTTATTTTTTTCAAAGATAAAAAAGAAAAAAAAAGCATGCTCAAAATGTAGAAGTTATTTTTGCAGTAACGTATGTCATGATTTTTAAACATTCAGGCCTTTAAACTTTTTTTATAGTGTATGTTCTTGCCAATCCCAGCACAGTTCTACAAAGTAAAATATTTGGCAGTGAATTCATATTAACAGATGGAACAAGAAATTAACACGTTTTTGCTTCGCTAATTCACAGTTCTTTTAATACGCTAATTCTAAATCACCTGTTCTGACTTTGACAGGCTACAGACACCTGTTTGGGGTAATATTCCACAGCTAATTATTACATGAGAAATTCAGTTTCCAACAAAAGGGTTTCTGTGTGAAATTGTCATAGTTAAAAAATTAAGTAATACTAAACACATAGAAATGTAGTTCAGATATCGTG
This sequence comes from Puma concolor, assembly GCF_028749965.1. Taxonomy (NCBI): domain Eukaryota; kingdom Metazoa; phylum Chordata; class Mammalia; order Carnivora; family Felidae; genus Puma; species Puma concolor. The sequence goes on from NC_141674.1 coordinate 135,224,969, forward strand.
ATTTAAATACCGTTAATCTGCAACTTCTCTTTCAGTAAAGAATGATCTATGAAAACCAAAGACTGTCCTCTTAGTGTTTGAATTCTGTCTGTCACACTTTACACCATGGTTGCACTGATCAAGTCAGAATTTCTTCCCAGTTGCAGTGATTTACTGTATTACTGTATTTTAAATGGCAGGAAAAGAGTATAGAATTTTCAAGTGGCTGGAAAAATTCCTAACTGTATGTTAAAAATGACTCAGGAGAGTTAAAAAAAATACTGTCAAGATGAAAGAGAAAAAAAAAAAAAAAAAAGAAAAACTTAGCCTGGGTGGCATCGTATGGAAGGCAGACAATAAATAAATAGGAAGTTCACTGAACTGTGGAGTTTGAAGTATGACCGACTCACATGAGGCACCAAGAGGACCACTGACTTCTTTGCTAAAAGAAAAGCAAGGTCATGATGCCAGGAAGTTTATGGATATAAAAACCAGATGCCCCACCCCCACCCCACTCCTTATATTTCAGCCTCTTAACAAACTACTAATTTCCACTAAGTCCTGATTTTCTTTATCTCCCCGTACCGTTCTCTGTTATTCCAACAAGGTTATTTCCCCTCTGTCACCTTTGCGATTTCCTCTCGCAGTGACTTTTTCACTTCAGTTTCCCCACAAAACCTGCTACGGGGGAATGTGGAGGCAAAGACTGTTATGTGTGGGAGGGTAGGTTGGTGGAATAAGAAGCAAAAATCAGAAACGTAAGGTTTTTCGATGTTTGTAACATAACGACAGATGCTGAGGTAGAGTCTGTCTTTAGGTTTGCCAAAGGTTCCATTTTGTGTGTCTGTTTTTCGATTCTCTCTAATTGCTGTTCAGCTTTGTATGTGGCTTTGCTAATGTGTCTTCCTTAGCCACGTTAGGGATGCAGAGAACTTGTCGTTTCTTTAATTAACCTTTATGTCTTAGAACCCAGATAGTAGAGTTCATCAAGCAGGTGCTCTTGGAAGTTTTAAGATTCATGCTGGTGTATTCTGCTTTTGAAAAGTTATTGTATGAAGGGTATTTTTAAAATGCCTTTTTATTTTGTAAGACTTCAGGTGGATGAGGAGAAAGCTTGTTTTTCACATTCAGCCTCCCTGTAATTTTGTTGTTTTTCTCCCAATTGCTGCTCCAGAAAGCACATGGTCTTTCTCTAAAACCATGCTTTATGACATTGCTATTTGCAGAAATTTAACTGGCAGCCCACCCCAGGAAGATAAAATCCCGTTTCATCCAAGTTTGATTCCCCTCCTACACCCACACCTGAAACCATATTTCTGCCAGAGCCTACATTCTGCTAAGGAGGAAACCAATCTTTTATAATACTTTAACATACGTGAATTTTATTTTATTTTTAATTAAAAAATTGCATTTCTCATCCAAAAATGCTAGATGACATTTAAAGCTAGGAAAGAGTTTCCAAATAACTCACCTTTACAATTAACTCTTATCAGAACTACACAGTTATTTCACTGCACCGGGTATAAGCAAATGGCTATGACGTAGTTGTGAAGTTGAAAGGCCTCCGTCACCACTCAAGTTCTTGGCTAAGTTCAGAAGCACATTATCCTACGGGGATTTGCTCAGGGCTCAAAGTTTGAAAAAGAGTGACTGGTACACAATTGGAATGAAATCAACTTTTATTTTCAGTTAATAAGATAGCTCAGGAATACACTAAATATCCTGGTCTTTAAGAGAGTAAAAAAAAAAAAAAAAAAAAAAAAAGACTCTAGGAAGCTTGTTCAGAAATCTCTGGTTTCCCTGAAAATAATTTTAGATATACACTTGCTACCTCTAAAACCACTATGAATTAGGTCTAGATTATAATACAAAATATTCAAGATGTAACGGTTAAAGGAAAATGACCTTGAGCAAGTATATTTGAGATTTATATTTAATGTGAAAGTTTTTTAAGTTTATTTATTTATTTTGAGAAAGAGATAGCACAAATGGGGGAGGGGCAGAGAGAGAGAGAGAGAGAGAGAGAGAGAGAGAGAGAGAGAATCCCTAGCAGGCTCCACGCTGCCAGGCAGAGCCCTACCAGGAGCTTCAACTCATTAAACAGGGAGGTCATGACCTGAGCCGAAACCAAAAGTCCAATGCTTAACTGACTGAGCCACCCAAGCACTCCTTCAATGTGAAATTCTTCAACAAATTGTTCAAGATGATGAATGACATTATAATGCAGTTCCAGTCATCTGTCTTCAGTTAAAACACTTTGATAAATCGGTTAATTAATAAGAAAAACTAATATCACTGATCTTCCTACTTTAATATATTCCTTACAGATAGTGTCTGAAAAAAGTTATATCATTTTTCCAGGGACAAATGCATATGTATATATTTTTATTTGTATGTAAGTATATATGTACACATACATGTACATATATACATGTATATACACATACATGTTAGAAAGCCTGTTCAGTCCTTCAAAGAAGATTGCAGATTACAACTGATTAAAGAGTTACCATGGCAACAATTATATTTCACTTAGTCACTTTTCTAAGCAAGTAAATGTTCAACATATCAGACTTATTTAACAGGGAAGGATTTGTTTTACGTAACTAGCAGGTAACATTAATTAATAATCACCATTTATGCCCTTTTACATATTTTAAATGGTTATCTCCACATATAATTCAAAGTGCGGTATTTACTATGTTATTTATATAATATATTTTAAAGAGAATTAAGTAACTTTCATTTAGAAAATTTAATTCTCTTAATACAATTTACCCTAAGCCAATTTTGTTAATTTGTCATCTATTGTAAAAGCATGATATTATTCTAATAATGATAGGTTACCATTTATTGAGCACCTAATAAACACCAAAAACTCAATAAATTATTGCTAATCCTAGGTTTATTGTTCCATTTCACAGGGTAGGTAGTGGGATCCAAGGAGACTAATAACTTCTCCTTTAGTCTCAGTGCAGTGGACAAAATAAAATCCCAACCTGGGACTCAGTAATTGCAAACCCCATTCTTTTTTCCTTGTGAGTTGTTGATGATCCGTGTTTGAGTAGCTGGATATGTAGAATTCAGATTTAGAAGTAGACATTACCAAAAACCAAAAAAAGCACTTAGATCATGATACAGTCAAATGAACTATCTGTATAAGAAGTCAAGGGGTGCCTGGGTGGCTCAGTCCGTTAAGTGACCGACTTCAGCTCAGATCATGATGTCTCAGTTCGTGAGATCAAGCCCGCGTCGGGCTCTGTGCTGACAGCTCAGAGCCTGGAGCCTGCTTCAGATTCTGTGTCTCCCTCTCTCTGTACCTCCCCTGCTCATTCTCTGTCTCTCTCTGTCTCTCAAAAAATAAATGTTAAAAAAAAAAAAGAACTCAAAACTAATATGCACAAAGTACCCAGTGAACAAATTGCTTCACTTTAGTGATTGACAGGTATGTTTGTTTATCATTAGAAGCATTTTTTTAAAATTTTTTAAATGTTTATTTGTTTTTTGAAAGAGAGAGACAGAGACAGAGAATGAGGTGGGGAGGGGCAGAGATAGAGGGAGACACAGAATCCGAAGTAGGTTCCAGGCTCTGAGCTGTCATGACAGCACAGACCCCCATGTGGGGCTTGAACCTAAGGGCTGCTAGATCATGACCAGAGCTGAAGTCAGATGCTTAACCAACTGAGCCACCCAGACATCCCTATCGTTAGAAATATTAATGTCTAATAGGATGTGAGTCAAATATCTTATATTTTAAAAATTCAACTTTCATGTTGTTTACAAATTATTCATTAACATTGCCTCAAGCTTCAAGGAGTTTACAATTTAGTAAATAATAAAGTTTACGACTTGAATTTTTTAACTTTAAAATGCTTCTTTGTGTTTCTACAAAGTAGTATATTTTTATCAGCAAATTTTCCTTAGATATGTTGTTACTTTAAAGACTATTCTTTTAATTTTTATCCTAAAATATCTTTGGCATCTATATTAAAATGCTCTGCCTAATTATAACCCATGACCGGATTGTAATATTCCCAGGCCAAAGACCATATCTGACTTATTTATCAACAGTTTTCTAGTCTTTTCACAGTCATAGATACACAGTGAAAGTTTAATAACTCAGTGTTAAATGATTGCAGGAGTGCATGGATGGATGGATGGATGGATGGATGGATGTGAATTCTGGCAGATAACTATGTGGCAATGAAAGTGAGTGTATATGAGTGTTTGTATATGAGTGTTCTTGAGGAGAAAAATAATACTCATATACAAACATAAACACTGATAATCCAAAGAGGAAAACTGAAGATTTCAATGACTTCATTTAGGAAACCATTATTGAATATCAGGCATTGAGTTAAACTTGAGGCTATGATGATGAGGAACAATTAATAGTGGCTGGTCACATGGGGTTTACTTTCCAAGAGGGGAGGTACAAATAATAAATAAATGAACATAGTAAATAAGATAATTGCTTTATTTGATTATTGTTATAAAGCTAAACAAAAAATCTGCAAGATGGCACCAAACTCACTCGGGTGATCACTTTAGACAGCATAGACAGGGAAAGCTCAGGAGGAGATCTCTGATTGGGACTCAGCAGCAGTGTAAAGAAGGAAGAAAAGAACATTCTCCTGAGCATGGTGAATTCCTGATTGCCAGCAGCGAGGGTGAAGAAAAAGGAGTTATGGATCCTTTAAGGAAGTCAGTAGCTGCCCATCATGACACATTCTTTGCCTTCCTTGCTTAAATATACACGTGGCTCTTAAACACAGCCAAATGTAAGAATTTCTGGGGTAATACCAGAAAAGCTTTCCAGGTGCTTCTGTACAGGACAAAAAAACAACAGCAACAATACTATTATCTTGTGGTTTCTACTGGCTAAAAACGACAGTTACAGGAAAACACCAACAACCATTATAGAAATAATAACACCAGTGAGAACACCACTAAATCTACTCTTTCCAACAATCTTAACAAAGAAAATAACCAGAATCATGTTATATATACCCAAATCACTTTAATCCCCCTCAGAAATAAATATATATTAAATATTCATTTGTATGCATCAAAAATTCTTCAACTCAAATTGATCCAAATAGGGTATCATTTAAGGAAAATTATAACCATAAGTCTCCCCCCCCCCACCAACAGTTCAATCAACCAATTAAGTAGTCATCTACTAAATGTGGTCCTCAGACAGGTAGCATCATCAACATCTCCCAGGGTTTTTCAGAAATGCAGAATTCCAAGCCACTCCAGACCTACTGAATCAGATTCTGCATTCTGACAACTTCTCGGGTGATTTGAATACACAATAAAGTTTGAGAACTTCTTGAGCACTAATTTATGTGCCCAACCCCATGCTAGGTACTAGAGTACATAGAAACAATACAAAATTACCAGGGTTTAACTTTTTTCAGCAAGATCTAAATGGTTATAACTGGAAAAAAGCAAAAAAAAAAAAAAAAAAAAAAAAAGAAATCTAATAGTTTTTGGAGACTTTAATTTGAATTTGCATGTGAGTCACAGTTCTAAGTCTGGCTACTAACTCTGATCCATAACATGAGATTCTCTGATCAGTTTGTTTCCAAATATGCAAACTCACGTAAGGGTAACATAATACAACCCATCAGCCCTCAGTATATAGCCAGAATCCCACCATTATTTTGAGCCTAGAGCCTAGATTATAGTAAATAGCTTCCTAATTGGTTTCTTGCTTCCGTATTTGCCCCTATTATAGTTTATGTTCCAATAAGTTGTTAAACTCAGTGACTTTTCACTTTTTTTAAACAAATATTTTTATTTTTTTAAGTAAACTCTGCCCCCAATGTGGGGCTCAAGCTCACAACCCTGAGATCAAGAGTTGCATGTTCTACCAACTGAACCAGCCAGGCATCACAAAAACTCAGTGACTTTTTAAAGACCTTAGGCTTGGGGCACCTGGGTGACTCAGTTGGTTGAGCATCTGACTTCGGCTCAGGTCATGAGCTTGCCATTTGTGAGTTCAAGCCCCGTACCAGGCTCTGTGCTGACAGCTTGGAGCCTGGACCCTGCTTCAGATTCTGTGTCCCCCTCTCTCTCCACCCCACCCCTCCTTGTGCTCTGTCTCTCTCTGTCTTTCAAAAATGAAACATAAAAAGGTTTTTTAAAGACCTCTCCCCTCTCAAATTGATCTTACATAATTACAGTATATGTACTCTATATGTACTTATGATCTTACAGTGTATGTACTTATGGTGTCTGCTCAAATGGTAATGCTTTGAATACCTTTTTCTTGGACACTTCATTTAATCTAGATGTTTCATCCACCTCTCTCTCTTTTTCTCTCATTCTCTCTCCAGCTGTATCTTGCACTTTTCTTTATGGTTGTCATCACTGTCTCTAAGCACTTTGTAACATTTTATTAACTACTTTATTGTTCATGTTCACACCGTAATATAAAATTCAGAAGTCAGGGATTTTGTTTTTCGTGTCCACCAGTGTTCAGATGAATTCCATATAAATAATAGAGGCAGAATAAAGAGTTCTTGAGTGAATGTTGAATGAAATCAGTATTCTAGGATGTTGATAGTTGTGGTTATATCATTATCAGAAATATTGAGCACCTAACATATGTCACTGTGGCAGATTATAAAGAATGACATATCAAACATGATATGCCTACTGGAGACATACAATACAGTCGAGTTATAAATAAATGAATAAAAGTGAGGCATATAGTACACAAAAGAAATTCTTCAAGGAGTTAAATCCTGAAATTCTTCAGGAATTAAAAGGTGAGTCCAGTGGCAGGAAATTGAAGAAAGAAGACCATTTTGGTAAGTAAATAATCTGGTAATGGCATTTTCAGAAGCATAAGTGGCAAGCTTTAGGGTTGAAATAGATGAAGCATTATTCATGAACTGTAAAAGTACCTCTGAAACCCATAGTTAGAAAGATAATCAGTGACCAGTTTATGGTAGCTTCACCACCTAAACTAAGGTATTTGTATTTTATTCTGTGGACTTATTTTATTTTTTGAGAAAATAGCCATGTATTCAGAAGGATGGTTTAGGAGGATTCATGCAAAGCTATTTTGGAGGATGAACTGGGCTGGGAAGAGGCTGCACGGAGAGACAGCTGGCTAGGGGATTCCAAATCATACATGGAAAGTAGCAGAGGTTAAGGAGTGACATTAGGAATGATAAGGTATTAAAGTTAGTCAAGGATATATTAATTGTTAGAAGAGCACACAACAAGGAAAAATACTATATAAGTAATTGCTATCATCATCATCTTCATCACTGTTACCACACATAAAACCATCACAAACCTTTCCCCCAATCAGAATGACAAGGACACTAACATAAGCTGTGTAGAAAACAATTCCTCCAGAGATAAGAATATCATTTTCTGGTGATATAAAACGCAAATCAGTGGGCTGACTTTTAAAGTGACAGTTCTGGCAATTAGAAATATGAAAATGGGAGTTCATTTTCATCTTTTCAGAAAAAGCCATAACCTCACTTCCAGATAAAGGGCTTTTTTTCCCACCCCCAAAGAGTCAACACAAAAGATGAGTTTTTCTTCTATTGCAAAGTGCCTTTTGTTTGTTTGTTAGATGGGAAACCCTTTATACATTCTTCATTGTTTCCTCTTTATAAACAACAATTTTCTTTACCAAAACTGAGCATATTAAAATTGACCTGAAAGAATGATGAGTGTTAAATGAAAAAATATAAGCTAAGACTCTATCTTCATGCTGGGGTAGGACCTTAATAAATATTTGTTGTCCTCTCTTCCCCGCCCGCACCTTGTATGGTATCTTGACAATGTTAATTCTCAATAATTGCTTATCAAATAAATGAACATTACTAAATTTGCATTAAGCATTGAACTTTTGAGCCATTGACCAATACACATGCAAATGCCCAGATGCAATGTCTTCATACGAATATCTTCTAGTGTTGAACCTCAGTGGTGAACTTGACATTTTTTCTTAGTCTCTCTAATCCACAAATTTCCTTTCTGTGTACTTGGGAAAAAGTTATTTTCTTTTCCCCACAATATTCAAGTTAATACAATGTCCTCAATGCTTTATCTCTGGCCCACAATTTATTTACTATGATATGTCTTTTGATGCTTTTATATTGATTGCTCTATTTCCTTTTTTGTTGTTGTTGTTGTCCCTCTTATGCCCTTCTTAGGCAACATGACAGTTTTTCTTTACTGGGTCCCACTTTTATTTTATCAAATGCTGTTAATTTGTATTTTAAAAATTTATTTATAAAAGTATAAATTCTTGGTCCCATATTCTATTACCTTAAACCATTTACTCTCTGCTATATATACATCTTTCCTACTTTTTCTACAAAACTCTTTTCCGACCTACTCTATAAAAATATTCCTATTTCTGCAGTTTGTTGTCCAAGTTATTATATTCCTAACTGGATTAGGAAACTCATCTTTATGGGGCCTTTTATGTGTTCTGTGCACTTATGGTTTTCTGTAAACAAAAATAATAAATAACAGGTGGATAGCTAAATATATAACTCACTGGGAATCAAGCATTTCAAGAGGAGGAAAGGGCTATGTCAGAAACAATCTACATAGATTACACTGAGTCCAGTAGAAACATAAATGATGCTCAGCCATCACTTTTAATAGACTAAAACCTGTTATTTTATAGTCATTAAAAAGTAAACATTTTTACTTATCTTCCAAATTTTTTCAGAAATGTATCGTAATAAGTATTATAACTATGCTTTTTGTAGCACCAAACATGAAACCTCTCTTCTGTCTCATCATTACGCCCCTTCTTGGTAGACAGATGAAACCAATGAAGGATGATTAAAACTGTGTAGGTCATCACCAAAACGTAGAAGTTTCTAATGTAAAATAAATAATCTGCTTAGGGTTTCTAACTGTAATGATCCCCTCTTCCCATATCCTCCCTCCTACCAGACAAAGGAGGGACCGAGTGGCGGTGGGCTGGAGCTGACTGCAGAACTGATCACATCCATCTCAGTTCCACATCTCCTGGTGTCACATTGTTAGCTTGCAGTGGCCTGTGGTGGGAGTGTGCACACTATGGAAATCGGACTTTTCCCGAGATCCTATGGTAGACATTCATTAGCACAGTCCTGGGGCAGGGCCTGGAAATCTGTGGCCAAAATATGTTGGAAATGGGGCACCTGGGTGGCTGAGTCAGTTAAGAGTCTGACTTTGGCTCAGGTCATGATCTCACGGTCCGTGGGTTTAAGCCCCACATGGGACTCTGTTCTGACAGCTCAGAGCCTGGAGCCTGCTTCAGATTCTGTCTCTCTCTCTCTCTCTCTCTCTCTCTCTCTCTCTCTCTCTCTGTTCCTCCCGTGCTCTCTCTCTCTCCCTCTCTCTCTCTCTCTCTCTCTCTCTCTCTCTCTCTCTCTCTCTCTCAAAAATAAAGCATTAGGGGCGCCTGGGTGGCGTAGTCAGTTAAGCGTCCGACTTCAGCCAGGTCACAATCTCGCGGTCCATGAGTTCGAGCCCGGCGTCAGGATGGCTCAGAGCCTGGAGCCTGTTTCTGATTCTGTGTCTCCCTCTCTCTCTGCCCCTCCACCGTTCATGCTCTGTCTCTCTCTGTCCCAAAAATAAATAAAAACGTTGAAAAAAAAATAAAGCATTAAAATTGTTTTAAAAAATATGCTGGAAGTTACTTCACTTCAAGCTTAGAGGGTAATCCCTGAGAAGGAGCAGTAATAGGGAAGGCAGACCCTGGAATCTGACCAGGCGGAGCAGAATTCAGGGATTAATCAAGAAGATGCTATTCTAGGAGAAAAAATCAGAACAGAGTTAAAGGTGAGACTGGGCAGGGAAATCTGGGGAAATTCTTTGAGCAGAAAAATGGGGAGGTGCACATTCTTTTGTATCTGACAGTTGCAGTCTCTTAAGGGAATGAAGGGAGTGGGGATGGTGGGGTTGGGCTTAAAGGCTCTAAGGTGAATGGGCTGCAGCTTTAAACAAAAAGGGATTTTTTTTTTAGGGTTATAATAAGAGGAAGTAAGGCTCTGGACAAGTAACAGATGTACCTGGTGAGACTGGCTTGCTGTACCTCAGTGCAGCCCTATCTTCCAGCACAAAGCCTTTGCACGGGGCCCAACAGCCTTGGCTCCCTTCAGGACAAAGCCACAGCCACAGCCCTAGGTAGGAACGAACAGCCCTGGGTTCCCAGAATGCCTCGTTCCGGCTCTAGAGGCCCACTAACTTTTTCCTGGAGAAGGACGAGGTCTCAGAAGGAAGATTTTGTGTACTCAGAGAAGAGGAAAAAGGCCTCAGAGCACCCAAACCAGAATGCTCAAGTTCATACAAAATGTATAAACACATGCTCATGTCAAGTGCGTCAGTCCAACATTAATTCATGGGAAGGATAGAGCTCTTTAGGTTGTGAGTGACACAAGCTCAACTCAAACTTGTGTGAGCAGAAAAAGGAATGGGCTGATTTGCCTCTCCCCTCTTTTGTTGCCCATTGGGATTGTTTCTAAACAGATTTTTCTCTCACAGAGTGTTCACAGTGATGTGCACATCTGCATTCAGGTAATCAACCCAGGAGAGATTGCCTATTGCCCAAGACTTCGGGCAAAGAGTCCTCAGGGGGGTTCTCATTGGCTTGGCTGTGGTCATGTGCCCTTCCCTGAACCAACAACCATGGGCAGAGAAATGAAATTTTCTCCTGATCAGGAGTTGGTGCCCACGTATGGATAAAGGGTAAGACCCCATGAGCTGAGGGGGAAAGTTGTTTTCCCCAAACGAAGAGGTATACAGACTAGATGTAGAGGCACATCCATTACAGTTGTCTTCTTATTAGAGTTGCAGGCAACTTAGTGATAGCTTCTGAGAGTAGATAAAAGCTTAATTATAATCACTCTATCTAGGACATTGCTTCCTCTCTTGCTACTGTTTTATAAGCTCATTTTCATTTTTCCCAAAGTCTATACCTTCTAAAATTTCTCTCTCCTGCATGTATGCCCTACTCCTTATTTCTCCGTTCTTGGTGTAGTTCCAGACAGGCTGCTCAACTCCTCTGTGCCATTCGCGCCCTCCTCTCGGCTTCCAGATCTGTACCAGGGTTGGGCTTTTTTGGTAGCTGGTCCCCTATGCAATTTGTTTCCATCAGACTGGCTGAAGTACTTAGGAGAGGCCATGTTGCTTCTGCCAAGAAAATCCATTGTTTAAGTGAGAAGGGGCTGCTTTAAGCAGACAGAATTATTATTCATTTTTATTCATAACTTTGAAATTTTAATCAAAGACTAGGTTATATACTCTAACTTTCTATAGCCCACATTCGATAACTTGTAAAATGAATAGTCCATATATGATAGAATAGTGATTATTTAATCTGAAAATGCAATTATGGACTTTGCACTAAATATAGGAATACAGCATAATAACACCATAATATAATAGGAACGTTATTCTTAGTAAATAATAGTAAATAATTACAAAATTAAACAGTTTCATTTAGTTAGAATTTTGAGGACCAAATAAGTTTTGCAACTTCCCATTTTAAACTATAAAGTTGCCTGATGAAAAAAGGGCAGCACTACCATGGACAGAACGACCCAAAACCTGGACTAATTATTGCTGTCACTGAAGGGTGTGTTTCCTTTCCGCTGGAGCTTCCTGATACTTGTGTGTGGCACTGGCATAGAGGAGGAGGAATTCATTTGTGAAATGTTTGTTCTGATAACTGGAAGAACGACCACGGTGCAGATTTCATGTTATTATAAGTATGAAACGTGTTTCTGTATGCAACAATATAAAAATAATTCCTTATCTTTTAATGTTCATACCTCTAGTCATTAGCCAACTTGTTGTCTATCTTAGATTAATGAATATCAGCTAACTTTGGAAATAGTATTTGCTGCTATAAAGGTAAAAGACTTTGCTCATTGCCCCTCCCCTGACTGTACTTCCCGGTTTGCCGGGGATTCTCTTTGGTCCACGCCTGTTTTCCCAGTGTAAGTTTAAATGTACCTCCTTGCACTCCATAAAGTGCTTCAGTTCAGAGAATGTAAATAAGCTAAGTTTATGGTACATATGAGAATTATTTTTGTTTTGAAATGATGGAATGCTTGCCAAAAACAGTGGAATTGGGTAATGAATGGGGTTATAAAAATAGCTTTCTTCAGAAATCTTTAACATTTGATGAAGCTAGAGATGTACATCGCCCTGAGATGGCTGAGAGAGGGTTTATGAATATACGAATCGACTGGTACTTGATGATCACTTTTACTCAGCATGCAAAACTGCAAACAGCTTAGACAGGAATGAAATGTCCACCAGTGTAAGGAAATTTATCTTAAGATTGGAAATCAGTCTTATCTCAGAAATGATTTTCTGTTTTATTTTCTAATTAGAAAAATTCTAGACACACAGACAATGGGCCATATATCAATAAATTGCAGATCTTTAAGGCTTCCTGAAAATGCTTTATCATTTCCATTGGAAAAAGTATATGAAGAGACAGAAGCACAGAGGAGAAGCCAAAGCCATGTGCTATGTCATCGGAGCTATCGGGGGTTCAAATCTCAGCTCTACCAGTTATTAGTTCAGACTATATCTCTTTGATTTTAAATTGCGTTATTAACGTACTGTGTCTGCATAGAAACACACACACACATAACATTGCAGGGAAAACACAGATTAGCACGTGGTCATTTCTTTCCTTAGTTATAACATTCACTCAGGTTAATGTTTGTCTGTCTTGTAGTTTGTTTTCCTAGCATATTTTCTTCTTTGTTGGAATTACAACGCAATCTGTGTGGACTGGGGAAATGCTCTATGGCTTTCTTTCAGTGTTTACATACTTAATTCCTGAGGTGAAATACCTGCTAAAATGATTCATGTTTGCCTTTGATGGACAGCCACCAATGTAGGAAGTCTAAGATATTCTCCATGGAAGAAATACTTATTACTTTGCAACCTAATACTTATTTGTGTTGCCTTTTAGTGAGGAAGTGCAGGGAGGGTAAAACTGAATCTGTTAGTGCAGGTTTAAACATTCACTGATACTTTTTTTTTTTCTGTATTGTATAAGCTTAGCTGGGCAAAATCTATACATTGGTTTTGAAGCCATATTCTTATGTTCAGTGTGAATGCTGGTCCATTGTGTAAATATGAATTTTTAAGCAATGTAGCATTTCATCAAACTAACAGGGCACTTGATTTTCTTTCATCCATATAAAAACAATTAGGAAAAAATGCCACTTATCTTAAATAGTATTTGTCAGATTTTCTTCATCAAACTTGGTAAATATAGATCTCTTGACATTTTGATGAATTTTCATCGCTCTGTGGTAAACCTAAGTGACTAGGCTGTGGCCCGTGAACAGCTTTTGTTTCTATGTGACATTAAAATGTATTTTTTTTTAAACATGATTATAATGAATATTCAAAATTAGATTCATTCTCCAGCATATGCACAATAGGTCAGAAGTCGTGGCTGGAGAAGAACACTTACTAGTCAATCTCGAGGTCTTATTATTTCTTATGAATCTCATCGTTTTACATGGTTCAGAGACATAACTATCAAAGAGGAAAGACAGCTAAATATATGCCAGTTTCAGATTACCTAGACACTTTGAAAATTCATTTCACATGTGGTTAAGTTAAAAGTTGGTGTATCTCCCTCGCTGTATATTGTCTTGACTCAAAATTTCTTGGACCGTATGTTCAAAACAGCTTGAAAAAGACATTATAAATGAAGAGTAATCAGTTACCATAGTTCAGAGCATTTTCTTCAAATGCTCTTCAATTTCTGGTTCCAGCAGAACTTTATTTACTCAAATATAAATCTTTTTTTTTTAATACTCCAGAGCCTCATCCTCAACAGAACACCTCATTTTAGTACGATTGTTTTTATATTCTGTCACAGGGTGATGATGATAAATGGAAAATGATTAAGTATATTGTTTGTCAGTTTTCTCCTTTCACAATTCAATAAATATTCCCAGAGTCCTCCCTTGTCACCTTACTTGTAATGATTACCAAGTGGAAGATATGCTTTAAAGTCAAGGACGAAATCTAGTTTTTATTTTGGTTGATCTTCTTTGCCAAAAATATAAAATATGAATTCAAACTTTGGATGCCTACAAACCAAGTTAATTACTGAGATATATTAAATCTTTTATTTGGGGACCTTGAGCTATCGAATACTTACATGAGTAAAAAAACACTTTGAGCTTTTAATTCAGTGGGAGGTGTACTGTAATTCATTGAGGGGCATATTCATAATGTAATTCTTTTATGTTGGCTGTACTTTTAAGGTTTAAATCACTGGTTTCCACATGTGGTGCACTTATTCAATGAAAAGTTATTACATTTACTAGTTATTAAACACCAACAACAATAACTAACAAGAATGATGACAAACCAAAAAAAGGAAAATAAAAGCAAATTCTTTTCCTAAATATTACCCACACTGGCTTTTGTGTTCCCTGAAATCCTCCCCCCACCCCCTGTTTTTTTTTTACATTTGTGGTATTATATTATAAAATTTCTCAGTTGAAAAACTAATTTTATTACTTATTTATTTGTCTGTTTACTTCTAAACTTCCTTGTTCAGAATAGTCTTAAAGTCACACATTTATTGTATCAAATACAATAAGGCAATAAATTACAGATATTTAACCAAGAAGAGAATATCACTGTGGAACTTATGATTTGCATGACCTACATTTTTATGGCATTTTATGGCTTTCAGAGTCCTTTTCTCATTTACTATTTTTCTTACTATATTCTTTCTATGATCGTGCAATTCAAAAACAATCCAAAAATGTGATTTCTTACTTGTTGATTAACACTAATGAAGTAAGCAGTTTTGTTGTTTCTACAAGAGAGAAAGTGGTGTTTCAGAAACTTCAGATAACTTACCCAAAGACAAAGCTACTCAACGACACATCTGGAACCCCATCTTGTCTGCCTGCCTCTACTGTGTGCTACAAAGAATGGTGAATAGCTTTATAAGCTGAAGCTCCGATTCCTGTGCACTCAGCCAAACCTTTGTATCTTTCAGGCTGCAGCCTACTCCTCTTCTTTAATGGGACCCCTCCAACAATTAAACCTATTTCAAATGATCAGTTTTCTGGAGTTATTGTATTTGCCCTCAATTTGACATGTAATCATAGATTATTTTCCCATATTATTTATTTATGAATGTATACATTCCTGACTTCTCTCTCGTATGATATTTAAGTAAGAGCAACTTATTAATGTATGGCGCACACTTGTTAGCTCTAAAATTGCCCTTGATTTCTGCATGATACAACCTTTCCCTCACCAATGTTTAAGCAATAACTTTAGTATGATTGGTAAGGTATGGTAGATGAATTCTAAGAGGGCTCCCAAGATCTCCACCCTCTGGTCTTACACCCATGGCGAGGTTACATTATATGGTAAAGATAATGATGTTTTACTCCCTTGATTTGGTTATGTTTTATGGAAATGGTGAACAGATTTTTCAGGAGTACTTAAGATCTCAGACCAGTTGACTTTAATACAAAAGGAGATAATCACGGGTGGGCCTTATTTAATTAGGTGAGCCCTTTAAAAGAGGTTCTAGAGGTGGGTAAGAATCTACTGGCCTTGTAGAAGCAAACAGCTGTGTTTTGAATTGTGTATGGGAGAGGAATGGTCTCTAGGAAGTAGGGGCCTTAGCTCTATAACTGTCAGGAAGTGAATTCTGCTAACAACCACATGAGCTTGAAAGAGAACCCCTGAGCCTCAGAAGGGATAGCAATCTTACCTGACACCTTGATTACAACCTGTGCTATCCTGAATAGAGGACTCAACTAAGCTGTGCCTGAACTCCTGACCCATGGAAACTGTGAATTAAGAAATGTATTTTGTTTTGAGCTGCTAAGTTGAGACAATTTGTCACATTGTCATAGAAAACCAATACATAATGCTATGTCTAATATTAAATAAAACTTGTTAATTTATACAGAAGTTATATAGATGCATATATATCCATATATATCTATATATATCTCATACATATCATTTATGTACACACATACACACACACACAACACATGCCTAGCTCAACAGCAACATCTTTACCTTAGAGTTTTAATTGCAAAACTTTCACCAAAGTTGTGGAACGACTCTAAAAAAGTTATGAGAAAACGTATTTTAATCTATTTAATCTAAGGTGATTAAGAATAATTTCAGGGAAAAAAAAACAAAGTTGACATTAAACTTAAAAGATTAGTGTCTGTCGAAAGTAAAAGAGAAGAATTTAAGTAAAAACTGGCCTAGAAGATCTATAGAGTATAAATAATGTAGTGTAATATTAATATTTCAATGCCCCTACTTGAGGATGTTTATAAATATATCTTTCTACCATGCTACCATTTTCCATCAAATTTTAATGTATAAAATAAATTTACATAATAGAAATAAAATTCTCAAGTATAACTGTATAAGACAAATATATGACATATCCATAGTCAGAAATGTGTTAAATTTAGAAGTATTTCATAAGTAGCTATGTGTGATTCCTAAGTTCCTGTCACTTTACAGTTGAATAAAGTGTATTTGGTAGGTTTTCGGGGACATTGTGTAAGGGCAAAGAAACCTAGTGAATGAATCATGCCTTCAGAGTTTTGTACTAGCATATGCACAATATTACTACACTCTTTATGCAATTTCTACATATTACCCAAATGGAATTATGATTTTTTTCTAATTAAATTTGTCTTCAAGGTTTTATTTCTCCATCAATGATATATTGGAAAACTCCTCTAGGTAATAAATACACCCAGGATGAGTTGTAATTTTCCATTTCTAAAGTAATATGTTTGGTAACTGTCAATGTCCCCAGATCAATTTGGGTGTCCACAGGGAAAGTATTTATTTGCACATTAAACATAAGAAGCCTACATTATATACATACTCTTTTTATTTTTCCTTATGAGGATGTTCAAGTAGCTACTGCTAAACTAATGTCACTTTCTCCCTAGAGAATATCATATCTTTGGTTTGAGTTGTAAGTTGATATCCTCATTCTGCCCTTAATTAGAGATGGGTCTTTGAGTTGCTCATACATTCATTTCCTTCAGCTCCACAGGAGAGAAATTATGATTGCAGTGGAGGTCGCTAGGAGGAGCAGATCCATATGAAAGAGCTTTGCCAACTACAAACCCATTCACAAACCAGAGCTGTCTGTCTGTGACATGGTTTAGTACATCGCAACGAACATATATTCTCCCCATGGAATCTATAGTTTAGCAATATATTTTTCATTATGTTCTATTACTGGTCATTGTACACTGATTGACTTGAAGATCCCTTGGTGAAGCCTCCTTGCTTCTCCTCTTCCCAACCTTTCGGTTTTGTAAAATACCATACCTTCCTCAGACCACCAGGGGACCAAGGACCTATTTATTTCTATGCCGGTACTTAACTATATTTGTTTGTCTCTGCAGCTAGCTTGTCGACTCTTTGGAGCAGGAACAGTGGCTTGTGTGTTATTTATTTTGTCAAAATCCAGCAGAGCACATGATGCATAGTAATCACTCAATAAAAAGGTTTTGATTTCCCTTTGATAATGCTATTATGAACAAATGAATAAATAATAAAATTTTTAACAGTCAGATCTAAGCAGGGCCTATGTAGAGATGTCTCCCCTCACAGTCATTGAGCTAAACTTTCTGAGAGGCCGGTTGTTGATACTAAAACAATAACAACACAAATACCTTCAAGAACTCCATGAGCAAAGAGTGTGAAATGAGTAGCCAGTACAGAAAGGCTAAGATTGTCTCTTATTGTAAAAAGGGAGACAACTGGATATTTTGGCAGTAGGGGAAGAGTTAATACCATTTCTTAAATCTGACCTTAGGTTTTAATTGTGATTCTAATGTTAATCATTATTAGGCATAAGCCTCACACCTCATAAATTTATTCAGTCTGTTTCCACTATCCAGAGCTGTGTTAAATAAAGAACAGTTTCACAAAGCATACATTTCTAGAGTCCTTTCTGCACTTTTCTCCAATTATGTTTCTTGTCGTACAAGCTACCTTTCATGAGCTGTCTGTCATGAAGCTCGAAATATAATAATGCAGATGTTTTAAGTCAATAAATGACCCATCTCTCTTTTCAGTCAACCTGATGTACAAATAAAATTGTACCCCCCTCCGATTTATATCATGCTTAGATCACAATATCAATTCAAACAAAGAAATGGATGTTCTAGGAGCTAGGAGTACAAATACATTATTTCTTCTTGCTTAAATAAGGGAGCTAATAATAATGTGACATTGTTGCCTACCCACTAACAGCAGCCTGGAATAAATAGAAAAAAAGGTCTTCATCTGGTTGTCTTGATGGTGAGATATAACTGGCTTTCATAAGGCTGGAGGTACAAATGTCCTCATATTTTAAAAATGTGTGATAAGATGTGTATCTTTTGTATATTTCAGTTGAGGTATTTTGTGTTTTGTATTGTATCCAATAGGCCTATTCAGAAATGAAGAGTATGGGAGGAAAAGGTGAACATCACTTCATAACAAGGCATTGAGATAAACTTTCCAAAATTATGAACTCTTCCAAATGCATATGACCTTTTTATTCGTTGCTTTTTCCACTCAAATACCAAAGTGCTTCAAGTGGCTTCGATGACATACTTAGGAATTCAGGCAAGCACTCACCTTTGGCTTTCAGAGGTTGTGCAGATTGCTTTTATTAGTTTGGCTGGAAACGAAGGGCCAGGAGTGTGTTGCAGATATATCATAACACCTTAAAACAATTTCCTACATTGTCCTTAGCTACTTTGCCCAAACTTGCTGGAATTCTCCACCCAAACTTCAGGCAATGATAAGAATAAGTGTCAAATATTATTAGTTCTGGAGTATAACTACTAATTTTGGTTTCGAATGCACAGTACATATAAAAACCTTGGAACATTTCCAGTTATCTTCACTATCATTTAGTCCTTTAAACCCAGAACAGACATTTAAAAATGAAAAAAAAGAAAAAAAAAAAAGAAAAAAGTATACCATTATATTGAGGCGGCAGACGCAAGTTAGCATTATCAGAAGATGAATACTTGTAGCCTTCACTGGCAACCTGAGCAGATATAGTCTGTGTAATTAGATAAGGGAGCAGTTTAAAAAATAAAATTACAACATCTTGGGCAATCCTTTGTGAATAATGAAGTAAGCAGGAGAGAGATGAGAAAAAGTCCAAACGTGATTAGCGGTTGCTCTTCATGAGAAATTTTCTCCACCTCTAATTTGACTTTTCTGAAAAGCTTTAATGAATACTTTCCTCGGTGATACTGTTTGTTGTTTTAAATATCATCATGGACTCTTTGCAATGTTATTACCAGATGAAGACGACACATTGGCGAACTTTATAAAATACCAAGCGGCTCTTGGCATGATATGTCTATGTTAACTTATTTAAACCAGTCTTGGTCTCTTTTGCATGAACGTTAAGGTTATCACAATTCCAAAAAGAAACTGAAATTTTCAGAGACTTGCTTTGTGAAGAAAAAGACTTTGAAGGGAGAGGAAATATTAGGACACGGAGCAAAGTGACAGACAAGGTAGTTTAACTTGTTGGTGTGTTTGCTGAAACTCAAAAGTAAATATACTGGAGCTGAAAGTGTTCCATTTTTATCTGCCTGCCGCGGGAATGGCTGTGTTACTTCAGGGCTCCTACTTCAATAATTGATCAGGGTTTGTATAGCACCGGCTAAGAGCAAAAATAAGAGTGTTGCTTTGAACAAACTGCTGCAATGTTATAGCATTAGGCACAGAAACAAGATTCGGGAAATATAGATATAGAAGAAACAGGAAAAAGATGGATACATTGGGTGGTAAAGACTGCTTCAGGCTAGAAAGTAATGAGAATTTTTCCGTGGAGAGTTTTGACCTGCGATTCAAAAATTGTTTCTTGTCTTAATAAATCCTAAAAGTGTAATCTACTTGCAAAAGGGAAAGAACAAAGGCACCAAAATTTTTTTGATAACACTTGTTAAGGTTGATAAGTTGGGTTTCAAATGTGTGAAGAAAAATGTGTGACAGTTCGTTTTAAGGTGACGATCTAAGTGCTCAGATACTTCTGTCTTTTGCTACTTATCAGGCAGTAGCCCAGTTGTGACTTCCACTGGTATGTTTGCAGTGGAGACTATACCAAAGTGGGATGAGCCTGATTCATCTCGAAAATGTATTTCTATTTATTGGTAAATTGACAGCCACAGATCTCTATCATCTTTCTCAAGCTTGTAAAAACAAGTTTTGTTTTTTTTTTTTTTTTGGGTCTGGCTCTAATTTGTTTTGCATTGAAAATAAGAAACACAATTCTTTCAGAAAAAAAAAATTAACAGTTTTCCAAAGGTGATAGTTATTATACATTTTCTTCTTTTTTTCTAATTTGAATCTCATCTGTCTCACGGAGGTATCAAGTTAGATGCCAACGGCTGCATACATGTGTGTCCATTCGACCAAAATTGGCATTTGTCTTATAAGCTAATTATGACTTTTCATTTTGGCCTTCTTGATTGTGTGTGCACACGCACACGAACAAATCAACTTTAAGACTGGAAAGCATTAGGTGGTGAGCTCTAAATTTAAATGAACATTTACAACATTAACTACCGTAACTGCTGCTGTGGTGCAGCAACAGTGAAAAGCAACGCTAGCAAGATTGCTAAAGTTTAATCATTGTGTAGAAGAGAAACTGTGATGTTAAGAATAATGTGATTTTTTCCATTAACATATATTACAAAGAAGTTATTTATTTGTTTTATGCCTAATTAATTACCATGGAGAAAAAGAAAATTGCGCAGTTATGTATTTCATACCAAAATTTTTTTTAAATTTTTTTAACGTTTATTTATTTTTGAGACAGAGAGAGACAGAGCATGAACGGGGGAGGGTCAGAAAGAGAGGGAGACACAGAATCAGAAGCAGGCTCCAGGCTCTGAGCTGTCAGCCCAGAGCCCGACGCGGGGCTCAAACTCACGGACCACGAGATCATGAGCTGAGCCTAAGTCGGCCGCTTAACCGACTGAGCCACCCAGGCGCCCCATATTTCATACCAAAATTAAGCAAAAAAAAAAAGCATATAAAATAATGTGTTCTCAATTACGTAGACCCTTCAAGGTAAAAATGATGTCCCAAATAATGGCTTCAGACTTCTATTTTGTATGTACACATACCACTGTAATTAAAAGGCAAGCACTGGGTTCAGAATTTTATGATCAAGATTAGCTTTTTCCACGTTAAGTTCATAAAGCTTCACAAACAAATGAATTTGAGATGTTGAGCTAAATAAAGATAAAAAGATGTCTTTACTAAAGAATTTCTCAGGGTCTTTAAAATGCTAGTGCACCCTACAAACCTCCATGCAGGGCCAGGAATGCAGTGTTCCCAAACATATCTCATCATGAACATTTTTGTTCAGAATCTCCAGGGACTAGTGAGTCTTGGAACATACTTTGAGAAATACTGATCTTGACCTATACCAGCACCAACTCTGATTAGCTGTGCAATGAGAAAATCACTTTCCTTAGTTCTTTGGCTTTATAAATTAAAAAAAAAAGTTTCTAGAATTTCCAGTATGTTTCACAAGAATTGAAAATATTCTTAAAAATTGTTATAATAAAATACTATTTAAAAAGAAAATGAGAAAAAACTGTTGGATGCTGAGTCAGAGTGGTTGACTAAACTCGCTAACTAGCTAAAACCCTTTATTTGGGCAATGGTCTTCCTGTATGCATGATTTTGCTCAGAATTCAGCAAATTCCTATATAGCATACACTTTAGGGAATCTCACAATGAGTTGAAATTGTAAATATTAAATGTTTAAATGCCAAGGAGCTGTTCACAAAGTGATTTGAACTTTTCTTCTATTCATTCAGTGTACATTTATTATGCCAAGCAGTTACCTAGGATGTGGGAACACAAAACTGAAAAATGCAGAATCTGTATTTAAGGAAATACATAAGCAGGGAAGACAGACAAAAAAATAAGTAAGATTGCTTCAGTATGTTAAGTCCTATGGTGTGAGGGAAACCACAGAGTCCTATAGGATGCATGTGGTAAGGGTTTGGGTAAATATTCAGACTGGGAAAAACAGATAGTACCATTTGAGCTGGTTCAAGAAGGAATTGAAGCAATTATTCAGGCAGAGAAAATACATTCCAAGAAGACAGGATGGCAAGTACACAGGCATGGGAAAAATTGTGGTATGGTTCATGATCCAAATATAAAGTTCAAGGGGAAGGGAAGGAAGCCGTAATGGCAAGTGAAAATGTTATGGCAAGAGCCAATGTAATGGCAATAGCTTTTAAATGTTCTGCCATGGGCTTGGATGTTTTCCTCTGGGCATTGGAGGAACCACTGAAAGACCTACATACATGAGAGGTAAGATAGATGATAGACAGCCAGAAACAGAGGATACTTGTTTTTGTCTCATACGTATTAATGTGTAAGATCATGACTGTACATTGGGAATAGAGTTTAGGGGCTTGATGAATTATATCAGCTAACAAAGTTTACCAAGGACAAGTTGTCCTTGCTATGACATCTAGAAACAAATACAGTAAAACCTTGGGTTGTGAGCATAATTTGTTGCAGAAACACACTTGTGATCTAAAGCACTTGTATATCAAAGCGAATTTCAAGAACCATTGGCTTAGTTGTGATCATGTGACATTCGGCATCACATACTACTTGTATTGCAAGACATCGCTCATTTATCAAGTTAAAGTTTATGAGAAATGTTTGCTTGCCTTGCAAAACGCTGGCAGAACAAGTTACTTGTAATCCAAGGTTTTACTGTACTTTATTATTACGTAGTTGTAGTCTATATCACTGATTTTCAAATGATTTTTATCCTTTGCTCATGGTTTCTGCAATAAAGAGAACACAATGAAGAGGGAATGGTTTGGGGTGCCTGGGTGGCTCAGTGGGTTAAGCATCTGGCTCTTGATATTGGCTCAGGTTGTGATCTCATGGTCATGAGATCCTGCCCCATGTCAGGTTCTATGCTAAGGGTGGAGCCTGCTTGGGATTCTGTCTCTGCCTCTCTCTCTTTCTGCTCCTCCCCCTCCCCCACTCATATGCGTGCTCGTTCTCTCTCTCTCAAAATAAATGAATATACTTAAAATAAAAAAGAGGGAATGGTTCTGCATGATTCCTGGGGATATTTGTATGAGAAGCACCAGGGAACAACCCAACTGAGCCTCTGGAAAAATCCATGGAACATAGTGAGACAGAGATTGAAAACCACTCTGCTAAGTATTGAATAATCTCATATGGACCAAACATGCTGACTTACTTTATATTCATTTATTTTTATTAAAAAAATTTTAATGTTTATTTTTGAAAGAGAGAGACAGAGCACAAGCGGGGTAGAGAGAGAGGGAGACACAGAATTTGAAGCATGCTTCAGGTCCCCAGCTGTCATCACAGAGCCCGATGTGGGGCTTGAACTCACGAGCCATGAGATCATGACCTGAGTCTAACTCCAGCAATCGACCCACTGAGCCACCCAGGCGCCCCTGACTTATTTTAAATTTAACAAAGGCTCTTTGATTTTTAAAATTCTTTCAACTTTTGGTTTTCTTTCTTCATTTGATAATTATTGAGCACATAGTACTTGCCAGGCCGTGGGCTAGACACGGGGAGAACAATGGTGAACATAGATAACATGCCTATGTCCAAGAAGTTTATAGATTGCAAATCATTCCTTAAATGGGTATGAAGGTACTACTCAGCAAAGTGTTATGAGAGAGACTTCCAGGGCACCATGCATGACTGTGCAAGTGGTCGATCTGGTGAGCAAGGCCAGAGGACGCTTCCCTTGAAAGTCTTCATTCATGTGAGATGGACAGAAGGTAGAACTAGGTGATGAAGGAGAGGAACACCAGGCTGAGTGAAGAATGTGAGCAGGAGTGCTATGAGGACAGTGAGCATGATATACATCTGAGGAGCTGTCTACTGGCTGGTCTAGCTGGTAGGGGGCAGGGGGCAGGGATACTTGTGGTAGGATGGGAACTTAGGTAAGAGGAAGTGGTCAGATTTTGGAGAGTTTCATAGGCTGAGTTAAAGATGTAATATTCATCCAAAGAGCAATGGGAAGCCACAGAATGATTGAAGGCACTGTAGCACAACTTGTTTTTTGAGGCAACATGTGGTGTTGTTACTCTAGGCTATATGTGGTGACTATGTCAAATTTTGCATTACATGAAGGATTCAGAGATTTTGCCTACACAGGTTTCTGATTGCCATCGATCTAAGATTCGGGGATTTTTAGGAATTTAACCTAATGTAAGCAACCCCTTCTGGAGTTCTCTTTTAGATTTTCATATTTTCTGTATCACAAGATTTATTTTCAAAATAACTCCAGGTCAGTGAAATGACTGGCAAAATATCAAACACTTTTTAAAAAGAATGGAAGGTGTGTTGCTTATGTGATAGCAAAATTCTACCCAAATCCTGGAAGGTTGAAAGCCATTGACCTATGATAATTAACTTGAAGAGAAAAACACAGTGTTAAATTAATTGCTCAGCTGGAAATTATTTAGTAATTCTCTGACTTTTAAATCCCATGGGCTTTCTTCCTGCTATAATATTGTTAGACATCTTAAAATCATCTTAAGATGCAGGTTGTGAAAGGTATTATTTTCCTTCTCTTCTAGTTTGCAGTGCTCCTTTATGTGTCTAATAATAGTAATAATAATAATGATAATAATAATAAATATTGCTTGAGTGCTCAATATATGGTGAACATTAAATCTTAGCATTTTATATGATCACAATTACTTCCATAAAGTAAGGGTATTTTTAGCAGAGGCTTTAGAAGAGGTGACTTACCCAAGCCTGTACCAGGTAGTGAGTGGCTGAGCGGAGTTTAACCCAAAAACCCGTAGAGCCCATTGATTAATTACAACAAGGTTATGCCTTGAAAGTCACTAAAAATAAAGGTAGAGTTGTACACTTCAGGATACTCAATAAATTTCTAATATGTGGGGAGAAGAAAAGGACTAGTATCATCAATTCATGGTTAATGTGGGTGGCATTCAGTGGCCTTTGGTATTCTTAGGAAGATTATTGACAAAGAGAAAAATAGATCACAGCGATTAAAATTTGTTAATGCCAGCCTATTGGACATTGAAATACTGTGAGTAGAAGCATCCAGAATCTTCCCAACCGATCAAATTTGTACCCTAAAATGTGGTTACTTGGCAGGGAGTAGGGGATAAAAGAAGTCTTTGTAAAAAGAATCTATTGACAAATTGTTAACTAATAGAAGTAGAGTTTTAGAGTAATGATTTTATGTATTCCATTAAGGGCCTTCTTGCTAACCCAGTTGACCCCTTTGAGACAAACAAACAAAATGCAAACCTCACACTAGGGTATGACTTTTGACTCAGGCTTCTCCCAAGGAAAAGAAAGTGCACAAATTTGTGCACGAATGCCAGTGAGTCAAGCTGCCTGGTTCAAATTCTGCTTTAGTTACTCACTTACAAGCTAGTCAAACTTTCTTAATCTAAATTTACCTATAAAACTAGAATAATAATGCTTCCCCCACTGTGTTGTTGATGAAAACACTGGGTTTCCTGGGCTTCGAAGTCTGTGTTCTTTCACTATGTCATGCTCGATAATAGAATACAAAAAATGAGGTGATAAGAAAGCAATGGATATGAGGTAATGTGCCCTCGATTAGGGATAACCATTTTTTCATACATGTTAATTGAATGCTCATTATAGTCAGACTAGGGTCTATTGGATATGCTCCTTAAATGTCACACTAACTTGTAATATTTAAATGAAGACTAGGAAAGGGATCATTGCTATTGCTGACGTTGCTGTTGCATGGGAATATGAAGTACTGAAAAAGATCATGGAACTAGGAATATTAGTGACCTCAGGTACAGGTGGGTGCCTTTGATCACGTCCCTTTACTTCTGGCCCTTTATCTCTAAAGGGAAGGAATAAATGACATGCTAGGCCAGATATTATTCATAAATTTGTGGTTGGGCTTACAAAATTTTGATAGATACAGGAGCTAAGCAAAGGGATGTAATGAGATACCAAGATGAACTACAGAAAGAGTAAGTGACACTGCTTATCAGTGACATGAAGCAAACCTACAAGAGATCAGAAGCACTCTGGCTGTGCACAGATTGGGTTCCCTTCCAGATAATCCTGAATGCCTAGAAAGGAGTCTAGAATTACTCCATTAGGCAACAGGGTCACCAAACCAAGGAAGGTCTGAAATATCTCTGTCATGTCATAAGACATGAGACCCAGATCTAGAATCTTTCTGTTTAAATTAGATTCCATCTCGCTTTTCTTTGGTGTCTATGGACTTACCTACTGAGGATCTGTTGCTAAGATTCTCAAGTTACACTGTTATGTGTGTTCACATAAAATACCATAATATACTTTAAAATGTAGCCAGCAATTGTCTTCAGCATCATGACTCTAATTTGCATTTGGATTATTTAAGCTATCTTGTGTCTCAACATGTGAAACTCCCTCTGTAAAGTATTTTGGGCATTCTCACACAGAGCTTTCACGTGGTCCATGAATCAACAGGGATCTTCGTTCAGTTGAACCATTTTTCCTTTCTTGATTTCTAAATGCCTCAGAATGACATACCCCCAAGTTAGCATTCCATCCTTCTTTTTGAAAACTACAATCAATATGTTTAAGACGCACTCTTCTTAAATGTGTAAACAATATACATATAACAGAGACAAGAAATATGGGTCTTTAGTTTCTTGTCTTTGAAGAGGAAAGAGCATTTTGTTGCTGGGGCAGATACCTGCCAGACTGGGCTTTCCACACTTTTCTGATTGAAATAAGGGTAAAGTTGCAGAACCACAGAGAAACCAAGACAGATTGGAAACCACAACAGATTGGAAACCACTCATGAGAGTGACCAAGAATAAACCAGCAAAGCAAGAGGAGAAAAGCTAAAGGAAAGGAGGCATGCAAGTGCCGAGTATTAAGAGAGAGTTTTGAGCAGTTCCGATGGAGAGAGTAGGGTGATTTTGAGGTATGCTCCACTCTGTGAGATATTGGAAGAGAGTTTGGAAAGAGATTTTTAAGGTTTTGTGTGTGTGTGTGTGTGTGTGTTCTTAGTATAAATTGTCCTCTATTGCAGATTACATTATCCACCACCACCACCACCCCAATTTTTACCGGTGGCCTTTTTTCTTTTTTTAAATTTTAAAAAAATTACTTAATTTTTTTTTAATGTTTATTTATTTTTGAGAGAGAGAGAGAGAGAGAGAGCACATGATCAAGAGAGGAGCAGAGAGAGAGAGAGGGAGACACAGAATCAGAAGCAGGCTCCAGGCTCTGAGCTGTCAGCAAACAGCCCAAAGCGGGGCTCGAACTCATGAACCGTGTGATTATGACCTGAGGCAAAGCCAGATGCCCAATTGACTGAGCCACCCAGGCGCCCCAGAAATCAGTACTTTTTATGGAGGCAGGAGAATGCTGAGGTAGAGAAGCATGCAACAGCATTGTTCAAGCTGACTATAAACCATGTATCTGACAACTTGTAAGTTGGAGAACTCACTTCATGGTGGCATGAAGATCAGAGGTGCATGGCATGTGGACACTCATTCTTCTAAAGGAAGGCAATGCTGGTGGGAATGATCGGCTACTCTACTCATACCATAAGCATCTAGTTCTACTGGCCAGTGTGGAGGATGAGGGAGCATCATGAAGAAGAGAACTATTGAAAAAATATTTTTCTTTGTCTATTTTTCTGACACTTGACGGTGCTAAAAAGAAAAGTTAAAATAAAAACTATAAATATAAAAAAAACATTGAAACTGATCTCTAGTAAGAAATCAGAATACTGTGGGGTGCCTGGGTGGCTCAGATGGTTAAGGGTCCGACTTCGGCTCGGGTCATGATCTCCCAGTCTGTGAGTTCAAGTCCCACATCGGGCTCTGTGCTGACAGCTTAGAGCCTGGAGCTGCTTCGGATTTTGTGTCTCCCTCTCTCTCTGCCCCTCCCCAACTCATACTCTGTCTGTCTGTCTCTCTCTCTCTCAAAAATAAACGTTAAGAAAATTAAAAAAAAAAGAAATCAGAATACTGAAAATTTCAAACTGTGTCAATTTACTACTGTAAAATAGCTTTATGTTGTCATGCTTTGGGCTGCATCTATTCTTGCATTAAATTTAATTTTGTCCATTGACAAATTGTTCTCCATAAAAATAGGGAAATTCTCTCTTGTTTGTGGGCACAGGAGTCTACTGGTCCTGCCTTTGTGATTCTGTAATATTGTCCTTTGTTGTGTTTACTTACCTTTCTAACTTCCCTTCTTGGGGGAATTTACTGAGAGGAGCAGCTAAGTCATATTTTTATTTCATCTTTGTTATCTTAGAAAAAGCCCTACATAGTAGTCAGCCATTAAAAGTCTCAAGAATCACTTTTAAAAGACACTATTGAATTTACATTATTTCCTACAGTCTATATATATATTTTTTTTCTACAGTCTCTCTCTCTCTATAAATATATACATATATATACATATATATGTATATATTTAATGTTTATTCATTTTTGAGAGAGAGAGAGAGAGGGAGACACAGAATCAGAAGCAGGTTCCAGGCTCTGAGCTGTCAGTGCAGAGCCCCATGTGGGGTTTGAACCCACGAACTGCCAGATCATGACCTGAGTCACCCAGATGCCTCCAAAACTATTTTTAAAAATTCCATCTATGTGATAATTTTACAGATAAGCCTAATAAACTCTTAATAAGTCTCTGGCACGGGCAACCAATTGATGAGGCTCTCCCCAGGATAAATGATTCCCTCAAACATACTAAAACATTTTTTGGAAACTAGTTTGAAATTCCATATGATCAGTTTGTTTAGCTTCACCCTCAGATCCCTAATGGCCTCTTCTTTTCCTTCTCAGTCATGACCCTGCTTAGTCTGAAGCAACAAGTGCATATGAAAGGACTAGAAAAAGGAATCCCTCTGCGTCAAATGCTATCTTACCAAAATAATCCTATTTTTCCCTTGTACGTAAGCTTCTAAAACTTCCAACTTATACTTTGCGCTATTGCTAAATAACAATGCACAGAATATCTCACCCCAATTTCCAATCAAAACCATATAAATCATTGTTTCTCCCTTTTGCTTGTTTAATAAATTCAGTGGGTCCAAATTGCCATGATCACAGTAACAAGAAGCGTTATTAAAATTATGGAAAATTTAGAATTTAACAAATTCCTGGTTATCCTTCATTCTCGCCAATCCTACTTCATAAGGGTCTTAAAGTGTAAATTGCTTCCAATCTGGTGTCTTGAAAAACATTATTTTGAACTTAAAAAATAGTTTCATCATTAAAAGTAAACATAAATCCAATTTTATATTTGGCCTATCCCAAATTCTTCACAATGCACATACATGTGTTATGGCAGAATTGGAGACAGCTCTGAATTTATGTTTCCCAGTTCCACAAGACTCATTGTGACATATATGTTCATTTAAGAGCAGAATCTTACCCATTGTACATAACAATAGTATAGACAATTGTGATGATTTGGAGATTTGTGAAAATTGCAAGCTATATCCCAAGTATCAACAGATACTCTCTGGACTTTTCATGGAAATCATGGGTATTGCAGGTGGTTTGTGGGAAAAAAAAAACTGCCCATGAGGAAAGTTTGTATGTCAAGAAATACAGGACAGGATAGTCTTTGGAAGCAAATAGTACTCATTTAGCAGTATAATATTTCATCAGAAAAAGAAGTGCCTGGAACTGGAAAGATGATTTATTTTTTATGCTATTAATAAAGCCTTAATAAAGGGATTTTTAATGTGAATATGCCATGATCATTCTCCCTTGTATGGCGATAGAGTAATTTGCCTACTTAGAGGGTATTCTTCCAGACACATGATGATTCTTCAGTGTTATTGTATAAGTAATTGCATTTTAAAGGCTATAAGCCTCACAGGGTCTATGTCTAGTACCAAAGTTCCAAGAGGCAGAAATAAATCATAGCATTCCACCCATTGCTCTGACAACCTTCAAGTTTGCTTAGAATTATTTCTGCCTAAGTCTCAGACTCCATCTATTCACTTAGTCCTATGTGCCACAAACTATGTTGGGTTCTGGATAAGGCAAAAAGGTGAGAAAGCCTTTGAAGAATAAACTTGAAAACTATTGGGTAGCACGCTGTGAAAATATGATTAGTACATATGCTGACTCAAAATCTCTCCTTTGGTGAACCATCCCTTTGCCACAATACCAAAATTAGTAATTGCCTCCCTCCAATACCACACATCTACTTTGCCTTAATCTTTATTAGAATAAGTTAGAACTTAGCACTGTTGAAACAAAAAATAATATGGAATATAGTGCTGTAAAATATATAATATAGTTATATACTATATAAATTATTTCTTATTTATTTTCTATGTTTATAACTTGAAGGTAAGTTCCACGAGATTAGAACATTTTATCTATTTTGTTCAGTGATATATATATCCCCAATGTGTAGCACATTATGGAAGCTTGATAAGTAGTTCATGAGTGAATAAAGATAGAATGATTGGTAGTATGATAGACTTTATAGTGATATGGAAGCACAAGTGGAAGCTAGCTTTGGTTAAAATTTATACAGGTTAAATTATATGTGATCTGGGTTTTGATGGATGAGTGGGAGTTCACCTTGCAGACAGGGAAGTGGAGAGAAGCTAATTCAGGAAGAGAGAATAGTACCTATGCAGTGTGAAGATGTGTGTTGACAAAGAACTATCAATTCTGGGATAGAGGATAAAGTTAAAGTTCACAGACATTGAAGGGGAATTTAGCACAGAGTGGAGTAGAAAACAGAACACAGAAACACAGAACACAGAAAACAGGTAGAAATTGAGCTATTAAGAATCATTTATATTATAGTCGGAAATTGGAATTTCATTTAAAACATTTTTTTTTACATTTATTTATTTTTGAGAAACAGAGTGAGACAAAGCGTGAGCAGGGGAGAGGCAGAGAGAGAAGGAGACACAGAATCCGAAGCAGGCTCCAGGCTCTTAGCTGTCAGCACAGAGCCTGACGTGGGGCTCGAACCCACAAACAAATCATGACCTGAGCCGAAGTCGGACACGCAACCCACTGAGCCACCCAGGTGCCCCTGGAATTTCATTTTTAAGGCAATGAATAATCTTTGCAGGATTTTCTGCAGGAAAAGATCAGATTTGCCCTTGAAAGATCACCCTGTTGGCAGCATGGAGAGAGGATAGGCACTCAATATTTGTTGAGTTAGTGAATGATTTCTCAACATTACTTTAGACCTTTCAATTTGGTGATTCCTCAAGCTCTACTATAAATATCGACAGATTGAGAAAATAAATAACTCTGAATGATGGAACAGTTCTAATGAGGAAGACAAGATTGCACCTAATTTTTCAGAACATTAAAAAGGGGGAAGGTTCCCTAAGCCTTTCACTGGTTCCTCAACTTTACCTATCTTTACGCCAGTCTTGGTTATTCCTGTTAATAATCCTTTTCTCTGAAAATCATTAACTGTTTTAAACAGAAGCTTTCTCCTTAAAAACAAAAACAACTTTTTGACTTTTTGCTGTCTGCCAAAATTGATTTGCTACAAATCAAGTTTAGCTATGTACTTCTTATTCATTATAGAAAGTAGTTAATGAAAATTTAAATATCAATGCTCCCAACCACAGATAAAAACAAACTTATGTAGAAAACAGATTGCCAGGCAGGCTTTGAGGAGTTTCTCATGTGCACACATTCAGAATGATTACTCATTTGAAATACCTTCCAATAATATACCTCTCATTCTCTCACCTGTCCTGGTACTATGGGAATGGGATCTTAAATGAAAAATAATTTTCTCAGATGGTTCTTGGAAAACAGTTTTCATCTTTAGCCCTGAGTAAAGAAGTAATATAGATAATTTGCTATTTCTTCTTTCAACGCCTAATATGGTTAATATCTTTATCAAGAATAAAAAGTATATATAGGTAGTCTCACAATTGCTGTTTGTATCCAAACGCTAACAGATATTTTTTTAGGTTATATGGACTGATTTATTTTTTTAAAAGTTCTTTTGAGCTAAGCCTTTAATTATGAAATTGGTTATTCAAGAAAAAAATTAGGTAGCAAAGTACTACAGCAAATATTAAGGAAGTGCTAAACTAATTTTCCTTAATTAAATAAAATTTCTCTGGCTAGATTATATAAGCCAGCAGTAATACCATGTGAAACTTTTCATTTGTTATGAACAAAATAGCATTTCATGGAAAACTTGACATAAAATGTTTAGAAACTTATCCTAGGTTAGTGGATCCTGACCATTCCAAGGAGAAGTTGAGAATGCCACCCAGGCCATGGCCTGTAAAGGACTTTGTATATGTCACATTTATTCATCTTACACATTTTTTACTGAGTGTCTCATAGGTATCAAGCAGATGGGAATAGGGGCTCCTGGGTGGCTCAGTCGGTAAAGTGTCCGACTTTGGCTCAGGTCATGATCTCACGGTTCATGAGTTGGAGGCCCGCGTTGAGCTCTGTGCTGACAGCTCGGAACCTGGAGCCTGCTTCAGATTCTGTGTCTCCCTGTGTCTCTCTGCCCCTTCCCTGCTCATGCTCTGTCTCTATCTCTCAAAAACAAATAAACAATTAAAAAAAAAGTTTAAAAAGCAGATAGGAATGAAGAAGATCAGTAAGATCCCTCTGTGACAGAGCTCACACTTCAGTGAAAAGGGGAGAAAGACAATGAACAAATAAACAAGTAAATGACAAGAAATATCAAGTGGTCATAGGGCTTTGATGAAAATAAAACTGAGGAAGGATGCAGGGGTCCTCTGCAGAGCTATTACGTGGTCAGGAAAGCCTTGTTGAGAAGATAAGACTCCTCCCTCGTTTTCTTAGAAGGCTTCTCTCACTTCAATGGTAATTCAACAGCAACAAACTACACCAGCGGCTCAGTGGTTTGGGTTGGTCATTTACCAATTTTTTTTTTTCTACCTTATGCTGTTAGCAGTTGAAAGTTACCTGGCTTTAGAAGCAAGTACGTTTGCTTTCAATCTGATTTCCTGTTGATGGGATTTAAAACTACCTCAAAAAATAGAAATTGTACTTTCAATAGTTAAAATTAGCTTACGGGTGTAGAGCATGTGAAATTAGAGAAGAGCTACAATTAGCCTAAGCCAGTTCAAGCTTCCCCCACATGGTTTTGCTAATACCCTTCAAATTCTGACTTCTGCCATTCTAGCCATATGTCTCTTTAAGCAGATACACTCTGTAGTGCCAACGTGTGTCAAGGACATCGCTAGGTTACCAAAATCATTTTTATGTGCAACTTTTTGCAATATTCCAAAGTACTCTTCCACCTGAACCCCACCCCAACCCCTAAAATATAATTTTAATAACACACATTAAAATGTCACGCTGATAATAAACCCGGAGATATATTACAGGGAATCTGTCTGCATTTTTTTAACGCCTTTTGGCACTAACATAATGGCGTAAGCACATGGACTCACACACATTGCCTGGATTCTTTTTTTTTTTTTTTTTTTTTTGCAGGTTTTGGGTACAAAGTAGTGTAAAAATTCATAATGATGTTATTCAGTGCATAAATGTCAATTTAAGATAGAGCTAGGAGGGTAGGAATATAAATTTGTATTTGAGAGATGTACTAACAGAGTAGAAGTGTACATATATGTGATGTGGCTTTTTGGTTTCTGATCACAGCTTTATCATCATATTATCCTGTGTTGCTGCTGGGGAAAGCAACAAACAGTGGCTTCTGCCATCTCAGTGAACAGAGATCTCTGGAAATTGCACCTGTTCATTATATGAGAAAGCCTTCTGTGGGCAGAGAGGAGGAATTCAGTTTTATTCTCAAACTGTTGCCTAATTCTTATAACTTGTGCATATTTTTTTGAGTCATGATTGTACAATCTGCTACCCATTTGGGGATAAAAACATTATTGAAATTGAGCATACTAACTTTAACCAAGCTGCATTTTTTTTGTGAATCGGGTTGTAAAGTTGATTGCCACAGAAGAGCCATGTCCTGTAAAAATTAGCATGCACGCGCACACACTCACACACACACACGTATTCTCTCACAGACACACCAGGGAGGGCATCATTTAACACTTGGAAGCTCATTACTCTTCTAAAATAAAGAGTTAAATTTTTTTTCCTACTGCTCTTCCCATCTTTGAAACACCATGAGTCACGGTGTTTCTCATTTAACAAACACCACGGATTCTTTATTGTCTGTGAGGCTTCCATGTACTGCAATAAATTTGAATTAGATACGTTATGTCCCAATTGACAGTAGTGATTAAACCAAAAATAAGTGCATTCTCCTTTAAATGTTAGCTGCAGCATCAAGTAACGTTCCCTACATTATGCTATACTGAAACAAGTCAGTCTGCACCGACCAAAATGTTGATGGATATACAGCAGATCAAAAAGAGGAGAGTCATTTTGAAGTGCTTGCTATCTGTCTGAGACGATAGGTTTCTGAATTTGTACCTCTTTGCAAAAGAGACTTCACATTATTTTGTCAGTTTGTTTCAATTTGAGAGGTGTTGAAAATTGGTATTCATTTTTTTGATATAACCCTTAAATTGTACAATTTAAGAAAACTGACTGAAAGAGATAAATTAAATGGGTAGAAATATTTTCAAATCAAAGACCAACTGACATATATAAAAATGATGTATGTTTCTTACATGGTCCACAGGGAGAATTCTGCAGGCTTGCTATGATCTCTACAATTTGCTTCAGGGCAAACTAGATTCTGGGATATTCTATTATCCCTTTGGTCTGTTTATCATGGAAACTGATGTACAAATTGAGAGTTCTTTTTGGTCTCTTTCTTTATATATGGTTGGAACTGGTAAGAATTCACTTATCTCATGTCCTCACCTTCGGTAAAGTGCTACAGGAGAGTTCAGTGACCAGTAATCAATTATTATTGAGAAGCAATCAATTGCTAATTTCCATAATTATGCACATCTAAACACTATGAACAAGAAAGAGAAACAAAGCTGCACTCCAAGCATTGCCTTGTTAGCAGTATTTTGTTAACACAGGCTCTAAAAAAAGCTGCCGCAGCTGGTACCACAAATGTGTTTCCAGTATTCAGGCCATCAACGTGATTCGTCGCTAAATGTATAGAATCAGCTTCTTGCTAAAAACTACAATTACAGGTGATATACAGATTGAAATCACAGGGCTGGTTTGTCGAAGAAAATTGTCCTAATGATGGGTTTTCGGATGGGGAATGCAGCTCTTTTCTTTCTCTGTGATGGGTTGTGAAGGCAGCTGCACCTGCCTCTATGCTGTATTCTGCCGCACTTAATGATATCTGATGATATCATTAGGCAAAGTGTTCATAAACAGATGTTGAGCCTGTGCCTAAATGCTGTCAGATGAGCGGTTGCTGGCCTGAAACAGTATTATTTATATAGAACATTTACGTTTGTTATGTTAATAACCCCACTATTAGCTCTCTGGATGTTACGTTAGGAATGTAAATGTAGTTAATATGAATAACAACCTCTTTACTCTTTGTGCTGCAGTTGAGTATAACTTTTAGGCTTTGGGAGAGAAACAAAGATACCCCCACGAGTCCTTTGACTTCATTTTGGGGGGGGCACCATTCGAAATCTTGATCAGAAGATAGATGGTAAATTTCACAGGACAGATGTTCAATATTAGGATTTGGTTTTCCTAATAGTTAATAATGTCAAGAGATTCTGATATCTGTGGGTTTTCTTGTGTGAGCCCAATCTGTGACCCTAATACTTTAGACTGGTTATTTTGGACACCGAACTGACAAGTATCCATTTCAATGAGAAAGACCTACACAAACTGTTGGATATGGACCCATTTTGTTTCAGCTCCTTTTCTGACACTACTACTTTTCTTTCCCACACAACATGTTGGGACGCTAAAGTTATGTGCCATAGTCATTTTGTTCATATTTGTGTTGATGATTTAGGCATTACCTTGATGTCATAGTTGCAGTGCCTAAAAATGTCACAATTACTCTGTGTATGTGTGTTTAAGCCAAAGTTGAATTTTATATCTCATAGTTAATTCATGCAGAGTAACTTATGTAAATTCTGACAGTCATCAAATGTGCACTACTTCTACAAAATTCTGTTCTACTGTGATAGCCATATTATTTTGTGGAAGTGCCTTTGTCATTTTTTTATGACGTTTTAACTCTTTCAGGAATTTTCAATACTGAAAAATTGCGCTCACCTATTTTCAACACCAGAAAAATTGTTACTTTGAATTTTTAATGAAGAAAATAATAGTGTTAATCTGGTGCTTCATTATAACCATAATTAGAGGTTAGAGTGATTTTTGAAGTGTCATTCTCATC
The DNA here is from genome assembly GCF_028749965.1 of Puma concolor. Classification (NCBI taxonomy): domain Eukaryota; kingdom Metazoa; phylum Chordata; class Mammalia; order Carnivora; family Felidae; genus Puma; species Puma concolor. Next base: position 135,261,341 of record NC_141674.1, read on the forward strand.
TCAATTAATGCTTATGAAATCATTCATATTGCTACAACTGGTAAAGATGTCCCTGTGTGTTTGTTTGGTCTGTATGTGTGTACCATGTACTAGAGGTATGTGTTTACATATGTAACTTCCTTCATTTCATCTTATACCTGAAGATAATCTGAATTATCTGTGATTTTAAATAATAATAATGCAATCTGAGAGATGGTAGTGTTTCCTATGCCTTTTACTGTCATTAGAGTTGTGGTATTCTGGAAAAAGCCAGAAATTCCCAATTTATTTTATTGTATTGTATTTTATTGTATTTTATTGTATTTTATTTTATTTTATTTTATTTTATTTTATTTTATTTTATTTTATTTTATTTTATTTTATTTTATTTTATTTTATTTTATTTTATTTTATTTTATTTTATTTTATTTTTTATTTTAGAGACAGAGAGAGTGTGCAAGTGGGGGAGAGGGGCCTGGGGGAGAGAGAGCAGGTGCTACACTAGGCGGGGGCAGGGGGGTGGTGAGGGTGTGTGTGAGGGGGGTAGTGATATGACCTGAGCCTAAATCAAGAGTCAGTCATTCAACCCACTGAGCCACCCAGGCGCCCCTCCAAATTCTTTTTAAATGGAGATTTAATATCATCTTCCAAATACTGAAACGGGAAAAGTAAATTAAATCAGAGGATATTCTGTTCCATATAATGTGCTTCTTAACTATGATGTTTACATGGATATTTAAAAAAATCTATATAGGGGCGCCTGGGTGGCGCAGTCGGTCAAGCGTCCGACTTCAGCCAGGTCACGATCTCGCGGTCCGTGAGTTCGAGCCCCGCATCAGGCTCTGGGCTGATGGCTCAGAGCCTGGAGCCTGTTTCCGATTCTGTGTCTCCCTCTCTCTCTGCTCCTCCCCCGTTCATGCTCTGTCTCTCTCTGTCCCAAAAATAAATAAACGTTGAAAAAAAAATCTATATAACTTCTAAAATTAGAACTTCTAAAAAGTTAGAAGATAACTTTTCTTAAAATGTGGCTTCAGGTAGTAAAACTCTAAAGAACTTTGCCTATAAGAAAAATTTGGGTTCGGAAAGGAATGAAATAACTCTGAACATATTCCGTACAACACGTGCAAAATATCTTTTATAGGGAGAAATTAAAGCAGGGAGTAGGAAGCTTCAACCACTATGGCATTGTACTTTGATTTGCTTCACACTGCTGGAAGTTGTTCAGAAGAAACTTGAGGATTGCCTTTTCATTTGTTCATCTGGTCAACATTTAGAAAAGCTGGCCAATGAAAATGTTCATTCTGAACTCCTCAGAAATTTAGATCGATCTGAGTGAGAGGATAAAAGGAACTGCTGAAAGCATCAACTATTGTTGAAACAAGATCAATTCATCAAAGTCTATTTAAGAGGCATGGAAGCCTACTGCTGTCTCCAAGAAGTCTTCATTTCCTGTCTTCTCTTCAGTAGCAGTAATTCTGCCCAGTTTCTTAGGATGAATGCATGTCCCTTAATGATATATATTAATAGTATACGTTAATTTCTCTTCGTTCTTAAAGATGGTAAATGATGTAGTCATCTAGCTTGTAATTTTCCAAAGTATTTCAGTTTCTTATGTTGAAATTGGGTGATGGCCACTTTCTAAAAGTATCTCTTCTGCTGCCAATTGGTGCATTCTACCTTTTTTTAAAAAAAGTGTTTTCATTTATTTAGAGAACTAGACTTTTATGAAAACTTCTTGAGGCATAATAAATATCATTTGTCCTGGTCTGATGACATGATTTCCCTCTATGGGAGGATTATTGTTTTTCCTGTGTCCCACAGTAAACTCCAAAGTTCAGGTAGAAGGCAATGAATGAATCTGGATCAAGCAATGCGAATTCTCACCTTGGCTTAACAAATCACTGTGTATGTTTGAGCACATGTATTACCTTTCTAGGGCTCAGTTTTTCTGTTGTAATATATTTATGCCATCTTATTCTCTGCTTCTTGGAAGGATATCCATATAGATTATAAAATATTAAGATGGGTAGAAAAAGAGTATGAGTCCTATTTCAACTGAAACTCAGGGGCAGTTAATATTGTTATATTAAAATGTATAAGCCATTTTGAACAAACACATTAAAATAAACACTAATTACAGAGTGTCTCCTTGTGATGATAGCAATAATAATTTGTCGTTAGTTATATTAGTTTTTTATTAGTTTTCAAATTATTGTTTGTGTCCCCACAAAATAGAGAGGGGGCATACAAAAATATATTTTGCCAACACAAATAATGCAGATTTGTTTATTGTCAGAATATCTACCTCCCTCCTCCATAAATGAAAGTCACTTAAAAGAAACCTGCCTGTTCGTGTTCATAATTAGCTTAATTTTTCGCATGTTTTTATACAACATATCTTTGATTTACTGATATGGCATCTTGTGTCTCCTAATAGGTATTCTCACTTGAATAACCAAAGACTTTTGTCACTTGCCTGAGCTTTAAAGTCTATGATAGTTAGGACATTTCACGTAGAACTTCACACTTTAATGAATGTAAGAAAAATGTTTGCCTTTTAAAAGTAAAGCTAGTACCCTCAAAAATAGGTCATAACTGGTTTTATATTAAAGACAAGTTAGAATCACTTAGGAGATGGTAATTCATTCAATATTTTATTATATCATTTATTTTTCTAATTTATGAAACTATTTACTTTGTAATTAGATGGGCCTCAAGGAGCAAATAGAAAATATAAAACATTTAGTCAACTGTCACTGCTCTCTTTATGTATTTTCCTGGGCTTTATTAAAATGTCCGTTATGTGATAGTATGTATTTAAGGCCTATCTGAAAGTATGTGGTTTATATTGTGCCCAGAATGTCATCAGGGGCCTGTGAGAGGAAATTTGGAGACATCAGGTCAGTAGACACGCCGCAGTCATTAAAGTTAACAGTTTAAGAATGGATAAAGTATGCAGAGGCTACTTTTGCCAGTAAAAAATGTAAAAAGTATGTGCATTACTATGAATTCCTACTTGCTATTTAGCATACGAGAAGCCTATTGGTCTGTTTTACAGTTTTGTGTTGGTGCCTTCATCTAAAATGGCCATAAGCAATCAACTAATAAGAAAACTATTTTGAAGGACCATTATTATACAGGTTTCTGACAGGGCACATCCTTCTGTTGGGTCCTTTAGTATCATCAGGGAATTGTCCAGCAAAGAACTGCTACTTCAGAGCTGATTTTCACCTAGAAAGAGGGAGAGTGAAGAGGAGGAAAGGTGCAGAAGGACAAAGCAAGACTAGTGAACTTCTGACTATAACATTATTAACCAAATTTTGCCTTCATTAAGCAAAATTCTTTACTGGACAAAGTATGTTTACCATGATGAACAGAACTTTACCCAGGTGGGCAGAATCACCAGTTATTGGGGTCCATTTCTTCTAAAAGGAAAGGCTTTTTAACTTGGGGTGGGGGTACATGATGACTGTGACAGTGGCCTGAATTTGGGCATTTATAATTACTGTCACTTGCAATTAAGCAGCCAACTTGTGGTGGGAGGATTAATGTCAGAAGATTCCCCATTTTTCAATCCTGTGTCTACATCGATAAGATTGAACTTATTGCTAATTGGCATTTAGAAGATGAACTACTCTTGGTGCCCTGGAACTTTGCTGTAACATGGCATGGAATTAGGAATATGATATCTCTATCATAGATAAAAGAGAATGGCATTTATTCCTGAAAGTATCATAGAGTCTAATTATGATATTGCTATGTATAAAATAGCCAAATATATGAATCATCAGAGGAGTGTTTATAGGACTGATTTATCACTTATAGTATATGTTTATTCACAAGACATGGATCTCTTAGAATGTATTACCTTCGATAAAATTGTTAGAAACTTACACCATTCATCAAGAATTAAGACAAAGCTTCACCCAGAATGTCCCTACCTTCCAACCATCATTATAACAATACTTTGTGGCTTTGATTCATATTTAATGCACAGCTTTAAAAGTTTTACCCCCATTGCCTTTGGCATAGAATATCTTAACATATTTAATGACTTTCAGGTTTTTATGGTACATTTTCCAAAGAGATTTATAGTTTGGGAAAATTTATACAAATAGCTTTCTTTTTTGTTTTTTATTTTTTTTTTAATGTTTATTTTTGAGAGAGAGACAGACAGAACATGAGCAGGGGAGGGCCAGAGAGAGGGAGACACAGAATCCGAAGCAGGCTCCAGGCTCTGAGCTGTCAGCACAGAGCCTGACATGGGGTTCAAATCCACAAACCGCAAGATCATGACCTGAGCTGAAGTCCAATGCCCAACCGACTGAACCACCCAGGCGCCCCATACAAAGAGCTTTCTTTATGTACTATCACCATAAAGAAATCAATAGATATCCTCAAGAAATTACTACTAGAAAATTATATTTTTAGGTTTTAATAGACCTTTACTAGATTTGCCTTATCCTACCTTCTACAGTCATTGAAATAAGACAATAATCTTTAAAATGTGGTTCTCTTCAAAACACCTAAATATTTGAGGTTTAATTTCAATCATTCATGATTAGCATTATTTTTTAGAGTAGTATTTTCTAAAATGTGGCTTGTGGTCTCCTTGATGCTTTATGGAAGAATTATCCATGGCCAAATAAGTTAGAGAAAGTTTGTGTACATTACTACCCTCACAGAGAGTCACAATACAAATTAATATTAAAAAAAGAATGTAAGATGTTCAGCATAAAAACATTTTCTTCCCTAACTCACTTTTTAAAAAATTATATAAGTATAGAATAATCCCTTTTCTCTTTGGATTATATACTGCAGAACCCAATTCACTCTGCAAAACATTTTTTCAAGACTTGCTTTTCTTCTTTATGAAAGGGATAGGCAGATTACTTACACATATATAATCTGAGTCATGTCAAAATTTCTAATTTCTTCCACTGTCTATGAATCTGCTAATTGAATACTAAAATATGTTACCCAGTAACATATCTTCCTTAAAGAGTGGACAGACGGTCTTTGAAATTTCCATGGCATCATAATTAATATCAACACCATTATGTTCACATTTTACTTCTAAGTACTCTCAATTTTCAAATTTAGGGTTTCTCATACTGTTGAAATGACACAAAATATTGAATCAGAACTAAACTTCATAAAATAATTTAAAGAAATATTCTTTTTCAGAAAAGGACTAGATCTGCTAATGCCTTTTAGAAAATTAGAAGGTTCCAGAGCAAGAAATGATTGGCATTAAGGTAAGGCCGAGATGAGGCCAGGCCTTTAAGAGAAACTTGTTGAGATATAGTTTCCCTGCTTTTGCAGCAAACTGGAAGAGTGCACCAGTGTATCGATACCCTGTTGATTAATAGGTTAGTGTCTACACCCTATAGTTAGGCTGCATAGTGTATGGTGTAAAGGTGATTTTGCATTTCTCGGACTTTTCTAGTTTTTGAGAATCTCAAATCCAGTTACATAAATGAAGAACCTGAGTAGGAATCATGACATGACAGAGATATCTAGAAATACTGCCTATGAGTCTTCAACTCGAAACCGATAAGCAAAAGCTTCTTTGCATTCCAGGGATCTAAAATTATGAAATGGGTGCAGCCCAATGTCAATATACTTGTTGATTGGTTGAAAACTAAGGAAATATAGCTGAAAAACTGTTCCAGAACACACTGAACTTATTCTGAGGTGTCTTAGTAACTGCTTCGTATTGCTAAACATTTCCTTAGAATGTCAATAATTGTTTTTCAGTTCGGGAATGTCAATAACCAACTCACTGAAATCTGGTGTCCCAAAGTTGTAGTGATGGAACAAGCATTTAAGGCTCTAAATGGTGCTTTCCACAGTGTGACTCTATGGGCTTTGGGATCATTTCTCTGAAAATAAAAGCCCTTTGTTTGCATTGACTTCAGTAAAACCTAAATGGCCCCCTGAACTACTTCCCCCACATGTATTCCTAACAGGAACGACAATTATCCCACAGTTGTAGATTAAAACAAATGCCTATCATGTCCAAGTGTCTTCTCACTTTCAGAGGAAACTGGTGAGCTCTCAGGTACCGTATAGGAGGTAGGGTTTTGAGACTGCAGCTCTTCCTTCCAAAGAGCTGCGCTTACCTCGGTCGGAGTGAACATGTAGAAATCTGTGACACAATGATAGTGGAGCTATTTGTGCAAACAAGTGTCTCGTTGAAAGCAAAGAAGCACGTTGCTTGAAAGGATCTCTTAGAACCTTGAAATAAAAGTATGGCTGCCTAAGGACACACTCATACCCACAGTAGTATTTCAGCACTGCTGGCTTAGCTAACAAACAAAATATGGTTCAAATGGCTTAACAATCCTAGAAACGGAAGGCATCCGTTTAATGAGGTCTCCTCTGCTTGAAATTAAAGTAGAAGGAGTTTTACGGAGAACAGTATTCAATAACAAAATATTAAATGATAAACACAGATTGCTTAAAATCAGACGGGCCATTTTAAGAAAAGCATTTTAGCTCATCATGATATGTAGCACCTTATTTAAATTAGGAGGTGTTAATTCGTAGCTTGAATAATATATTAATATAATATGTAAAGTGAATGGCATTGTTAATCACAGTCGCGCCTGGAACGACTTTGCTTCTGTGCACTGAATGTTAATTTTGCAAAACATTAATTTCAAAGATTTTGCAGCAGTGCTTTTGTAATTAAATATTAATGTCACATGTTATTGCAGTAGCATGTTTATGAAAGCCGGCAACACTTCAAGTCAACTCATTTGTTTTTATATTTATTCTTGTACATCTGCAATCCCTTCCATTTCACAATTTCAAAGTGAAGGCCATTTTGAATAGTCAATATGTGAACATTTTTCATTGTAAGCGTTTTTTAACATCCAACAGGGTAAATATTTAATGTTGTGTTTTTAGCTGGTATAATTTTTCAGAAAATTGGCTATAACTTTTAACAACTCAAAGGTACCTAAACTGTCTCCAGTTTTGGCTTAAGTGATCTGAAAATAAAGTAGCAATAAATGTGATGAAGCTGTGTAAAAATATTTAAGAATTAGAAGGCATTATATGAAAGTTTTGAAATTAGAACTGCAATTCTGTGCACGGGATATCTCAGTGGTTACTTATGTTCATTGTGGCACATATTATCTCAAGAAAATTTAAAGGTTAGAATTCACCTTTGGTTAACAGTGTTCAAGTTCCATAGCTAGATATAGACGAGAAAAATCTCACTTTGCAATGATGTACTTCACCCTATTACATGGATTTGAAGTTATATATTTGCTTTAAAAAGCAATCCATTTTATGCTTCAGCATACTCCAAGAATACATAATACATGTGTCATTATATTGGTTTGCCCATGACTATTTTGACCAAAGCGCTGCATCTGGGATCTTGCTCATGATACTCCCAATCTGCTAATTGCATTAAGCCTAAAAATGAAGTCTTTTCCATTTTTGAACCTTGACAACAAGAATGACATTCAAGGAATTATACTTTGAAGCTATTATTTTTTCCGCTTAGTAAAGACATCTTTTAGACTCAGATCCCTTAGATACATTTTTTTTTTTTGAATTATGGAATGAGTTACCCAAGTACAAAAAAAAAAAAAGGAAAAATCAAGATGCATAATGTTTGGTCATGGGCACATTTAACAGTTAAAAATTATATCTGCACCTGATGTTGCATGTTAACAGCTAATGCCATTTGACAGTGATGAAATTAAAGGATGAAGAAGAGATACAAACTACATTTTACAAGCATGATGGGTCTCCAACAATGCCATTTAAATATTATTTGTCACTATTTAAGATGAACCTTTCCCCTTTAAGCTATGCCATTACGCTCATTTGTCCTGTCACCGCTGACAGGCTATATGACTCACACACAAAAACGGTCATTAGGTACCGCATCTTCATCTAATTTAAAAAAAAAAAAAAAAAAAAAAAGAAGGAAAGAAAGAAAGAAAGAAAGCATTCTGATGCCTCTAAAAGCCTGTAATTATTTTCATCCGAAGAGATAGTGTTGCTTGGAAGGTAATTTAATAACCTTTTGCATGTACCTGGGGAATGCCTCTCCAGGGGACCAAGGTGCCGACATGCCATTCAGTCGTCAAAACATGACCTTTAATGGTTGCTTGGAGAGAAGTTAGCATGGAATGTTGTACACAGTGCAATGCTAATTCTGCTTTCTAATATATGCAAAATTTAGTTCTTGAGCAATGATCTTTGTAAGATGAATTAATATAGGTACTGCTCCAGGAAACAAAAGAAATTGCAATGTGAAAGCCTCCCTCCACCCATGATCTTTTGTACTTCAGTTTGAAGTAGCTAACAACTTGCACAATTTGTATAAAAAATGGTGCGAAACACTCCAGAAGTTGTTTGCTTCTTTTCCCCCTTTAGGTTGGTTGATGAATTCCATTCTATATACTATGGAAATGTAAAATAGGATTAAAGGGATTTCTTTGTTAAGTTTATTTCCCAAAATAAGGCATTGGCCCCAACTCCCTGAAAAGGGAAAAGAAAAGCTTACCTCTAATACACCCTCTCTGTTTTACAACACAATCTATGTGGCTTGCTGAAATTACTAATGCAGCTACTGAGTTAATTAAAATAAAGAAATCCTTCATGGATTTTCCTGTTAAAATATGATATTTTGAACACTTGCGTATACAAAAAGATGTGCGGGCTGTTTCCTGTGGCAACCAGGTTCAGAAACTCCTTATTTTGGTAGTCTGATATTAGATCCCTCCTTAGTTAGAAATGCTGGAATTTCAACTCCTACCCCTGACATGCCATCCGTCAATTTATTAGCACGCTGCTGCAGTAAGCCACTGAACAGGCTATATCAATTCGTTTAGTTTTTTTCTTTAAAATGTCTGTAATCCTCAGCTCTGCTCTCTCAACCGGTCAGCATTAAAGATTTATGTTGCACTTTTTTTCATTGCCACACCTGAATATGGATTACTTAAATGGGCTGTAAATAATTCATATCTGGGAATAAGTTTCCATTACTGACCAATGTTGTAATTTAATATACTGTATTATGGGTTATACAATTTTAGATTGTTTTCTGTGTGCATTCAGCAGTCAGGCAGACAACAGTTTAAGTAAAAAGGGTGAGATGTTTGTTCAGCTTATTTTCATGTTCACTCTGTGAGCTCAAATCAGCAACAGGGCTAAAGGAAGCAGAAAGCTACTTTCAACTGCGTGTTTTTCTGCTATTTATGGAAATCTTTTTTTTTTAAAGCACTTGACCTGAAACAAATACAAAAATGTGTAATAGCATATCATTGATAAATTCCAGAAAGAAATAAAATGTGTTAATGTAGGTGCCTAGAAATACTTAGTTCTTGAGAACTGAAAAATAATCTTGATTCTTGAACCCAAAGGTTAACTTTCCTGTTCAATGCTTGATTATTCTACGCATAAAATGCCCATAATAAAATTATAATTTATTTGACAGTTAAGTTTGAGTGAGGCTATTGGATCAAATGTGCAAAATGTTCAAGTACAAGCTATCTTTAAAACATAGGCCAGTGTTTATTCTTAAAAGAGCTTTAAACAATTTAAGATTAAGTTGAGTATAGTAAAAATTAATAATAGATTAATACACGAAAATCTATGAAGACGCATAAGATAATGATTTAAAAAGGAATAATTTAAAAAGATGAATTAAAAAGTCGAATCAGAAAAGAAGGCCAGCATAAACTAGGGAAAAACATGCTGTGAATAAAGTCTGTTAGATCTTGAAATAGGAGAACTGCTAAATAATGCATAGTTTTATTTTTCTATAATTTGCATAAACCTTAAGAGAGTATTTATTTGTGTAAAACTTGATGTATCGAGTAAGGAGAAGGAAAAAATGGCATTCATTTTGTTTTCATTTTGGTATTTAGGAAAAATATTCTGTTGCATATGGACTACTTAGACCTAATCATCTGACTGAATGTGATGTGTGTCTGGAGCCAGGGTGGAAAGGGGCTGGCTGGAGAACAGTGCCCTGGTCTTGCTGCAGGCGATGCAGGTTGGCCCATGCTCTGCTGGGGAGCAGATGGTGAGCCAATGCTTGTAGTCACACTTACCTTCCTTGCTAAATCCATAATCCCTCACTGGACACGGAGCCAAGGCAGGCTTTGGAGGCAGAAAGGAGGTTACAATCTGGACTTGGGTAGTGACTGCCAGAACTGAGAAAACAGCTCAGAAATTTCAAATGCTTAACAAGTTATCTGTCTTGTCCCTCAGCCAGTGCAGCATTTTTAAAAGTAATTAAGACATGATTGAAAATGTGTATGCCATCTAAATACAAAAATCTTCAAAAATCATCAAAACCAATAATGAAAAGCCACATTTAATATGACATGATGCAAAAATACATTTAAAGGGAATTATATTTTTGTGATTGAAAGGAAGTATATAAAGTAAAAAACAGGAAAGAGGAAGCGTTTGTTTTATAGAAAAAGGCTTCCCCCCACCCCTTAAAAACCTGGACCTTATAGAAGGAAAATATTTCGTGCATGAGGCGTATTTATAGGATATATGAAATATTTTCCTTCTATGAGAACATACATAGCTATGCAACATCTATATCTATATTAACATATGCTCCTCTGTAAGTTATTCTATCAGAATATTAAATGATTAGAGCTAATTTTTTCTAAATATAATGTAATACTTATGCATGTATATGTATGTTTTTATATGTGTGAGTGGGGTTCATCATCAACACAGACATTATGACTCAGAAAGACAAAATAAAAATATTGAGTGGGTAGCCAAATTCTAATCATTTATAATAAAAGGGATAGTAAGGACCATCTGTTTAATGTAAAAAAAAAAAAAAAAACCTGATAAAATGTATACATATCTAGTAAATTGATAGCATGGAGTAATTCATATAAAACAAAACATATATAAGATATCAACTTATTCCACTCGTGTGAGATTGACTTACACATGTACTATCTACATAATAATCTGATGTAAGAATAAGCAAAATCTTTTGATTATGGCTGGTGCTATACCACAAATATTTTTTTAAAAGCGTTTTTCAGTCTACTTAGTGCGTATAATAAAATCCCTTAGTTGTCTCCACTGAATTTTCATGGTCCTCATTCTCTTAAGCTACACTCTTCCCTTGCAGATCATTCTTATGTACACTTGCATTGAAGTCCATTAACTTGAGCAAATGTCCTATAGCCTTTCATTAGTCCATTGCACCACCAACATTCCCCAAGTTGAAAGAATGGTATCAACACTCTGCTCATATGTCTGAATAACTTGAACACTCCACTTTGGGATGAATCTTTCCATTATTCTCTTTTGCTCCCCCTCTTTTGAAAAGTATTTACTTTTTTATTTACACTTAGGAAACATCTTAATTTCTTCTCTTTATGAGTCTCCTTGGAATTCATTTCTTACCAGTGCCCTTGATCCCTCAACATGTCCTTTCCCGGTAATACTGTTCTTCAAAAATTGATGTGAAGAAATGCATTTTATTTTATTTTTAAAATTTATTTATTTTGAGAGAGAGAGTGGGAGAGAGTGAGGGAGTGTGGAGGAGGAGAAGAAAGAAGGGGAGAGAGAAAATCCTAAGCAAGCTCTGCACTGCCAGTGCAGAGCTCGACCCAAGGCTTGAACCCCAGAACCGTGCTGACGTGAGCTAAAATCGAGTCGGATGCTCAAGTGACTGAGCCACCCAGGTGCCCCAAGAAACACATTTTAAGAAATGTAGAAACATCTTTTTCTACCTCACCCTAGAAATTAAGAAATGTGTCTCGAGGGAGGGAGGGAGGGAGGAAAAAAAAAAAAAAGAAATGTGTCTCGATATGCAATACATGCAGGTCAGTATTTATAAAAGTATACGCAAGGGCAAAAATCTTCAATGTTAATACATTGCTAAATATTATATAAAGTTTTTATCCATATAAATTTTCATCTTAGTCTACATTGGAAAAGTAAGCTCCCAAATATATAATTGATATTTACAGTAAACAAATGTTTCATGGTTTTAATAGGAAAATTTTACTGTAAAATGGCATCATAAAATAGTTTACTCCTAAACCTGAAATGAAGACAGATCTTATGATATTTACATCCATCTAGTTTTTTTTCTTTTTTTTTGAGGGAGGGATAATTTCATAGGCTTTCAAACAGACCTGGAGGAGACTGAGTTAATGTGATTTCTGTTTTCAGATGAGAAGGAAAAAATCTCAAAACAAAACAAAACTTTAAAGGTCCCTTTTAGCAATGCAAGTTTCGTATGAAATCACATTTCTGTTAATATCAAAAGATTAATCTAGACCATGTGGGCCTTGACAATTTAAAAATCAAATCAACAAAAAAAGATGGAAGACATTTTACTAAGAACTGAAGACAACACAAAGAAGTTTTACATCTCTGGACCCCAATTTCTTCATCCATACAACTACAGTATTTGCCTGGTGATTTCTAGTGTATTGATCACCTACGCAACATTCTGTGACTATGTGAAACTGGAGAGACAAACTGAAGAGGTAAATAACGGAGTTAAGTGCCAATGAGTAGCACAATACAGGTGATGTCTCTGGGCAATACATAATTAATTACCAAGTAAGTGGTTCAGGCAAAACTTGACACCAGTTAACAGGATGAACATTTATATGGGTTCTTAATGTTTTATGTTTTAAATCTTCCATTGCATAATTTTGATACCTAATTTGAAACATATTTTGGCCAAATTAAATTGAGACGTTAACAATGGGAAATGTTTCAAATATAAGCCTCCAAGCAAAATTTTGTAACATTCACCATGTCTCAGGGCAAAGCCATGAGAAATACCCATTGCTATGTATCATGCATGGGTCCCATGTTTGGCGGGGGAACTAAGGTCCCAGAATTGAGCAAAAAGAAGGACTGTATCTGTAGACACTAGGGAGTAAGTAAAAAGCAGAAGTGAGCTACACAAGCAAAAACTGTGCTGCGGATTGAATTAAAAATCCATTTTATCAATGTCCTTCAAGGTGGCTTCTGATCTCTAGTTAAGTCTTCAGCATTTTGATATGTTACCTATTAAGCTGCAGAGAGGCATATGCCAATTCTTATGTGGTATATAAAGCCTCCAAATAATTATTATATTTTCCATCAACATTATCACAAACATTATTAATTAAGAGAGACCTCTGTATTTCCTTAAAAGGAAATAGTGCTTTTATGGCAAATGACCTATTATAGAATTGGAAATGACTACATTGTCAGAAGTTGTGTCTCTTGGACGAAGCATAAAGCAGAGATCTTGATGTTAATGGTCATGGAAGATTCTGTGTTACCATCTGTCAGGAATTACTTACCAGTTTTTTGCTGACCAAGTTCCAAGTTAAGGGGCTCCATTTATTGGCTCAAACTTATCCTTTATCTTAATTATAAATAGTTCCTATCTTTACTATTTAAGATCTGTTATAAACTATAGGGACTTTGATGGATTTAAGTAAGATTTTAGAAATTTCGACTTCCTTTTCCTTCTTGACTCACATTAAGGCATACTTTTGGGGCCGTCTGCCAGAGAGATTATCCTAAAATGCAAATTGTGTTCCTCTTGTCCACTTTTCATAATTCCTCCATGATTCTCAATAGTCATCAGAAAAAAAGTTCAAACTTGTCATGATACTTTTAAAGCTCTCCGTGATTTGGCCCCTGATTATCTTTTTAGCTATATATATCTATCTCTATCTCTGTCTCTATCTCTAATCTCTACCTATACCTATACTTATCTCTATCTGTATGTATGTATGTATGTATTATGTATGTATGTATGTATGTATATCCTATCCTGCATCTAAGTTCTATCCATCCCAGAAGCATACCTATATTTATAGTCACCAAACTTTGCACCGTATCCTTTTGTTGGTTTTTCACAAACTATGCTCTTCTACAATGCCACATCTTCTCATTTTTCTCTCATCAAACGCCTTCTTATATTCCACTTAGACGACACACCCTGCAAAGAGCCATTCCTAATTATTCCCCTCAAGTTCTTGGTGGATATGTTCTTCTAAAGTGCTTCCATAACAACGTAAACTATCACAATTATGCATCAGAGTGAAATTGCCTGTTTCTCTGTCTCCCCAGTCTGAATACGAACTTTACGTTCAGGAATTAGATTTATTCCTCTTTGCATCTCCAAGGCCTTGGCAACTATGTGGCAAAAAGCAGTTTTTGGCACAGCTGACCTCTCTGTTCCTGAAATTTCTTCTGTTGGCTTCTTTGACATCATGCTGTCAGGGATGTTTCTTCTATCTCTTTGGTTTCTGCCTCCTCCTCTCCACCTCTTACTTGTAGTCACCCAGAGCTCAGTACTCAACCCCTTTATCTCCTTAATATCTATGATTGCATAATTGATCTTATTCATTGCTATGGCTTGAAATTATTATCTACATGCTACCTACACTCAAATCTCTACAACCAGTCTTGACCATAGATTTCCAGACCTATACATCCAACTGCCTCTCTGTTGTCTCCATTTGGATGTTTTATACGTATCCTAAACAAGATTAAACAAGAATACATGTTTTCCTCTCCATGCAAATCTGTTTATCTCTTGGTATTTACCATCATGATAAACACACCCTCAAACCACTTGGTGGTTCGAGGTAAAAATCTAGGACTCATTCTTGACTCCTATCTAAACCCAACCCAATCAAATCATCAGTCCGACCGCTTGGACCTACATCAAAGCATCCTGGATGCATCTACCTTTTTCTATCTTCATTAAAACATTCTGGGTCCAGGTCACCATCATCCCTGTCTGCAATACTATAATAATCTTCTAGTTTGTCCCATACTTCTGTTCTAAGCCTCTTATCATCCATTCTTCAGTAGCAGCCAGAGTGATCTTTTAAATGTGTAAATGAAGTCATGCTATTTACCTGGTCAAAGCTTTCCAATAATTTTTATTGTACTTAGAATAAAATGTCAATATCTAATTCCTGTTTTAGTACACCCCACATGGTTCCTTCTAAATATTCTGTCCCATCTCAACCCATCCCCTCTCTTCTCACTTTGCTCCAGCCACACTGTTCTTTCATTTTCTCGGACATGTTAACTTCCTTTTCTCCTACCAGGTACGCCCCTACTGTTTCCTCTGATTAGAACATTCTTGTTCTTGATCTTTGTTTAGTTTTCTCCTTTCTGTCACTCAAATTTCATCTATTTGCCAAGGGTTGCCATTTCTGAAAGTAGCCACTTAGTCCTTTGCTATCACAAGGTACTATTTTAATACTCTGAATAACACCTACCATCATATATTTCCATTTGTTTGTCTGTTAATCAGTCTCATTTGTCTGTCTTCTTCAAACTCACCAAAATGCCAACTTTGTCACAAAATGGAACTTGCCTGTCTTGTTCATTGCAGTGCCTTCAGCATATAGAACTAGGTCCCAAACAGTAGAAACTCAGGATATTCTGGCTAGGTGAATGAAATAGCAATCACAAAGGAAATACATGTGAATGAGTAAAATCTAAACCATTATGAATTTAAGGATTGCTAGTAATTAATGAACAGTGGAAGAATAACTATGAATTTTGTCTTAAATTTTAGAGCAATTAGTGATATACATAAGCAAGCATTAACAAAATATATGGGTTGCTAGAGTAGAGAAGGACCTTACAAAGTATCTGATATTGTCCTATGGAGTGCTGATGAAGTAAAATCTCCTCTTGCAGTTTTTTCTTCCAAGAAGAAAAAGCCAGAGAAGTGGAAGTCAAAAGGAAATAATAGCAGAAATGAGAAAATGTACAGTAGCCCATTATATACACTAACAGACTTCTGAATAATGCTCTCTCTAATCTTAGAAATTTCAATGAATAGGTCTTCGTTAACGTTAGCTTATGGTAAGATTACTTGGTTTATTTTACACATAGATCTACCTTAATCTTATGCTATTAAGGAAAATTCTTTTTTTTTCCTTCCTTGAACATTTACTTGGAAATTATTTTGTCTTCTCACAGAAATGGTTTAGGGATCATTTGAGAAGGGGAAATCCAACATTTCATGATTTATTTATTCATTCATTCAAGAAATACTAAGTACTTTCTGAAAAACCTGAAGTCTAATAAAAGATATAAAACATGAGCATAATGTTTGAAATATGTCCAAGGCAATTACATGTTACATATTATAGGTACCAAATAAATGCTGAAACTTTAGATGAGGAGGAAATTATGCCTCAATGAAGACTCAGTTAAGGGTCATGAATTACAATATCAAGAAGTATACATAGAAATTTGCCATGTTCAAACAGTGAAGAAGAAAGAAGAAGATGAAGAAGGAGGAGGAAGAGGAGGGAGAAGAGAGGGAAGGGGTACAAAGAAGAAGGGGAAAAGGGAGAAAGGAAAGAAGGAAAGGAAGGAGAGAAAAAACAAGAGAAGAAAGAAAGAAAGAAAGAAAGAAAGAAAGAAAGAAAGAAAGAAAGAAAGAAAGAAAAAGAAAAGAAAGGAAAAGAGAAGAAAAGAAAAAATACAGGGAGAGAGAGACAAAAGATAGAAATGAAAGAAAGAAAGAGAGGGAGGGAGGGTGAAAGGGAGGGAAGAAAGAAGAAAGAAAGAAAGAAAGAAAGAAAGAAAGAAAGAAAGAAAGAGAAAGGAAGTCAGAGAGAGAAAGAAAGAGCAAAGGCATTTCAAGCAGAAATAACAATGTAAGCAAGCTATGAAAAAGGAGATCATGAGATATGGGACCTAGTTTAAAAAACGAGTTTCATTCCGATGAGGCACTGGGAGCAGACGGGGGAGTTGGAAGTATGATGGCATTGTGGTCTTTGGCTCTTCTATCACAGAGGGTGTGGCATGTCAGAATAAGGAGATGAAATGCGGTTCTAAAATTCTCTGTAGTATGAAAGACAACTGATCATCTAATTTTTATTTATTTTATAAATTTTCTTTTAAAGTTTATTTATTTATTTTGAGAGAGAAAGGGAGAAAACATGAGAAGGGGAGGGGGCAGAAAGAGAAGGAGAGAGAGAATTCCAAGCAGGCTCCACACTGAGTGTGGAGTGGGGCTCCATCCCACAACCCCAGGGCCATGACCTAAGCCGAAATCAAGAGCCAGATGCTCAACTGACCGAGCCACCCAGGCGTCCCTGCTGATCATCTAATTTTTGTTAAAACCCTATGATACCTAACTCTCGTCTTTTGTCTTATCTTATGACTATTTCTGTCTCCATCTTTAGCTGCTGTTCCACCCCATCCCCCAGGGGTAATGTCAATAAGATGCCAGCCAGAGCACCTGTTGGGACAGAGTGAGTGCTCAGCCAAAGCTTTCCCAAAGGAATTCGAAATATTTGTCCCACGATTCTGTTAGTTTAGGTCTTGGAGAAGTTTGACAGATTAAAAAATTTCAGGTTGAAATGTCTAGATTCTTGATTCAACTTTCTTCTGCTTTCGTTCTGGTTGGTAGTTTCTGCACGGAAAATGCTGATACCCCGGTCTGGAGATTGCCACAACTGTCAGACATGATGTGCATTTTAAGCGCTCCAGGATTATGTGTCATGATCTGCACCGAACCTTCCTATTATTCCTGATCTCTAATCCTTACTTTTTGTGTAATTGTTAGCCAACTAGCCAAGACAATCTAGCTTGTCTTATAAGATGAGAAAAATCCTACCTACCTTGTAAAAAACTTACTCTGTGGAGTCACAATCACAACAATGTTTTGGCTTTAATGGACAAATGTGCTAAGGATCAATGGTGGAAGGTGTATAAAACACCAGGCACATACTAGAAATTTAATAGATTTAGCTCCCTTACCACCTCCTGTTTTGATTTCTTGACCTCTCTTCTGGAAAGTTCCTTATTCCACATTTCCATCTGTCTAACTTTGACCTACCTTTGACCTACCTTTGACCTATACAGACTCACTTTATTCTAAAACTTTAAAAAAGGCTAATTGAAAAGGTTTATTGTCCAAACCTCTGTTTTCCAGATTTCCTAGGCATTTTATCTGAACCTCTTTCATGGTGGTTTTACTCTCTATCTTTGCTTAGATATATCAGCACAGATATGTGTTCTCTCCCTTATGTGTTAAATTCCAGTTCAAATTTCATATCCTCATGGCATCTAACATGGTATTTTTTCAAGAAATAGATCCTGTGTACATATATGTTGAATCAGTTTTTTTAATAATTCTTTTTTTGTGAAACTACTGAAAAATAATTTACATTGTGGAAAATCTGTAAAATTATGTATAGAACTTGGCTTAATAAAGTAAATACTTTGCTACGTCAAATAGATAGAACGTTAATAAGATAAAGCTTTCTTAGTTTCTGGTTAACATGTTTATATCATTCAAACTACTGAAAATCTATTATCATTTTATAACTATTTAAGAATATATATGAGATGAGGGGTGCCTAAGAGCGTCTGACTTTGGCTCAGGTCATGGTCTCACGGTTTGTGAGTTCGAGTCCCGCATTGGGGGCATATCGGGCTCTGTGCTGGCAGCTCAGAGCCTGGAGCCTGCTTCGGATTCTGTGTCTCCCTCTCTCCCTGCCCCTCCCTGATTTGTGCTCTGTCTGTCTCTAAAACATAAATAAACATTTTTTTAAAAATTAAAAAAAAGAATATATATGAGATGAAATTTGGATATCAGTTCCTTTTCTATGTAATAGAAATCAAGACCACAAATCCATGCTTGTTTGATAGAGGTCTCACAAAGAAAATAACCTTTTACCTTAAGGTCAAAGTTGTCGTGTTGATAATAAATTTAAAATACCCCCAAATTAAGCCGTTCAGGATCATGTTGTCATTTTTTGTGTGAATTTTCTTTGAAGAATTTATTTATATAATCCTTATCTTTTAGTTGTTACTTAAGTATTCTTCAAACAGTCATATGGAAATTGAATTCAAATAAACTTAAAAGCAGCATTTAAAATTTGAAGAAAAAACCTCTAGTGGAAAAAATACAAATTATAGAATTATTTATTCCTCCTAATTTTAAAATAAAATATATGAAGCATGGCCTAGATACTTCTCTGCCTTCCGCAACTTCTTTTAACCCTACTCTTCTGGCCTTGTGTTTATGGCAATTTTTCTTTTTTTTTTTTTTTTTTTTTTTATTTATATATGAAATTTATTGTCAAATTGGTTTCCATACAACACCCAGTGCTCATCCCAAAAGGTGCCCTCCTCAATACCCATCACCCACCCTCTCCTCCCCCCCACCCCCCATCAACCCTCAGTTTGCTCTCAGTTCTCAACAGTCTCTTATGCTTTGACTCTCTCCCACTCTAACCTCTTTTTTTTTTTTTTTCCTTCCCCTCCCCCATGGGTTCCTGTTAAGTTTCTCAGGATCCACATAAGAGTGAAACCATATGGTATCTGTCTTTCTCTGTATGGCTTATTTCACTTAGCATCACACTCTCCAGATCCATCCACGTTGCTACAAAAGGCCATATTTCATTTTTTCTCATTGCCACGTAGTATTCCATAGTGTATATAAACCACAATTTCTTTATCCTTTCATCAGTTGATGGACATTTAGGCTCTTTCCATAATTTGGCTATTGTTGAGAGTGCTGCTATGAACATTGGGGTACAAGTGTATGGCAATTTTTCTTAAAGATATTGTTTAAAGTGTCATTTATGTTTGTCACATGCTGGCAGGTCCGTGGCACTCGCCATCAGCTCTGAAATGCTTCTTGTAGGCAATGTGCAGCAGTAATATTGTTGAGTTTTACCTATTGTTTTTAAATAGGATGAAATGTGGAAGAAAAATAACCACACTTCCATTGATTAGACATTCCATAGCAATCTTAATTTCCTTCAACATTTCTTTCCCATCTCTTGGGAAATGTGTGCCGGTGTTTGCCATGTGAGCTTCTCCACTGTTTGTGGACACTGAGGCAGAAAAAGAATTAATTTTGTTTTATCAACTCCTCTACCTTTGCTGTCAATAAATTATCTTTTCCATCTCTTCAAGGGTCTGACCTCTTGCCTTTCCTACAGTTGAAAAATGCCATTTTATTTATCTTTATCATGGTTACAATTTTCCTTTTATTTGCCACCTTTCCTTTCTTATCATTTTGTTCCCCTTTCACTTCATTTTATAATCTTCCACATCCTGTTTTTAATCTCATACAACTTACTCAGTATATTGCTATTCCTTATTCTTGATTATTTTTGTATTTTCTTGTTCATACTAATTGGCTCCATTTTTATATCCAGTATATTTATTACTAAGTGGCATTCATTGCCTTTGGGCATACGCTAATTTATCTTTCAGGACTTTCCATTTTCTCTCTGGGTCTTTTCTTTATATATTTCTTTTTGCAACCTCCATTTCACTTCACTTTTCTCATACATGTTGGTGTATTATTTTTGTTGCCTTTTTAATATGCCTTTGTATCTGTAATTCATGCTTCATGTATTATTAGGAGGGTATATAAAATAAACCACTGTATGTTTGTCACAAACAACATTACTTCAGATTGTCTAAAAATAGATTTAGATTCACTGTGCTGCAATTTGTCAGCCACCTTCTTTACAGCCATATTATAGGGTTTATGTAAATGAATGATTGGAAGCTAATTTGGGAAATTAAAAGGACTATAGGTATTCTAATTTACGTACCTTAGAAGTCAGAAAAGGGGAGTTTATTGTAAAGTGAATAAACAAAATTTATCTCAGGAGAGATATGTTTAGTCCTTTTGAGATATTTAACTGAGAAAAGAGTGATAACCTTTTGAAGTATTTAACTGATAAGAAATATATATATATGTATATCTTCTACACATATATATCTTTTATACATCTTTTATATATCATATATATACAATCTGCACATTTTTATGCCTTTATGCACAAAATAAGGTAATACTTAAAACCAGATATACTTTCTTTAGGAAAATATTTGAAAATCATGAAATTTAATGAGACAAATAAAAATGTACTAAATTGCAGCACAGTGCAATAAGTAGAAATATGTTTAGCATGTATTGGAAGAAGAGAGATAGTGTCTCAGAAAACTTCCTAGAATCTTCCACATCTTGTGGAATAAATGACATTTCAGCTGAGTATCAAAGATTCATACACACATTGCCACTGGGAGATGAAGGGAAGGGAGTGTTTGGAGACATTCCATACTATAATTGAAAGATAGGCTTCAACAGGAAGAGTGGCAGGGAATGAAATAAAAAAAAATATGTGTGTGTTTTATTAAGAACTTTAGATTGTCCTCTGATTCAGTGGGACTCATTAGAAATTTTAAGCAGAGAAGTGGCATAATCAGATTTGATTTCGGAAGGAGAACTCTAATGTGGGTAAAGAAACTATAGGCTTGGAGGTACCATAACCACTTTGGGTGATAAAATAATAATACTGATGAGAGACAATGAAGGCTCAAACTAAGGCGGAAACTAAAGGAATAGTCAGAAAATATGTGACCCATTTAAGGGTTCAATTAAGAGAACTTGGGAATGCTTGAGCATAGGTGCAGGAGAAAGTAAGGGAGACAGCATTTTTCAGTAGATTTCAGGACCACCCACTCAATTTAAATTAGGAAAATAAAAGCTTTGAAATGGTTGTCCATTAATTCCAGTTTCATCCACATAGATGTCCAAGGTCCACTGACTATTTCCTTCACAGCTACCTTGTAACAGTAGTTAATTATGATTAACAATTGACTGACTTAAATGTATAGTCAGTGGGAAAAATAAAAATAGCTAAATATTGGACTAATACTTTATTGAATAAATGAATAGTGACACATCCAGACTTCCTGACATGCAGCAAGGGAGTCCAAAAAAACAATAAAAAATATTGCACAGACATTCATGCAAAATGAACACTGATGGTAGTAAATTCTAAAAATGGCAGAATTTGGTTCTAAATCAAATGCAATTTCCACATTTGCATACTATGTTAGAAAGCATCTTATAACTATGTTCATAGTATATTGTTCAGCTCATTTCCATAATCTAATTCGGTGATACTTATGTTCTTCAAATAGTATTCACTGATCATATTTTATCTCTTCTTTATTTTAAATTGTGGTTCTGTGAACTATAGACCACATCAGGGAAAGATTGTAAATATCATAAATATTATGCCAATTTCCTTAAAATGGCAAATTATGTAAAATTTATTTTCTACTTTTTCTTAGAAGAACCTAAAGCAGAGAAACCTTGGATCTTAAAGGTGGATTTTAATGCCTTCTAATTATAAGCATAAATTTTTAAAAATCCTTACATTTATTAAAAAATAATTATTTTGAGAAAGTAATCACGTAATTTACAGCTTTTGGTTTTAAACAGATTTAAGTTTGGTCAAGTTTCTCATCCAAACTTGCTGAAATTCTAATATAATTCCTGGCTGAATTTGCAGTAAGCAATGCAGGTATTTGTTCCATAGATAAAATGCATTATTTATTCATGCTGTAAATTTATTTACATTACATTTATTACCAGTAAAATGATGATTGTGAGACTATACTGAGACCATAATGGGGGCAAAATCCTCTACCAGGCATTTTACAAAGATTATTTTTTGTAATTCAACAACCTTTTAGAGAAAGAAGGCTTTTATTATTATTGTTATTATTACTGTTGTTGTTGTAAACTTTTATTCCTTTATTTCCCCAGAAATGTAATGTCAGAGAGGTTATGTAATTTGCCCAATATTTCTCTGCTTGCAAATGTAAATCCTGGATTGGAATCCATATCAGTCTTCTAAAGCTTACGCTCATTTCCACTGGGCAATGCTGTCATAATGTGATAGGAGCACTCTCATTTTAGAAGGAGTTATAGGAAAATAGGGAGAAGGTGTTAAACAAAAGAGTCCTCGTTTGGTGCAGAAGAACTACATTATTTTATGCACCAAAAATGTGAACCGCATGAACATTAAGGAATAGTAACATGAACCTTGAACAACAAACACAACTGGTGCAAAGATATCAATTTCCCCAGAAATGTTTAGCTCATGTTTTTCTCTTTAATACCAAAGCTAAAAAGATTAAATTTCATTAATTGATTATGATTCTTCTATATTTATACATTGCTTTTTCATTTTTGCAGCTCACTTCAATTAGCCTGTTGTGTCATAAACCATACTTCTTATACTGCACACACATATAGCTTTTTAAGTTATTTGATTTCGGGGTACCTAGATGGCTCAGTATGTTGAGCATCCAACTCTTGATTTCAGCTCAGGTCATGGTCCTGGGGTCATGGGATTGAGTCCTGCGTCGGCTGCTTAGGATTCTCTCTCTCTCTCTCTCTTAAAAAAATTAAATACAATTAGTTGATCTAGTTGTGATGTCTTATGAAATGCTCTAAGAAATTTAGTGTGGCATACAGGTATTTACGAAAAAAATTACATAATTAAAAGAAAAATCTTCTTTTTTGTTTATAAAATTACTGATTATATTTCTTTAACAATTATGTAGTTGGAATTCTTAATTCTTAAGCAGCATCTATCAAATGGAGGTGGGTCTGTTCTACTCATGTCCATGCTTCTTAGGTACCCACAGCAACTTCACATTCCTTTCCCCAGTGACATTGTGTAATATTTGAAGCAAGTGCTGTATTTTCTTTCATTTATTATTCTCTCTTTCATGGCATCCTATCAACCCATGAGAAAAGTGTAATATTAAGCTTTTCCATGTTTCAAATGATTATGCAAGACAAGAGGCCTGATTTCCTTAATCATTACTTTTTTCTCCTTTGAATATCTTGGCTCAAAGTGACTATCAGAGGGGTGCCTGTGTGGCTCAATCAGTTAAATGTCAGACTTTGGCTCAGGTCATGATCTCGCGGTTCATGGCTTCGAGCCCCACATCAGGCCCTGTACTGACAGCTCAGAGCCGGGAGCCTGCTTCAGATTCTGTCTCCCTCTCTCTCTGCCCCTCCCCCACTCATACTGTGTGTGTGTGTGTGTGTGTGTGTGTGTGTGTGTGTGTCTCAAAAATAAACATTTAAAAATTTTTAAAAATTGACTCTCAGAATATTTGCATAATATCTCTGCTTAACTCGTGAGAGTAGGTTGTTGGTGGGGGGAGGAAATTGTTTTCATTTATTTGCTGTTTGTTGGTGGTGGTGTTTTGGCACTATAGAAACCTATTTTGGTCTGCTTTTGACGAAGACTGTGGTTAGATGTAGAAAGTAATTTAAAAAAATCACTGATCGTATAATTTTATGAAAAACATAACAAATAAAGATTACTCGGTGAGAACCTTTTCTCCAACAACGAAGAAAGAGTGTTGTATATTTATTTAGTGATCTCTAGAGTGTCTATATAAGATTCCAAGCTGGCATAATCACCCCCCACCCCACGCACCCAACACCAACACACATAGTCACATGGATACAATAGAAATTAATACATTCAGCATAGACACATATAGATTTCGTTTGGCTTGGTAGCTGTTTAGGCACTGAGCCAAACATTCCATTTTTCTGTTCTGTTTTTGTTTTTTCAAAGCTAGCTTAAAACCAGTATAAAGACCAGTGAAGTCTCAACCTGAATGTTAGAATTTTGACTAGTAGGTCTATGAGAGATAGGGCTTCAAATTCCTGTTCTGAGAAATTTCTACTTGATTGGAACATGGTATTTTAACAAATGTCCACCCTGTCAACCATTCTATTGTATTTCTGATGATCTACTCTTTTTTTTTCTTTTTTTGAGGGAGAATCTCAAGCAGGCTCTATGTTGTCAGCATGGAGCCTGTCATGGGGCTCTAGCTCATGAACTGTGAGATCATGACCTGAGCTGAAATCAAGAAGTTGGATGCTTAACCAACTGAGCAACCTGGGTGGCCCAGTCTGGTGATCTAATCTTAAGCAATCATTTATCTGTGTACTGCTCATGCTAAAGGCTTCAATGAAGGCTTCCAATTTGTGCACCCCATTACCATGAATGTATTCAAAAGTGACCTGATGGTTTATCTCTTAACCCCAACAATTAATTTTATTCCTTTGATTTTCACAAAAATATCATCAGTTGTTCAAGAAAAGTATTCTGTTTCACCAATACAACTCCAGGTTTTAGTTGACTAATGTATATGCATGTGTATGTGTGTATAGATTTGAATTTCAAAAATGTATAGACAAATTAAGATGAACAGAGGAAATAGGGAAGACACCACATTACTTTGGGTTTTCTGGTAAATTTTTATATAAACTTCAAATCACATATTGTAAATGGACCTGGAAGTTTTTAGTGCTTGTCAATGTTTAGAAAAATCTTTCCTTACTACTTTTGTTACACAGTTTTATTAAGAATTTGATTAATGATATGAATATTTGCTTCAGAAAAAAATGCACATAAATGATTTCACATTGTAGGATTCCTGAAGCTCATTTGTGGCCTCCTTAGAGTCTTTGATTCCAACATCATATCAGTCAGCATTTATTAAACTCCTACCATTTTTAAGAGAGTTTGAAAGGTTTAGTGTACAGAAATAAATGATATGGCCTCAGTATTAAGTAAGGAATACTCTACTGAGGCAGGGGCACCTGGGTGGCTCAGTCAGTGAGGACTCTTGATTTCGGCTCAGATTGTGATCTCATGGTAGGTCTTGAGATCGATCCTGAGTTGGGCTCAGCTCTGAGCCTGAGTAGGGCTCAGTGCTGAGCATGGAGCGTGCTTAAGATTCTCTTTTCCTCTCTCTCTGCCCCTCCCTGTTGCCGTGCACTCTTTATCTATAAATAAATACATACATACATACTCTACTGAGGGAGATACACACTTGAGCAAATAATCGTACTAAAAAATGTAGATAGAAAAATAATACACACTTACGCAGTACCTACTTATATGCCAGATAATTTTATAAGTTCTTTTATATACTTACTAATTTAATCCTCAAGACTTATTAATAAGGTACTGCTATTATCTCATTTTATAGGTGAGGAAATTGAGACAGAATGGTAATAAAATTTCCTTAAGACAACACAAATCCTAAGTGGCAGAACCAGGATTCAAAACCAAGTACTGTGTTTCAAGCATCCATGCACTTAACTATTATATTTGCTGCCTCTCATAAAAATATAACAGAAATGTATACAGTGACATAAGATGGCAATCAATTTTGTTGGTAGTCGAGGAAAAGTCTCAGGAAAGCACAATGAATTTGAGTTTGGCATTGAAGAAGGAAGAAAGGAGATATAGAGTACCTAGGTTGGGATGTTTTCTTCTTAAAGAAAAATATGATTTACCATGCTACTTTAATGTTAATAAAGTTCTATGTCTCCTGATGAAAGAGTAAAACATAATAATAATTGAGTTACTCATGAGCGAGAAATGCCAAATAGACGAAATGTTCTTTAGTTGTAGCAAAGCTGAAAAACCATTTTACTGAGGTTAAACTGTTATTAGAATCATGGTTAGCTCTTAAAAATAGTCCCATAACAATAAATCCCAAATGTTGTATATCTATGAGGTAAAATTATCCTGTTAATCACATATAGCTGGGTTTGTAATTGTGTTACTTCTCAAACAGTTGGCAAAGGGCACTGCAAATTAAGTTGTTGAAATCCATCATAATGGGTGAAATAAAAGCCAGTGGGTAAGAAAGAACATATTTCCTAAAAGGGAACATACTGCTCATTTCTTACTTTTAAAAAATGGGTTATAAAAATATTGCAGGTGGATTATGGGATGTTGTTATTGGAATGCGACATGTTACGTTGTAGTGCCACGATTTGCCATCATTAGTAGATGCCTACTTTCGCCACCTCCCACCCCCCCTCCTTCCCCTCTGTGCCCCACCCTGCCTGATCCACTGCTGAGTTGATCCATTCTCTGATTCTGTTTCCGGCTGCAACAGTGACTCTTACACACCGCTACTAGAGAATCCATCTTGTGGCCATAGCAGCTACCTATTGAAAGTGTTGTTCTCCCCTACCAGACTAATGACCTCTCTAGGACAAGTATAATGCCTTCTCCATTTGCATAATCTCAGAATTTAACACTGTTAATAAGTGTTTGCCAAAAGATTTGATCAATAAAAGGGAGAAAAAAAATGAACAGATGAAGGCCATCACAACTTTGCTATGAAAAGCCATCACTCAGGGATCCAAATTTGTAAAATAAAGCAATGAACAAAGAACAGCTTAGACAGAAAGGAAATTTGGCTGGATGTGTGGATCATAGATGTAGACCTTACAGTGTATTCTAAATAATTTTCTGTCAAGTATTGATATATGCCATAATTTATATTTTCTAAAAGCCAAATGCTTATTTAACTTTAGTAACTGTTCAGCATGGTTACACTAAAATGTGTATATTACTACTAATTGTACTACTAGCATCATGCGAGAATGAAAACTCTCTACCTATTGGTGCTTGCAAATGTCACTGGCCTCTCTTCCCCTCTTCACCTCCCATCCTGCCCTGCCTCCCTAGAGTCCTATTAAATATAAGTTTCCCAAGTACTTTCTTGTGACTTTTTATGGTCTGAAAGTAAGTAATTTGATTGGTGATGAAAATTCAGAACAACATAGCCCAAATACCCTGGGAATCAGAATTCTGCCAAGCACTTAGGAACTAAGAAAAATATACTCTTTTGCACATGTGGAATGTTGAGGGGAAAATGTGCAGCTCACTCAGTGTTAGAACAACGGTGCAAGAGTATCCGGTGGTGACATGCATAAAGACATGACCTCGCTGGAGCTCTAGTGACTTAGACATGAAACTTTAGACTGCCCTGTGAAAGTTGAAGATGCTGTTTCTTTAGGAAAGAATGGAAATTGTATAGGTTTTAGGTAAAGACAGCAAACCCACTGATAACACTGCCATGGTTAAGTGTTCCCACTGAAAACTTCTATCAACACTCTGACTCTAAGGAGTTCATTCTGGAAGCCAAGAACAGTGAAATGCCAACTAAGAACCCAATTTCTCCAAACATTCATTAAATGGATTTTATTTTTCTTGTTGATGAGTGCTTGGAGCTAGGAGTGCTTCGGTAAAGAGCAGACCCTGCTTTAAAGAAAATCTGTTGGCAAATAACAACAACAAGTTCACAGTTTTAAATTTATTACGCAAAGGGAAACACAAACACATATCCAGTATGGCCTATAGTGCGTATGCACTCCCTTTCCTCTCTGACATATTCGACCTTCACATTTTCCATTGGGAACAATCAGGGTGGATGTTTAAAATTGTGACTGTTAGGTACTACAAGACTCTTAACATTACAGATATATTCCATTATGCAACCCTTCAGAATGCTAAAATTTGAGAGATGGACTAAAGCATTTTGAAGATGAATTTAAGTTTAGGGACAGAAAAGTGAACAGCGTTCCATTCACTCTGAGCTAATCAGGATCATCAGTTAACCAAAATTCTTCATTACCAGAGCAGTCTATATAAATCTGTAAATTTGAGTTTTACTTCATTTGGATTGTTTGTAACCTGTCAATGATGTTAATTCCTGAACAGTGTTCAAGTCTATCAGTCATCATTGATAGAATTCACTCATTGAGGCTTATCCCATCTGGCATGTCTGAGGTTTGTGTGGAAAACAAAACTTCTAAAATCGTGATCCTGACCATGAGAAGGGCTTTCTAGTCCATGGGCTAAGGGCATTCATTTTCATTAATTTCAAGTATATATGTAGTAATACTTAGAACACATAGAATAAAATTTAGGAAATAACAGGTACCATGGAGGCTAATACTCAGCATTAGAAAAATCTGATCTTTACTATATTACAAATACAATGTTAAAGAGGTTTGAGTTGGGGTTTTACGTTAATTTTAAAGGAAAAATTAGTGCGGTGTTAATGGTTAAAAAAATATATAGAACATGTGACTTTGTAACAGAGCTTTTCCAATCATGGTTTTAGTACTTTTATACCTCAGCCTTCTCAGTGCATTTCTCAAAGGCTAATTCCTTGAATAATGCTTACAAGTAAGCTTTTAAATATATAGTTTAAATCTCTCTGGTAAATTCTCCCTTCACGACAAACATACCAAAATATTATCTCCAGTTAAACATTAATGATTAATTTAATATATTCAATATATCATAATACTTAATGAAATAGCTTTGGAAATAGCCTTTGGAGATAAATGCAGAAAGGAAAACAAACAAACAAACAAACAAATGCTGCATACTAAGATTTATCAGAATATTGAAGGTTCCCTGAACCATGGGTTTGGATGTGTGTCTCTGGGAGATACATTTCAATTCAGCAAATCAGGTGATCTGATAATATTGACTAATATGATTAACACATGTGAAAATGAAGTCATAAATTCCAATTTCTTTTTTTTTTCTTTTTTTTTTTTTTCCAACGTTTATTTATTTTTGGGACAGAGAGAGACAGAGCATGAACGGGGGAGGGGCAGAGAGAGAGGGAGACACAGAATCGGAAACAGGCTCCAGGCTCTGAGCCATCAGCCCAGAGCCTGACGCGGGGCTTGAACTCACGGACCGTGAGATCGTGACCTGGCTGAAGTCGGACGCTTAACCGACTGCGCCACCCAGGCGCCCCGATAAATTCCAATTTCTGAGATCTTTTAGAAATAATTTCTGGGTGATTAGAAGTTCAAAGCCACTCTTGAGTCTGGAGGTATTAAACAGTTTATTCAACAGATATTAAAGTATTTCTAAAACTTTAAGAAATAAAGATCCTTTCTATAAATCTGGTTTGGTATTAAGGCTAATGTTATGTATCCATGTTACCTCTTGACATATTGAGGTCAATTCCCAGTTATCTATCCCAAATGGTAATACAGTGTATCAAACTCATTACCCTTCCTGTTCTGAATTCTCTTTCTGATAACAGGGGTGATATATAAAAGAACCATAGTCACCCATAGTGCCTTAGAGAAAAGGATATATTCAAAATCAATAAAAACCTCAAATCCCTCAGAAGTATTGTTTTAGCTCCTTTTTTCAGCATCATCCTATACACCATCGTTTACCAGTCCTGCTAAAAGTAGAAACATTGATTAATGTGTTTTATCTTCTTCTCCCTCCACTGCCACCCTCTAGCAGAGATTCTAGAGAGAGAAGAAATACCCTAGTGTCAGTTTGTTTGAGGGAAATGGAGAAGTCAAGGACTTGAATTATCTTCACAAACTGGATTATCAATCTCTGAAGTACTGGAAGTTGACTGTACAGGAGAAATAGAGCAGATAAATGATAAAGGTTACAGTTTATAAATTGAATAATTCAAAACCGTGCAGAGGATAGGCACACTATATTTGATAATACACGTAATGAATCTTGGAACTGCGGCATTGTTGATTTTTGTTTGTTTGTTTGTTTGTTTGTTTTTTAATAAGATGGAGATTTCAAAAATTTCCAAATTGAAGCAACCATAATGACTTGTTTTTGGAAATTTTAATTTCTCAATAGATGTAGATTAGAAGCAGAGAAGACTGGGGTGCCTGGTGGCTCAGTCGATTAAGCATCTGACTTTGGCTCAGGTCATGAGTTTGGGGTTCTTGAGTTCGATGTTCTTGAGTTCGAGCCCCATGTCGGGCTCTGTGCTGACAGCTCAGAGCCTGGAGCCTGCTTCAGAATCTGTGTCTCCCTCTTGTTCTGCCCCTCCCCAGCTCTCTCTCTCTCTCTCTCTCTCTCATAAGTAAACAAATATTTTTTAAAAATTAAAAAAAAACGCAGTGTAGTCTCATGTGCATACAGGTCTCTGATGCACATAACAAAAGTACACATGGGACTGAGGGTTGAGAACTCGGTCTGTGCACCATGCCATTAGTAAATCCCCCTCTAAGCACACATTTTGCTTGTTGGTATTGATCACCGCTATAGTTGAAGTCATAGTGAAATGGTTCACACTGATCATTAACAAGCCCATTGCCAGACACTGTATAAATAGTTGGCTCCAGTGTGGCCTTGCTTACAAAATTCTCTTTTTAGTTTCCTGGAAAACTTTCTGAATTTCTAATTTTTCTCATTGTTTTTGTCTCTACAAAGATATACTTTAGAGAGGAGTAAACAATGAAAAACTGTTATAAAAATTACATTCAAAATCAAGAAGTCCAAATGACAAGATGTGCCTCCTTAGAGTAGATACGTGCACTTCAAAACACAAGTAGGAAGAGAATGGTTACGTTTTCATTCAAAGAACGGAGCGAAGCCAATACAGATAGGTACATTTTAAAGAGGTTCTTATTCCACATCTATTAAACAGATATTTATGGTGTCAAGAACTGGATGCTCATTTGCAATGCTCAAAAATAAGCAGTGGAATAGAGCAAAAAGAACAAAATTGCCCGTTTTTCTAAGTACCTACTCTATGCACGATATTATACTAGGTACTTTACAAAGAAAACAGTGAAAGAAGGAATGAAGATAAATAGAGCAGACCTCTGATTATATCTTTAGAGCAGATCTAATCTAATTGGAGAATTGAATATGCATGTGATAGTGTAAGCAAAACAGATTAAGTAGATTAATAAGGAGTACTAATATATTATAATGATATGTTAGTACTCTGCTTCTTATTAGTCTCCTGCTTAATCTGCTCTGTTTAAAGTAACAACGTGGTATAGTGGAAAGAATGTTACTTTGTGTTTTCCATTTCTGGCTCTGTTACAAACATGTAGACTGACCATGGGCCAATAGCTTAATAGCTACCATTGATGTGATTGCCTGGGTGCTTCGCATGCAGTATTTGGTTCAGTCCTCACATCTACCCTGTGATGTGCCTATCTTTCTGCCAGTACACATGACTATAAGTCTAGTTTTCAGAAATGGCCTTGTTTTATCCCCTACTTATTGTGTCCCCTTTTTACCCTCAAGAGTGTCCTTGTTTGGATGATATAAATTGTCTCTATGTGATGAGAAATGTGATTGTCACAATTGAGCAAGCAGTGAAGACAGATTTGATCCAAGGCTGTTGATGGCCCATACACACAACTATGTGTTTTCCCTAGTGAAATCACTAGTGAAGAAGCACTTCTTTTACTGCTTCTTTGTGTATAAATAAAATTAAGTCGTTAAAGTTAATGATCTCCAGGATTCCTTCCATCTCTACATTCTAAGACTCTAACTTACAAAGAGACAAATATGTGGGCTCAAGACCCTGGGATGAAAACTTTACACCAGGGCTAGCAAACAGAACTGGAAAATAATGAAGGAAAGAACAGGAGATAGAATGGAAATTTTAACACATTACTTAATTCATAATAGAAGGATAGATCTGAATGCTTAAAAAGCCAGCCTCTCCTAGAAATTTTCATGGCTCACAGATATCCCTTGGCATGAATTAAGGGGAGCTGTATCTTTCCATACCTCCTGTGTTAAGAGCATGAAATGATGTGTCCTTATTTGGTCTATATTTTGAAAGAAAAGTACTTGAATATTGTTGCAGGTAGTTTGCATTTACCTAAATCCTAGTTCACAATATAGTGAGATCTCCATTCAAGTTCTTTATTTTACAGAGCATGATATTGCCTACAGAGAATTGTTTGGCTCTCCTGTGATTTTAAGGTGCACTTCAGATTTATATTCTCCCACATGATTATATTTTCCTGCTGATGCATTCCTGCCAGCTTTGACTTCTCATGTTCCTTTCTTTACCCTCATCTTATTGGATGCTCGCCATCAATATTAAATTGTCTTAATCCCAATTTTTCCACCTATTGCTGCTTTTGCAGTTGGCGCTGGCTCTTACACCCCTTGAAAGGTACTTGTGTGGCAAAAGATTGAAAAACAAATTGGCAGTTGCTGTCAGGGTTAATGTAGAAAAATAAATCTCTTATATTGCCAGTTTGGATTTACTTTTCATTTTTAATGGCCCCAACAGATGTTGGAGGAAACCTCCACTTCCTGCACACTTCCATTTTTACAGCTGGTGCTGCTTGACTGGTTCTTGACTTTGGGGGAGCAGTTCCTGGGTGTTTATACAGTGATTTACAGACACCCTCGCACGGTAGACTCTGACCATCCTCCAGCTTCCTTTCATACTTTTTCCTGAAACTGACTGACGTCACTATCACCCCACTCCTCACCAGGTTTCTCCATGCCAGTGTTTCCTAGCAATTGATTCTTTTCTCATTGTGCATGCAGCAATTTGAAATGTTTGGACTGTTAGGTAACAAAACAAAACAAAACAAAACAAAAACATAAAAAGGAAGAGAAAGAGATTTTCTACTTGGTAAATTTGGCAGTGTGTCCTTTTTGGTACCTTTCTTGGTACCTTTTCCTTACTTTTTTAAAAGTACTTATGACAAGTTGCATTTGGATGCTTCACTTCTTTAGGACTGACTTTTCCCTTCCCTTCTCTTCTCTTCTCTTCTCTTCTCTTCTCTTCTCTTCTCTTCTCTTCTCTTCTCTTCTCTTCTCTTCTCTTCTCTTCTCTTCTCTTCTCTTCCCTTCCCTTCCCTTCCCTTCCCTTCCCTTCCCTTCCCTTCCCTTCCCTTCCCTTCCCTTCCCTTTCTTCCTCTCCTCTCCTCTCCTCTCCTCTCCTCTCCTCTCCTCTCCTCTCCTCTCCTCTCCCCTCCCCTCCCCTCCCCTCCCCTCCCCTCCCCTCCCCTCCCCCTCCCCTCCCCTCCCCTCCCTTACCTCACCTCCTCTCTTCTCTTTTTTCTTTTACTTTTTTCTTTTCTTTTCTTTTCTCTTCTCTTTTTTTTTTTTTTTTTTTTTTTGAGAGACTAGCTTCGGTAGCACTGGTTTCACTATCCGCATTAGTTTTCCAGGGCTACTGAAACAAAGCACCACAAACTGGTGGCTTAACAACAGCAACTTCAAACAAACAAACAAATAAATAAATAAGCAAACAGCAACTTAATGACTCACAGTTCTGGAGGCTAGACATTTGAAACAAGGTGTTAGTAGGGCCATGGTGCCTTTGAAACCTGAAGGAATCCTTTGCCTCTTCTAGTTTCTGGTGGATTGCTAACAGTCTCTGACATTCTTTGACTCACAGCTCCATAACTCAAAGCTCTGCCTTCATTGTCATGTGACAATCTCCCTGTGTGTCTTCACATAGTGTTTTCTCTTTGTAGCTGTCTCAGAGTCCAAATTTCCACTTTTGATAAGGATATCGGTCATATTGGATCAGAACCCACCTAAATACCTCATTTTAACTCAATTGCATTTATAAAGGCTCTTTTCCCAAATAAGGTCACATTCTGAGGTACTGGGATTACAATTTCAACGTACCTTATTTGAGGGGGACCTAATTCAATTCAACACCAACCAAGAGCAGAATTCTCCTCACACTTGTTTACAAAGGAAACATTGACATCTTTCAGTAATTGAAAGGAGCCAGGGAGGCTGCAAGTCCCATTCATGGCTGCTGTCTTATCTGTGATTTCTGTGTGCTGCACACTTGCTCTCTAGGTTTGAGAGTTTCCATAGAAAAGACAGAGTCAGATGCAAGTCACTGACCAAAAAACATTCGCTTAAGTCTCCAAGTCTGATAATAACCTTTATCAGTAGTTTCCTAATATACTATATAAAATTTGTTTGGTAAACATCTTAAATTGAGAAAAGAAAAACTAAGCTATTTGGCATTGTGAGAAAGAATATTATCAAGTATCAGTAACACCAGCTATGGTTTTGTTTTCCTTCCCAAATAGTATTACTTAGACTTATACCAAGGTTGCAGATGATACCAAAGAAACTTATCAACCCACAATTTACTGCCTTGTTCCAGTAATCAATGAAATTATTTTAAACATTTTTAATGATGTGAAGGGGAGAAAAAAGAACACATTTAAAATACATACAGCCATTTTGAGCCAGAGCTATCAGAATATTTGCCTAACCAGGCCTCAAAGTTTTCTTCTGATGATAATTTATGATTGTCATTGTCACCTCTATTAAGTTTTAAAATTTATTCTTATGGGAAGATTGAAGAAAATAAAAGATTTTACTCAAGTAGATATCGTGTCTCATTTAAATAACAGTAATATGGCAATGTTTTTATGTGAATGCATCTTTAATAAAAATTATGGATAGCTATCAATAAAGTCTCCTTGAGGTTAGTAGTAAAATGAAAATGTTTTAATGCCAAAAAAGAATTATATTTGGAAATCCTTTATTGCTAATAACGTAGCTGTAACCTTATGGCAGACCCAAACCATCTCTTGTAGAAGTGCTCTTTAAAAAGTAATTATGCCAAATTTGAAAAGTATACAAAATAATTTGTCACGTATTCTATATTGAGCCAAATCCTTGCAGTTCTAAAGCAATTCCCCAGTGTGTTGATTTGATTTAAAGAACAACAACAAAAAAAAGTTGATTCAGGAAACTGTAGGAAAAAAAAAAATGGTTAAGCCAGTTGTTCAGATAAAACCAGCAATTATGTGTCTAAATTATTTTGCCTCCCAATTCATTTGCTTTGACATCACACAGGCCTAGTCTTATTCACATATGGTAGCTGGTTCCAGACCACAAGGGTATTGCACGCTGAGTTACTAAACAAGTTACAGTGGGCAAATCTGATGAAATCGGGAATCTAGGGGCAGGATTTACAAGACTGTGTCTTAGAGTGAATGATGAGTCTTTATAGCAGGTTTAAAGAAAGGAGAAGGTATGGAGTGGAAACTAAAGCTCACGGCCCCCTGCCTGCTCTTCTGAGGCCACCCTGGAAAGTTCTTGCTGTCCCCGTAAGACAAGAGAAAGGTCATCATTAGGCTTCCTGAGGTAATTCAACCTCGCAGATGACTGTGCTTCCACTTGGAAATAGTTTCACAGTATGTAAGTGAAAAATACTCTACGGATTTTATTTTAGAATTTTATTTTAAAAATTTCAGGACATTTAAACACACAGGTTTTGATTTTTTTTTCTCTTCGTTGATTTTTTTTCATGGAGTTGATGGAGATAAAAAGATCAGCCTGGCAGCTTGCTGGCATGGATCTGGAGTGTTTAGGGTTTGTTTTGCCTTTTTGCAAGATTGGTCCACAAGAACTTTAAAAGGAGAAAAAGACGATGCAAATTAAATACGTTAGAAACGTATGTCCCATCTGTTTTTATTTCATTTTTAGAATAAGGTTTTCATACCTTCTTTTATTTTTATATTCTATGATACCACACTATAATGTTGGCCACCTCAGAGACAAACTAAATTAGCTATCCTGACCATATGGAAAGGAAAAGCTTTACCAGCTAAGGAAACAAATTTAACTCAGGCAAAAAGGCCTATGTGTTTTAGAGTTAAAAAAAAAATGCTGCTAACTACATAGTAGGGGAATATAACCCACCTGCATAAGTAAAATTTGAAAAAGAGTTTGGGTATTCCAAAATAGCTGCCTCCTTTCCTGGCGTCATTCAGGAATCACCCGTATTTGAAGCATATTTCTGTTGTATGCTATCATCTGGATTTATTTGTAAGTAAACATAATGAAAGGCATGAAGGCCCCTTGAAAGGTCGCCTACTCTTTCACTCTGCCTCCCCACAGACTTAAACTTTACCTGTCTGGCTATATACCTTATGCCATTATTTTAAAATAGCGTCAAAACACTTCAAAGAAGAAAACTTCCCCCCTAATGTCCATTCCACAGAAAATTGAATAGGAAGACATGGCTTTATAGAAAAAGAGATTTTATTTCATGCTACAAATGCCAATAGTGTAAAGCGTTTGATAGAAACACTAGGCTACCATTTTATTTTACCTGGAGAGGAGCTTCTCATACTTCTCTATGTAAAGTCGATGGTTGCTTCAGAAATCTCCCAGTCTTAGGTTTTTATATAAACCACAGTGAGGGAACAGAGCTCACAGAGGTCAGGCATGTGTTTTCTAACCACACAGAGTAGAGGAGTTCTGCCCAGTCCCGGCCACTTCAGACTGACACGGGCAGTTATTTCCAATGATTGAGGACATCAGGTTTTATGCACAACCTATGAAGACAAGATAAACACATTGGTAGAGACGATTCAGCTAAAAAGAGACACCAAAGTGTGTGTCACCTGACTGTAACGCCGCATGGCCGAGCTCAAGCCACTCAACTTTTAGAGTACTGAAGTTACAATTCACTTTATTTCATCCAAATAATAGCTAAACTTGTAAGTGAAGGCATATGTTTTGAGAGTTTTTCTATGGACATTGAAATGCCTTTTTTCTGTACACTCCTACTGGCGGGCATTTCACCAAAATGCACACTGATTACTAAAATTACCTGAATGTATTCAAGATGTGTCTTGGCATTTTTTCTGTACTAAAGGAGGTGGAATTACAGTAATAGTTCCATTTCTCAAATCATGGGACACTCAGTGTAACCATTATCTAGGCTGCAAGATAACTTTCTGACTCTCAGACACCAAACTCATAGTTTTGAAGTGCCCTTATATTTCTCCTCAATAAAAGTCACTAATTTGCACCAGATCAATAGACTGATTAATCAAGTAAAGTAATTTTGGTGTAGAAGATGTCTTTAGGTACACATTGATTTAGCTTTTTTAGGTTTTCTCCAATTAATGCTTGTATTAAGGGTAGGTTTCCCGAGGAGACAGAACTGTAAGCACCAGACTGAGACCATCTTAGGCTCAGCAGCCATCTTTGACAGTGGAACATAGTGTTAATGCTCTGAACTCCATAAATAAATACTTCCTTTCTATTGTTTCTTGGGACTTCTTAATGTTCATATTCAACTCTAATCATTGTCATGGTGTAGTTTATGGCCAAGCATAAAAAATGAATGGTTTCCTTACAACATACATGATGCAATTCACATTATCGATGAAGGGAGGAAATGCAGATGAACTCCTCTCGAGGTGTATTACAAGCTGAAACCACTCAGCCACCAACACAGAGTTGATAGATCATCTGAGTATTGTCAGATGGGATATTATTAAGTAGACAAAAAATGGCCATGGGTTTTTCCCAGGAAGAATTGTTAGAAAGCTAAACAGATATGGCTGACTGTGCTATGTGTATTTACTCCGATTGAGGAAAACAAGCTGTACCTCAAAAAGTTTTGTTTAACTTAGAGTGTGTTCTGCAGTTGAAGAATGAACTTTTTTCAAAACCTGTTGAAAGAAAGAGAAGAAAGTGCAATTGTCTTGTATTAGAAGAAAGAGAAAATTGGGGCACCTAGGTGGCTCAGTTGGCTAGGCGTCCGACTTCAGCTCAGGTCATGATCTCACAGTTTATGAGTTCGAGCCCCATGTCGGGCTCTGGGCTGACAGCTTGAAGCCGGGAGCCTGCTTCAGATTCTGTGTGTGTCTCTCTCTGTCTCTCCCCCGCTCGTGCTTCGTCTCTCTCAAAAGTAAATAAACTTTAAAAAAAAAAAAGGAAGAAAAGAAATCGATGTCTACTGAAGAGCCATGTTCAAGAAATTCTCTTATAAATAAGTAGTTAGACTTTTCTCCGGATTACACAAAAATAAAGCATGTAGAAGGAATACACTGGGGTTGGTCCTTTGTAATATTTTTTTTTCCACGTGTCTAAAAAGGGCAATCAGCAAACAAACAAAAATATTCTGGAAAGACATCTCATGCAAGCATTGTCTTTGCTCAAAATGGCCAAGTCACCTTATAATTTTACACAGAGTGTATCTGGTCCAGAGCACAAGTTCATACATAACAACCTCACAACTCTGCCATATAATATTTAATCAGAAATAATGGCAAAACATTAATCAATAGGAAAAACAATATGAAAAATACATAAAAATTACACATTTTTGTAATAGCAGAGTTTCACTGATTTAACTAGAGGAATTTAGGAACATCTATGGATTTTGAATGAACATAATGTTTTTAATGTTTTTATTTATTTTTGAGAGAGAGAGAGAGAGAGAGAGAGACCACAAGTGGGAGAGGGACAGGGAGAGAGGAAACACAGAATCTGAAGCAGGGTCCATGTTCTGAGCTGTCAGCCCAGAGTCCAACACGGGGCTGGAACCCACCAACTGTGAGATCGTAACATGAGCTAAAATTGGACACTTAACTGACTGAGCCACCCAGGAGCTCCTATACAGTTATTTAGAGGATTAAAAATGAGGTGGGTGTGTACATGTATGAAAGTGTCAAGCACTGTGCACGACACATCATGACTACTCAAAGCTAATGGGAGTCAGGTCCAGAATCCTGGGTTGTTCTAACCACACCTCTGCAAAGAAAGGCAAAAAAAAAAAAAAAAAAAAAAAAAAAAAAAGGGGGGGGGTTTAAAACTCTTAAACAGAAGCTTTTTATCTTGATGAGGTACCAATAGTTCATTTTTGCTTTTAATTTCCTTACCTCTGGAAACATGTTAAGTAAGAATTTGGATAAAGGAGATGTGGTATACATATATAATAGAATACTACTTGGCAATGAAAAAGAATGAAATCTTGCCATTTACAGCAACATAGAGGGGACTAGAGTGTGTTATGCTAAGTGAAATAAATCAGTCAGAGAAAGAAAGATAACATATGAGATCATGACCTGAGCCAAAGAAGTCGCTTAACTGACTGAGCCACCCAGGCACCCCGAATGAACATAATTTTTACCTCAATGTTCTTAACAACCATTAATAGGTACCAGGAGGTTTTGAACAATTAAACAGGATATGAGAGTCTCAGTTAGGAATCTCCTTCACATTTGTCAGAAGATCTTATCTTTGATGAGTTTATACTTAAAAAGAATAGTGATTAGATTGCAATAATATTGATAATGTAAATATCAATTACTGAGCACCGATTATGGGCCAGATCCTATTCAATGCTCTTCATATTTATTAATTCACAGAATTTATAAGATAAGTTTATGTTTTATCATTGACGTTTTACAGATGAAACCAACACACAGAACTCACCTAAGCTCATATAGCTCATGT